>NC_090937.1:29721646-30021646 GCF_040938575.1 Ambystoma mexicanum | reverse complement strand
AGCACCTGAGTCTCCGGAAGTTATGGAAATACCAGATATCTGTGCAGAGGCGCAAATAGGTTTGTATTTCAAATGTTTATTTGGCTTTGCTGATCAATAAACTTAATACAGCATTTTAAAACAAATTAATTATGAAGCCAGTCAACCTTGTATAAATGGTTCATTGGGTTGCACAAATGTTGATTGCAAACTCTTATCAATGAAAAATGTAAATGCATTTGGAGGGGGTGTTGTGATAAATATGCCAGGAATGAAACACACACTAGGAATTGGAAAACAATGACGATTGAAGCGAGGTGGAAATAATATTTGTTAATGCTCCCAACGTCTACAGTGACATTTTGGTTGTCACAAATATATTGAATGTATAGGGTTATAGCCTTAACACTTCTACTTCCTTTTTGATACTACCTATGTGGTGGCCAGTTTACAAGTGAACACTGAAGCTCTTCTTTGGATTCTTGTTCACAAAACCTTGATACTATCCTTAGTGAAGTAATGGGTGTTCACCAAGTTTGTCCAAAACTCTCACAATGTTAACAAAGCAGAGCAGTCTGGCTTTACTCTTGGGAGTGAGTGGACTAATATCAAGGTACACATAGGACATACACTTCAAAATCCACTGCCTATAATATACTGTCAACATATGTAAAACACTGGCAAATTAGTACTATAACGGAAGATGAAAGCCAACACTCACTGTATGTGTAAGTAAAAAGGTAATGGTCTAAAGAATGTTTCCTTCTACCTCCAACACCTAGTGTAATAGACAAATCCTAACAGGGTAGTACTACATACTGTATAGGCGAAAGGCAGAGGGAAAAGGACTTAACAATTTGGCACATCATAATAGTCACTGCAACAGGTAAAAAAAGGATGGTGCTGTACTGGATCAAGTAACAACCGAGTTGACACACAAAACATAGGCAATTTACAAATTGTGTTTTCTAAATCACTTGCATGGTGTGGCTCATTTTCCCCCAGCACCCTCCCAATCCCAGCACCCAGCCTCCAGCATGGGACAACAGCAGAGCTGCCACTTGAAGCACCCGCAAACAAAATTTGAAATACAAGCATATCTCTTGTTTTCATTATGGTAAGATGGGATTTCAACGCTTTCTCTCACTATTTTGTTCTCATGGTATCCCATCACTATGCAACTTTTACTTCCCCGAATCTAAACCTGTTCATCAATCCACAACCAATACTTTGGTTTAGCTACATCGTCATTCTTCGTCAGTTAAGAAGGGTTAATCCAAATGCCTCCCAAATTAAAATAGATAACTAGGTCTCTTTACCTGTTTAACAAAGCACATTCTGTAAGACCCAAGCATAGTTAAATTATTCAAGAGCATGCAGCAAAAGGTGCAACTTCACTTTTGTCCATACCTGAATCCAATAAAGTAGGTATCACAAACGGGCATCGCTTCAACAAACCAAATACCCAATTCATCACATATATTAAAACTGAAAATGTTTTTAGGTAACACCTATATGTAAGCGGGTAAGCATGCACCAACATGTGTTACTCCCTCTGGTCCCCCCGTGATGTTCCCTTGTGCCCCCCCATTCTCGCACACAGGTGTTGCCTGTTTTGCTTGATTCTTCTGCCCTCCTCCCCCCCTCACCCCACTCAAGCCTACTTCTGCAGGAGTCTGTCCTGATACATTCTGGTTTCACCATCACCGTCTTGTGGCCAATGCTGGATTTGACTTTTATGGACTTCATTCATTCATGGTGCGTCACCCTTTCTCAACTCTCATGCTGAACTTCTTTTGCATCTTGTACTCATGGTGGCCCTGAATCATGCTGTTCCCATCTTCATCTTGTATCCTGGCTTGCAACGTTATGTGTTACTACTGACTTCTGCAATTGTATTCACTCTCCCCTCTTGCTACTCCACTCTTTTTGACTGCTAACTCTCTATTCTCCTCTTCTTTGCCTTCTCCCTTTTCCTATCTCCTCCCCTTACTTTCTTCTATGCACTTACTCTATCAGAATTGTCCCTGGACTTAGTATGATAGCAAACTTGTCTGTCTCCTCCTCCCTCCCCATACTGGTTTTGTCCTCCCCACGCCCCCTCCAGCACTATCTAAAATGTCGTCAGGCCTAGTATGATAGTCGCTTGTTTTGTTCCTCCCCTACCTTTCTGCACCCCTCTCCCTCGCCTCTTGTTTTTTTCCGACTCTACCAGAAATGTCGTCAGGCCTAGTACGGTAGTCGCCTGTCTGTTTCCATTTCCTTCCCACTCTCCCCCTCCCTTCCTTATCTATGTCTTAGCTCTTGCACTATCTGAAATGTCGTCAGGCCGAGTACGATAGTTAATTTCACATCCTTACTGTTCATGGCCTGTAAGAATGTCATTGTTTTTTACCTCCCTTGCCTCGAAGCGCTTAACTATCGTATCATATATCATGTTCTAAAGGGCACCTGGGCTTTAGAACATGGGCTTAGATTCTGCAAACTATTGAACTCCAAAGCAAAGTGCCAAGTAAGGTTTCTGACTGCTTTGTGTGAGAAATCTATAGGTGTCTCCCTGAATAGTCCCTGGGGATCTGTCATCCAGGTGGCCAGGACACTGCCATCGCTATTGGATCCAGTTCCTGGGGGTGAACAGGTACGGGAGGATCACCTGGATGGGGGGAGAGTGGAAGTGGGTCACCGGCGGGTGGGACACGGTTTTCCTGTTCTCATCTCACCTTTTCCCCATCCTACCACATAGGATACTCAAACTCTACCCCCCCCCCCAACCTTTCCCGACACACACACTTTATCATGACACAAAAAACAATGGACTAACACCAGAGCCGTTTACCTGACATGTTCCAACATAAGGGTCAGACAAAATCAGGCAATTGACCAGAATCACACATGTGACGGCCCTCTTCCTTCCCCACAGGGATAAAAGGTGGAGCACAAGACACACTCCAAGCAAGGCAGACCGTACGATGAGACAGCTATCCCAGGGCGGCAGTTCAAGAGGAGGAGAAAGACGGTGAGTACCAAAGTGGCGAGCAGGAGAGAAGCGACCTTGCCCTTTTCGAGACGGACCCACAAAGCCTCCGTGAAAGATATGATATGATATGGCATTTATAACGTGTCTATATACAAGTATTTCAAGGCGCGATGAGGCAAGGGAGGGGAACAGAGGGAGACAGAGACAATAATCCTACTAGGCCAGGTGACATTGAGATCACGCAAGTGCAGGGGAAAGGGGGAGGGAAAAACGGGGAGGGGGAAGTGCAGTGCATAGGATAAACAGTAAAAAAATGAATAAAAACAATAAGAATAATAAATAAGAGGTGCGGCCAGCTGTTGGCAGGTAAAGGGTAAGTGCAGACATCAGGTGTCTGTGCTGGTAGGGGGCTGTAGGGATGCAGAAACCACCCCAGAGTGCAAGGGTTGTTACAGGGGCAGTGCAGGTGTGCAACTGGAGGGGATGACCTAGGCCCGAGAGCAGAGGGTAGCCAGATGACTAGTGCAGTTTCAGCCAGGAGTTGAGCAGGGGAGAGGAGGAGAGAAAGCAGAAGCAAAGAGGAAGGTCTTCAGATTCTTCCGGAACTGGAGATGGTTCTCCTCAGTTTTCAGAGAGGCAGGGAGGCTGTTCCAGAGGAAGGTCCCAGCCGAAGAAAGAGATCTACCACCAACTCGTTGCTTGGAGAAGCGACTGACCCTGAGGGAGTTGGAGGCAGATGAGCGAAGAGCTCGAGAAAGAAAATATTTAGGAAGAGAAAGTTTAAGGTATTGAGGCCCCAGGCCCCAGAAGGCCTTGTGGACAATGCAGATGGTTTTAATTCTTGCAGCCACTGGGAGCCAATGAAGAGATTTCAGACCTGGAGAGATAAGATCACTGGGCTTGGGGCCAAGGATAAGTCTTGCAGTCCTGTTCTGGATGAGTTGCAGAGGGCGGAGAAAAGATGCAGGCAGATTTAGAAAGAGGCTGTTGCAGTAGTCCAGCCTAGAGAGAATCAGAGCTCTGGAGACAGTGAGCTTCTGGGGGAAGGAGAGGAAAGGAAGAGTACCTCTGAGGAGGTGCAGCTGGTAGTGTGACTTCTTAGAGACGTCAGAGATGTGCGGAGAGAAGGAGAGTGCGCAGTCGAAGATGACCCTGAGGTTTTTAGCCTCACAGGAGGGAGCAGGGAGAGGGCCAAGAGAGGCCAGTCAGAGTGACAGGAAAGGAGGGAGCGGGTGTGCCGATGAGGAGAATCTCGGTCTTACTGGCATTAAGGCTGAGATCATTGGTGGCATACCACTCCTGGTTAGCAGACAGTCAGAGATGAGAGAAGGAGAAGAGGTGACTGAGGGGAGACATAAGACCGCTAACAACAGCCAGCATTTGTTGCAGCAGATATCAATGGTATACTGTGCCCTCCTACACTGATAATCAGGACAGGGTGACATGCGTGCTACTGTGGTACCATCCTTGACTCCAAAGGCAAGAAAAGCCAAGCGGCTCATCACAGCTGGTGAGTCGAAAGGAAAACCGATAAGAGACTGAACCGTGTTGAATGAAAGGTGCGAGTGTCAAATTAAGGGGAATCAAAGAACTATTAACACCTCAGGGGAAAACCAGCTGCAGAGGGGTCCGGCACCATGTGGGTGCTCACTCAAGAGACTCTGGTTGATTTCCCTATTGTTGAAACTACCGATACCAGATGGCCTTAGGAGAGCCACAAGGAAAAGATCAAAGTGGTCATACAGGGGTCTAGCAAAACCCCCTGTACAGTCGAAAGTCTTTGAAAACAAGAATTGGAAAATGAAGGGAAGCGAATCCTACAAAGTGCGAAAGTAGAAGGACTTGTGAGGCTGGCAAATTTGAACCCGACAGAGGGATGCCTGCAGAAAAGGCAAAGCATGATGCCCCAATGAGCATTGTGTTGACAAGAGTGAACCCGACAGTGGGATGTCTACAGTGGATTTTCTAAAAGGCCATTAAGACTTGTGAATGCAACAGGTGAAATTGTTTAGGAAAAAGCCATAGTGAACCGGGCCGAGGGAGGCTAACATTCAAGAAGGGTCTGAACACGGAAGAGTGGGATCCAGGGATGAAAAGGCATCACCCAACGTACATACAGAACAGAACTTTTGGTTTGGTTGTTTTGAACACCTCAGGTCCTAAAAGGCAAGAGACTTTTTTGGTATAAAAAGAGACTTAACCACAGAAGATCCTGATACCTGAGAACCTAACTGCACTCTCGTGCTGGGAAAGCTCGAGAGTGTACTGTGCTCAGGAGGCGCCTTGTCCCATGCTCAAAACGTGGGGAAGGGAGACCCCTGGCTACCACATGCTGACTGATCATTTTGGGAACACTTCTTTCTTTCTTATGAACCCGATCCCACACTCTTTTTGTATTTAGTTTTAACGACTGGCAATAGATTTTATTTTTGGCAATAGATTTTATTTTTAGTATAGGCCCTTTTATTTGACAAGATGCCACTAGGACTTCCTTATTGTTATATGCTGGTCGTAGCTTGCTCCCATCTTATATTTAGGTTTAGATTAGACATTTTTCCAACCTACCTATACAGTTTATTAAACACCCTTGAACTGTAATCACTGGTCTATCTTTCTGTTGCTACCATGAGTTCCGTACATGTGGTACAACATTTTTCCAAAGTAATGCCCCTTGAATCTGCACTGAATGTCTTGCTAAATTGGAGCACTGCACCACTGATGTCGCAGGACAAGGTCACAGTGTTGTGCGACGCAGGTGCACAGGAGACGCTGCCCTTCGATACGTAATACGTTGCACCTATGTCCACGCAGCCAAACCTTTAAGACCCGAGGATCGGACCCTCTGTGGCAAAGCCCTTGCAGGACAATGCTGTGGTGTTGTGCGATGCAGGTGTTAGATGACAGAGGGATAGCGGCGCAGAGTGCGAGCATTCAGCTCAGCCGTTGACCATCAGCGACCAAAAGGTAAGAAAGGTGCAGGAAGGGGGAGCAGTCACCACTGCTCTCAACTAAACTTCCCAGCTTTGCACGTATTTCCACCTAACTGTCTGACATAATCGTACTCTGTCTCTACGCAACCCTAGGCTCTCCCCTCCAGCAGTTAGCCGTACTTTGTATTTTGCATCCTTTTTCTAGGACTTCTCTTTTGTGGTTACTATTGTACTGTGATCTGTGTCCCCTCTCTAGGTCCCTCCTCAGATGTGGTTAATGTTGTACTGTGATCTGTGTCCCACCAGGCTCCCTCCTTCTCTCTAGGTCCCCTTTCTTCTTGGTTACTGTTGGTCTGTGTCCCATTAGGCTCTCTCCCACTCCCTAGGGTCTCATCGACTGTGGTCTCTGTTGTACTGTGAACTGTCCCCACTAGGTTCTCTCCCACTGTCTAGGACCCCACCACTCTGGGCATACCGTTTGTACTGTTGAGTGTACCTGTCTGCCCCTTCTGTGTGTTCCCAGCTGTGTGACCCCCCTCACCCTCTCCTCTGCGCATCCTTAGTTGCGCGGCGCTGGGCTGTGCTCGCTTTCGCTCCCTCCTTCTACTTCCTCCTCACATCCTCTATGGTGATTTCCGTCTCACCTATCTTCTCCAACTGCTATGCTATCTCCTATCCTATCCCTCTCACTAGGTTGGGAAGGAAGAAGTTCAAGAGGGACATCCTGCTCTCCAACCCAGGCCGCCCTATCCCTGCTACCTACATCAGTGCTTCCTCCAGACAGACTTTTAGTGACATCCTCTTTGTGGTTGCCTCTCCAAGCCAATGGACCCTTCACATAGTCGGTGCTCTCTCTACTTTTCCTCCTCTCCCATTTTTGGTGGAACTCGCTGGGAGGCCCTCTTGGCCCCCTTCCACTCCTCCAAGACCATCATTAATGTCTATCTGAATGGCACCATATTGGTCCAGGGCCCTCAGCCCCATCTCCTCCTTTTCGATAGGCATCTGCTACCAGTACCTCTCTGGCTCCTCCACCACCTTCTCCTTCTGCAGCCTCTTTGACTCCCTCCTCCATCAACTCTCTGGCTACTTTGCCACCGCCTTCTACCACCTCTGCCCACTCCCGGTGCCCTCTACCACTTCCGCAGGGCGTACCTCAAGCATGTACCCATCCACGGAAGTCTTTCTCCACGTCGCTCCTCTCTCTCGCTCTGTTGTCAAACTATGTGATTTTTTTCACTTTTTGTAGGTCGCCTAGCAAAAAGACAGATTCTTTTGGGATGATTTTAGGCAGCATACAAAAACCACACACACACACGCCACCCTCCCCCCTCTTCTCCCTGGATGCTGCTACTGGGTCCTGGCGTGACAGTTCGATTTAGAAAGACCGCTCCATGCAGTCATGGAGCAGTCTTTCAAAACCGTTTTTATATGATGTTTAAAAAAAAATGACCTCTCCACTTTTTACCCTCTGGACGTCCTTGCCCCTGTCATGTCAATCCCTCTGAAGCCTGCCTGCAAGTGCAACTCTTGGTATGACTCCGACCCTTGCCACCCTGAAACGCAAGTGTAGCATGGCTGAGAGGAAGTGGAGGGCATTGGGCACATCCTCTGTCAAACTGGCCTGCTGCCTGCTCCGAAGGCAATGCAGACTCTCTGTTCTGTCCAAGAAGAGACCCCACATTCAAGCCTGCGTCAGTGCAGCCTCTAACAACATGGCCAAACTCTTTAAAATCTGCAAGGAGCTGGCCAATCCTTCTGCAGTCTCCACCTCTCCAGTTCCCTCCCAGGCTCTCTGTACGGCTCTGGCTTCTCACTTCCCCACTAAAACTCAGGACATCCGGTCCTCTCTCTCCTCTTCCTCTACCTCTCTTGGCCCTCCCTCTGGCCGCCTCTGCCTCTCCTCCTCCCTTCTCCTCTTTCTCGCCAACTACAACTAACAATGTTTCTAGACAACACGGCCTAGGTAAGTGTCGTCCAAACAGGTGCTCCCCTACTCCTCCAGATCCATCAAGGACCACATTGACACCCTCGCTCCAGCCTTGGCTGATTTCTGAAATCAATCTTTGGCCGCTGTAATTTTCCCATCTCTCCTCAAGGACTCCCTTGTGCACCCCTTCCTTAAAAGCCTTATGCCGATCCTACTTGTCTGGTAAACTATCGTCCGATCTCCGTCACTCCTTTCCTGGGCAAACTTCTGGAAAAGCTGGTCATCTCCCAGTTTACTCTCCATACTGAATCTGTTGGTCGTCTCCATGACATCAGTCTGGCTTCAGAGCAGCCAGAGGCACGGAACCTGCTCTCCTGAACACATGTGAAGATCTGCTCACTAATCTCAATTTAAGTCTTCCTTCTGTCCTCATCCTCCTTGACCTTTCCTCTGCTTTTGACAGTCAATCAAGCCATCCTGATCAGTCGACTCTGTGAGAACCTGGGCATCACAGATCAGGCCCTGGAGTGATTGTTCTCCTGGACCGACCCTCCCAGGTCCAGCTTGGGTTCTTTCTCTCCACAACCTCTCTCTCCACTTGTGGTGTCCCCCAGGGCTCTAACCTCTAACCCTGGCTCTTCAATGTCTACTTGGCTCTTCAATGTCTACTTGGCTCCTTTGGCCCACGGTATCTTTCAGTGTTATGGGGATGACACTCCACTCTCTTACAGGCTCCCCTCAGCCTCCTCTCCTCTCTCGCTCATTCCTGACTATCCGTGATTCATGATTGGTGCGCCTTCAATGATCTCTGCCTTAATGCCAGTAAGACTGAGATCCTTCTCATTGGGACCCCTACTCCCGCTTTCCCTCTCTCATTCTGGCCACCCCCCTAGGGCCCTCTTCCTTCGCCTGCCTGAGAGGCAAAAAACCTTGGTGTCATCTTGGACTCCACTCTCTCCTTCTCTCCTCACATCACATACCTTGCCAAAAACGCCCACTACCAGCTGCAAATCCTCAAAGGTATTCTTCCTTTTCTCACTTTCCCCCAGAAGCTCACTGTCTCCAGAGCCCTATTACTCTCTAGGCTGGACTACTGCAACAGTCTCTTTCTCAATATGCCTTCCTCTACTCTCTGAAACTGATCCAGAACAGGACTTCAAGAGTTGTCCTTGGCCTCAAGCCCAGGGACCGTATCTCTCTAGCCCTGGAATCTCTCCACTGGCTCCCTGTGTCTGCAAGGATCAAGTTCAATACCCTCTGCATCGTTCACAAGGTTTTCTGGGGTCAGGGCCAGGGCCGGGTCCAGCACTACTTCAAACTCTCTTTTCCAAAACACCTTCCTTCTCGAGCCCTTCTCTGAGCCACCTCTAACTCTCTGACGATCAGACACTTCTCCAGGCAGAGAGTGGGGGTAGATCTCCATCCTCTGCAGGTGCCTCCCTCTGGAATGGTCTCCCTGTGCATCTCAAACTTGAACCGGACCACATGAAGTTCCGGAAGCAGCGAAGCAGCTCAAGACCTTCTTTTTCGCCTCTGCTTTCTCACTCTCGCTATCTCCCCTGCTGATCTACCTGTCTGCTGCGCTGACTGGTGGCCTGGGTACCCTCAGAGTCTCACTTGGTTCCAGGCTCCCCACAACCAGTCGCCCCTGCACTGCTTTCAGGCGCACCATGCACTTAGGGTCTGTAACTGTAACCCTACAGTCCCCTGCCTCCTTGCACTTACTCAGAGCTGCGCTGTCCTGGCTGCACTTACTCGGAGCAATGCTGCCCTGGTTGCACTTCCTCTTTCCCACGCACTTCCCTTTCTGCTCCAGCTGCACTTTGCGTTTGCACTTGCACGATCTGAATGACACAAGGCCTAGTAAGATAATTTGTTTTGCGCCTAGATACACTTGTGGATAGGCGCATTATAAATTACTTATGATATCAGAACTAATGCTTGCTTTCCCGTTACAATTTCTGGTGCCCGTGACAGGGCAGCAGACTATAACAGGACATATAATTGAATAATAGCCCTTTGTCTAAATTTCTGAATGAAATTTCGCCCAGATTGTGTGGCGCTCTAGCCCTGGGGAAGAGGGATGCAGCAGATGTTATTGGTCCACACCAGAATTATCGTCCTGAGGCGAAGCTGAGGTCACGTAATGATTATTAGGGACTATAATACCTGTTACAGGCCTCTCTCCATGACTGTAATGCCACTATCATATGGCGAAATTAGAAAAAAACAGGATAATACACAAAGGGAAACAGCTGGTGAATATGCTCAGAACATTGCAATGAGCATTGTCCTGGAGGGATGTTGGCTTAGGGAGACCTTGAGCCATGATGCAGAATGTTGGAAGAGAAACGCCAAACTTTGTAACAATGGTTAAGGCCTTCTGTTGACCAAATGATCAGAATCACCCACAAATGTTTTAATATTCGCACCTGGTGAAGGGCGCTGCCCACCTACCTGCTGGACCAAAACTTTGTGATCCAGTCCCGGTGCTCCAACCCGCCTGTAGCTGCTGCCATAAAAATCGAAAAGGGACTAAGTACCTTTTCTATTTGCTATAGCATTGGGCATCTTATTTTTTACTCTATTCGCACCTGTGATTAACCCCAGGGTGTGATAGCAATCGCCTCTGCATAGGGGGTGTTCAGTGTTGGTAACGGCATTGAGCCTTTGCTGAGGCCCTTTTTGCTCAGGCCTACCTATGCTCAGGCGGACTGATATACCGTTACCGGCCCGGCATGCCTCCCTAAGCAGAGGTGATTGCCAATGTTCGCTCTAAGCTGTGCGCTTATCCAGCTTCCCTCTAGGTACCGGTCAAAAGAGTTTTAGCAGCTCACAGAGACAATTACCACCTTCCTAAAAAATAAAAAGGCATACATTTAAGTTGGTTGCAATATTAATAACGTTCAAGCACGAGAATTTCTATAGCCAATGGTGCCTTAGCCAAAGCATCGCCCACACTATCTAACCCAGCTGTCAGCTCTAATATTGGATACTGACTAAGTAAGCAGGCTACTTGGATGTGTAACCCCATTCCATGATTCATGTTCTTTGTACATATGCCAAAAAGGCGCTGCAAAGCAGTTCCCCTGCAAGTATATGCGTTCTTAAACTCAAATATTAATTTGCCCTCTAAGTATTTTGAGTAGGCAAATATGGTGGTCAGTCATAATATTGAAAAAAAAATATCGAAAGACAATTATTTTTTTAAAAAAATGTCGAATAAAAAAAATAGAATTCTTTATTTTTTATTTATATATATTTTTTGGGGGTTTCGCAAGTAAAATAAAAGGTAAAAACAAAATAAAAAGGGGGTGGGGGGTTTGTGGGGGAACCCCCCCAATTCGAATAAAAACGTAGTGAAAAAGAAATTCGATTTTTTTTTTTCAACATAATTTTTTCGAAAAAATGACTTTCGACATTTTTGTATTCGATATTATCACTATGGACTGGCAAATACTATGCCCAGCCACTCTTACTTTAGCATTGCTAATGCTACCCTATAAGTGAAAAGCAACATTGCAATGTTATCTACTTGGCCTTCAAGGGATTATTGTGATGGAATATGCCTGGCACTACTCATACATAGCATTAATGCATTGAATGTTCATACAGCTGAATTGCTTTTCATAAAACCTGCATGTTTTCCGAGTTTTAAGAGTTCCATTGTTCCAAGACCTTAATAAATTATATTGTAATTAACTGCTATATGCATATGGTTTCACTGTGTATTTGCATAATCATACCCAACAATATTAGGCCGGGGGATGGTGCAAATAATCTGGTTTGCACTGCAAAATAATTGTGTGTATACATGTCCATGACATTTTCATAACCTGCCCATAATATCATGGAGAGTCTATGAATATTTTGTGCATGCAAACTATTGTGGGTGTGCAAATTGACCAGCAAGTGTTCTACTGCTACAATGTCACATGTTACAGAATCTGTCAACTATTATTGGAGGCCAGCACAGGATCCAAGGCTAGCGGGAGTGGCATAGGAGAACACTCCTTGTTGGTGAAGAACTAATCAGCAACTTTAAAAAAACAGGTTTGAGGTTTGGGCAGTTCAGTGAAGGAAAGGTGTAGTTTATTTGCATTAAAGGATGGTGAACTCTAGTAGCAGTCTACAAAACTAGACCTTCTGTTCCTTTTCAATGCTCAGCTGCTTATGGCTTTTCAATGTAATCATGTGTTCTGTGTTTAGTGCCTCTAGTATCCCCATTCATCTTGTTTAACTGATAACAGTACATTTCACAAGAGTGGCCCCTGGTTACAGAAGAAGACAGTTCATATGGTGTATCTCTGAGCATTACTGCTATTACCTTAAAAACAAGTCTATGATTTTCTTCAAAGGGGGGTCCATAGGAAATCTCAGTGAGGCTCTTTCTGAATTAAGTCTAGGCTGGGACAGGGAAGGGTGGGGAAAACAACTCTAGGCTGTATTATGTGCTCAGTTATTTCACTTCCTATGTCTGGGTTATAAACCGAGATCTGATCAGACTTTACTCCCTGCTTGCAATCAAATTATCCTGTAGGGAGTAGAAAAGTAATAATTTTTGCAAAAGGGATACTTATTAAAAAATGTTCTTTCCCCTTAAAATTCCGACTGGGATCGGGCAGTAATATTAATGGCGCTCCTTCCTACGCCACTGCCCTGATGGCCACTGTTTTGAAAATATCTGTGGAACTTTGTGGGTAGAAGCAGGGTCTAGGCTCAGATGTGTTAATTTTGTTCCCATTTTTGTTGGGCTTATTTATAGTCCCTAATTTTTCATTGGGCAATAGTTCCTGTTTTTACGGTTTAAGATTGGTTGATGACGGTATGTATGACGCTCATCTGTAGGGCTGGTTTTGAGTCAGTGTTGTCACTGCTCTATTCACAGGAAAATGTAATGGTGATGGTAAGCAGTGGCACAGGAACTCTGCTTATCATACTCTGTGGTGTAGTTATTTTAATGCAATTATCTTGAAACACATAATGAAAGGCATGTTCTCTTGGCCCGTGAATTACTTCATTAAAGTGGCGCATTAACTCTTATTTTCTTGTTTTCTGGCGCACTCCTTTTAGCTGCCATTGTTTCAACTGGCAAATAATGTATCATGCCTGGATTTCTTGCTGCCACATCATTTGCTATAAGCATTATTTGTTTTTGTTATACACATGAGTGTTTTATTTCCAATGGCATTAAACATGTTCTGCATTGACTCTGAGCAGCGTCAAAACATGAATAGCCACAACTAAAACTATTGTTTATACTAAGCATACAGTGTTTTCCACATGCATATTTTTCTGTGAATAGGAGTACATTTGCTAGGTAGTATGGCAAATCTTGAAGTATTGACTGGGTGATGAGTACTATTTATGATCACATAGAAAACTTTTTTTTAACCTATATCTTTAGAAAACGTTCTGTAAAATGCATAGTTTGCACTGATTTTTAAAGAACTGCAGAGGTTGGGGGAATTCCCCTCAATTCTCTTTAGGGATGGTAGCTCACTATCTACACATGCTCACAAAATGGCTTACCTCGTTAGTCAGCCTTGTTAGTCAGTTGCACACATAGAAAATAATGTGTGCACAAAAGTCAACCACTATCGCTCATGAGAAAAAAAATTAGACGGATCATTGGTGATTGCTATATTCCCTTTAAACCGTAGTGCCCTTTAGGCTGGAAATCTTCAGACATTAGGTGCCCAGGAGCTCAACTTTATGTCCTGAGCAAAGCTTAGTCTTTTAACTCCTGTGAGGACATGGGCTGACTAAACAAAACAAAGAAAAAAGATGGAAGGTGATTTGTGTCTGTAAAGGAAGGGCAGCATGTGAGACTGGGTGGTTTGGGCCGTTGCACACAGGAAGGAGGTCTAGGTGGGAGGACAAGCCTGCTCACTTATGATGCGGAGTAACCAGGTGGGTGGGTGGGCCAAGCTAGGGATAGATGTTTAGGCAAGGATACGTTTCTGGCTTTATAGACCTTTTGATTGGCCCAGCTGGTCAGTCAGGAGGAGGATTTCTGAGTTAATACAGGCTAATGTTGCCCAGCTTCTGCTCAGAAATGCTCTTTTGTTTGTGGATGGGCCGATCAGAAGGTTCAGACCAGGATGTTATTGTTTTGTATAGACATAAGACACTGATTAATCTCCATTCCAAGATGGCATTCTGCTGGAGAGTTTGGACATCTCTAGTTTTGTTAGTGTTATGGTGGTGAATGAGGATATTTTACATGTGTTAATTCTGCCTATTACTGTTTGAACATTTTCCTGTGCCTAAGCACACAATATCTGCATTGCAAATAGCACATATCATCAAAATCTACTTCATAGAAAATACTGGATTGACGTTCTCTTACCCAACTGGCAAATCCATATTTATATATAATGGAAATTGAAATTGACAAAGACATTCAGTCTTATGCGTTTTTACATTTATTGAGAAATGCCCTATTTTGTTCTGCCCCTGCAGTTGAAATGTTAACATTAATTTAATGCATCCATGTTTGAGGAATTGTAGGCTTTTTATTATAGTGGTACTCTGTATGCGATTATGTTTCTGCTGACCCTTGATGCATTCGTCCCTTCTAGATGCCCAGGATGATGACAGCAGCGACTCTGAGGCAGAGGATCAAAGTATAAACCAGGAAACCAAACCAAAGGAAAACCAGAGCAATCCCACCAGCAACTACAGGCCACGAGTATCATCCGGAAGGACAGGAGCCTGGTCAGGAGACAGCGGCTCAGATGATTCCAGGCGCTGGTCCGACCATCTAAGCTTGGATGAAAAAGATGGCTTCATCTTTGTTAACTATTCTGAGGGGAACGTTAAACTCCAATACCCACAATCTCAGAACAGTGCCCACGTCAACACCACAGAACCAAGGAATTGCAGCAAACTTAAACTAGGTAAGACTGTGCAGGAAAACTGTTTGAAAATGTTTCTGTCCATATTGAAAGATTGTCTTATGTAAGCCTGAGTAAGCTCAAAAGTTTAAGTATGGGGCATGCTAGTACTTTATCCTGTCCAGTATTCCAGTCATAGTCTATTTAGATTTCACAATGGGTAAGTGGTAAAGATGAGGTTGCTGGGATAGTTCTGCCAGGCAAAGGAATATTTTGGAGGTTGGCGTTGGCAACAGTGTGATGCATCCTAGTACCACCTCTCATCTAGTCTTTCATCCCAGAAAGAATCCATAGAAGGGAGTCAACCGACATTGAATGGTAGTCTCTCCTGCCCCTTCCTCTATTCAGGAGGCACTACAGCGCTCCAGAATAACTCAGACAATTGTAACAGAGTATACCTATGTGCATCTTCAGTGCATTAACATATACCAGTTTAGATGCCCATAGCCACCTACTAAAAAGGATTTCACTTGTTTTTATTTGCTATTTTATTTTTCGAGCTGCTAACTCATCTGCCCCTCTCCTTAGGCCTTTTGTTAACCCAGTGACTTTTGTCTGTCTACCACTGTTGGAGCTAACTATTTTGGCTACAGTGATTATTTGTTTACAGACTCTGTGGAGAATTGATATTTGAAGGGTAGGAGAAAAAATAATGTTCCCAAATAAGTTTTTCGTTTAGTTATTTTTGTACTCACCAAAGGTACATTGCAAGCTTTACAAAATCATTTTAATTTTTCTTGTCGTGTCTTTTATGTACCCTGCAACTATGAACTCCCTAAAAGTATTTTTGATTAGGTCGTAGTACTGTTTCCATTCATTACAGTGAAATCTCACTCTTTTATTGTAATTTCTCTTAATGCCTATAATAATAACCTTGTGCATCCTAAGACATGCATTCCCCAAAGAACCAGTGAATGGAGTGGTTTGGGGACAGGGAAAGCCTGGTTGCTGACCATACGTTGTCACAAGCGCTGTACATTTCTCCTTCAGCCTAGCTTTTCCACCTAATCAGCTGTTAAATTGGTACATTGGTCTCGTTACAGTGGCTAACATTTGTGTGGCACTTGCTACAGCTTGCATGAGGCCTTTTTTGCTCTGCTTCCTTTTCTTTTCCAGGGTGGGTGGTAGGGCATTGGGGATTACCCCAGTTCTGAAACTCTGTTTATAGGCAGTGACCTGTACATTTGCTCCGTGTGCCCCTGCACCTCTCCTCTCACTATAGTAAAACTGAGTCCCGACACCAGTGAAGGGGTATATGTAAGGAACAGCTTTAAAGGGGCCCGACAGGCTGGGCTAAGGTTTTCTGCAGCAAATTAACTGCAAGGCAGTAATCCAAACCCCACTTAATCTCTGTCGTCAGTCACATTTTTGCTCAACTCCTCAGTACCAGAATACCTGGGGACAGTTGCACTATTGTGGAAGCTGGGATCCATCTGCTTTACCTTACAAGAATGTGGTCCTTCAGGTGATTCTAATTCAGTACCACTCTGGAACTGGATTTGTTCACGGTGAGTCCATCTCCCTGTGTACTGCTCCTTTCTCCCTTTTGTGCGTGCACTCGCCTCTCAGTTTAAAGATTCTCTTTGATCGTGCTTCCAACAACTGAGGTGACTGAGGCAAAACTGGTAGAAATACTCACAATACAGACAAGAGGGAAATGGGATGAAGAGGTACAACACAGCCTGTGGGTGTTCAGCTATTTTCCACCCATTGATGTGCCTGTTAGCCCTATGCCCATGATCAGGCACTACTCCCTCCTCCTTGTCTAAAACACACACCCTGGGTTATCTTTGAGCTAGCTCATTGACACAGTAGAGCCAAGCTATGTGTTTTAATAGGTTGGCATTCTTTATAAGCAGGCTGCTAATAAAAGTCACTACTTTATTGCAACTGTATCAACCGCTGGTATAAGAAAAATGGCATAAATCAAGTGGTTGAAAGCACACTTGGTTATAAGCAGTCCCCGGAGTTCCCGTACTCAGTTGGCCAGGGAAAGGCCATCACTTCTGGATCTCAACCCTGGGGGTGTACAAGCAAGGGATAATCACCTGGGTAGGGGGTCCTCGGAGAGTGGGGGAGAAGCACCCAATGGAGAGACATGGTATCCCCCTTTTTCCACAACCCATCTAACCCCTATAATGGCTTACTTTATGGGAAACTCCAACTCCCATAATCCCTCCCCACTTTACCTTGACAAAGGTACTGCACCAAGGAAGATGAGGCATGAGGTTAGAAGGATTACCTCCCCTGACTTGTATTGGTCATGTCCCTGTAATGAGGCCAGGAACAGTCAAGCACGCAGCTCTAACAATGTACACCTGCCACTTATTAACACTCCCATTGAAGATAAAAGGTGGCACGCACAGGCACACTTTGAGCGAGGCAGGGTAAGAGAAGGAACAGCTCTACCGAGGCTGATGCGAACCAGGCTGTGGAAGGCGGAAGGCCAACGGGCTG
Source organism: Ambystoma mexicanum (assembly GCF_040938575.1). Classification (NCBI taxonomy): domain Eukaryota; kingdom Metazoa; phylum Chordata; class Amphibia; order Caudata; family Ambystomatidae; genus Ambystoma; species Ambystoma mexicanum. The sequence goes on along the minus strand of NC_090937.1, from coordinate 30,004,474 downwards.
AGCGACAATCAAGAGAAAGCCAGGCAAGATTGCCATGTTATCAGGAGGCTGGGAGCGTTAGAAAAAAGCAAAGCCGAGCGAGCAGAGGAAAGAAACCTTCAGGTTGCCAGAAGGCGGCCCACGACCCTCCCGGGTGAACGGCAGAGTTGGGGAGGTGCAGAAGAGGCGTTTGTAACAGCCTTCAACTGCAGAAAAGAGATGAAAGAAATCCAATTAACATAGCCGGTGAGTTATCGAGGAAAACAAAAGTATGGTTGATGTTAAAAGGAAAGTGACTGTAAAGTGAAAGTTGAAGGTTGCGCGTGTACCTTTAAAATGCGAGTGAAGAGAACAATTATGGAAAGACAAGGGTACAAAGTAGCAGAGTGTTCCTGCGAGATGAAGTTGCACATTCCAAAGTCTCTGTGATATGTTATGAAATGTGAAAGATATTACAAGCGGAGATCAAAGGAAACCGCGATAAGGAAAGAAAGTTGAATAAGAGAAAAGTGACATATGTGAACTGTGAAATATGCCAAGAGGGAAAAAGCTAAATATAAGAACTTTGGAAAAAGGCCAAGAAGGCAAGTAAAAGATATTAAGAACTACAAGTACCAAGAGGCATTGGTGTTGCAAGAGAAGATTGTGAATTGAATGATTGTTGGAAGAGTGAGTCATGCAGAGGTCTATGAAAATTCCTTGCAGTCTTGAAAGTCTTCGACAAAAAAAAGATAGGAGATAAAACGTGGGGAAGGGAACCCCCACAACAGGCAGAGGCGTGGCCAGGATTCTCTAACAAGTGGGGCCTGAAGGTAATGTAGTTGGGCCCACCGCAGTGACATTAACATCTGTAAATACCCAATGCAGCGCTGCTGAGTGGAGATTTACAGATTTTGGATGGGTCTTGCCCGCTCAGGCCCTACCCTGTCTACGCGTATGACAACAGGCCCTATGAATTGATGACCAGGCAGGCCAAGATTAAGATTGAACTGTTGAGTTATATCAGTAAGCCAAATTGTGCAAGACTGATAGAACTGTGCCATCCACCCATCCTTTGTTTTGAGAGACTCTCCAGACCCTGCAGGGTTGAACCTGAGGTAGGGACTTGGTGCTGAAGCCATTCTGACACTATTTTCATTTTGTATTCCCTTAATATATTTGTAATTCTAAGAGTATAGGCCTTTTTATTTTTACCAGACTGACTTGGACGTGTTTATTATTGTTTAATGTTCGAGATTACTCCCATTTTAGAGTTAGGGCCGGTTAGAAATTCTACCATCCCAATCAAAAGTGTAAATAAAGGTTTGCAAAACTTCTATTCATTGTGTATGTGTCTACTGCTTGATACCATGCCTTCCTCACAAAGTTAGGCAAAATGTATACAAATGCAAATATGTATTCAGCCTTGGCAAACACTTACCAATTAAAACCAGAGGTAACTAATCTCCTAAATATACACTATTCGCTCATGTAAATTCACTTCTGTGTGTTCTTGGACAGTACAATGTGGACTCAGAGGACCCCTAAGGTACGATGCAGATGTTGAGGCAGCAATTAACAGCACAATCAGATGGCAAACGACAACCCTGGTGGAGGAAACAAAGAAGCTGGTCTTGCAAGACCCCTTTTCATTCTGGAGACCTGCAATTGCAGAGGGTGCACTCTTTTTTTCACTTGTCCATGGTCTTCTGAGTGCCAAGTCTGAACTCGGAACTGTAGTCGCCCATCGTAGCTGGTCAGTCCACAGGGCGATCCCGTAACACTTCAAATGACTTGTAAGGGCAGTATCCTCGAGGAGGGATTGAGACTGGTTGTTCCCACCAGTACATGAGTTGAAGCAAGGTTGAAGGCTTTCAGGAGATAAGACAAGGGTACAAGGCTTTGGTTCGGGGAGGTGGGGGGTTGCTTCAGGTAATGCTGATTGGCTGTAACAATGATCCTCGAGTCTTCAATAGAATGCTTCTCTTCGAAGGGGTCTTGGCTTTAATGACAATCTGATGAATGGCTGCAGGAATTCTCTTCTTATGCTACATTCAAGCTGGAGTCACTCCAAAGCACCAATACCAAGGATCTGCACCAGTCAAACTGGTATGTGCTGTCCAATACTGGACAGCCTCTGGCCCACAAATCTGCCCAGCAACAGACCTACATTGGCCATGATGTGGACTTGACCAGTCTAGGCCCCTATATCCGTCGACAAACATGCCACCACTTTGCCCATGAAAGCCAACACTTTGCCTGGTATCTGGCCCTGAGAGTGCAGGAAGAATGCCAAAAGACAAGATGGCCAGTACAGAGCGAAATCTCATGGCACGGCCATTTTAGAATATTTGGTACTCTAAAAGGCATTATCTGGTCAAATGCAAAAGTGTACATGGGAAAATGAAAAAAACACTAGAAAAATATCCACTTCCACAAGCCCGTCCTGGACACATTATTCAAGTACCTTAAAACAAAATAGAAACTGATGCAAATTACACCTACCACACCACTGTGTAAGGTGGTGTATGCTGTATAAAACAAACAAGGAATTTCGAAATCCCGGACATCATCTTCCGCACTGATGGCCACAGAGACTGATCAGTGCTCCCAGAGCAGACGAGCTAAGCAAGATAAGTAGATCAAAAAGGCTTTACTTATTACCTTCTAAAGTCAGAACCAGTCATAAACAACAGCAACAAGTTGGGGGGATCCAGAGATGTATGTGTAGGGAAAGCAGCAAAAAGAAAACCTTTCCATTCCCAACAATAATACAGTGCTACCCATACTATAAATATAATATGGCCTTGACCGATCTGTTAGACCGTTTAGCCCCACTTAGGGCAAAAACCATTAGAGAATATACTAACGATCAAAAATGGTATTCACTGGTCTTAATGACACGTAAACAGGAAAAACAGAGAGCAGAAAGGATATGGGAGAAAAACCCTATTCCTGAAAATAAGGATTTCTGGAAAGTATTAGATAGGCTTTATGGAAGGGAAATCTGTGAGGCCAAACGTAATTATTATAACACCCAGATAAATCATTCTAACAATAGTACGAAAAAACGTTTTGAAATATTCAAAGACTTGGAAAAACCTAAGGCCCAATTAAATCCCTTTTGTTCCTACTAAAGAAGACTACATTGTAGTCCAAAAAGCTTTTGCTAATAAAAATACGGCACAAATAAGGCGTAAAAATAAGGAATCTCAAAGGGAGAAACCTGTAAAAATTACTGCATCTTCGTTTACATTTCAGAAGATAGATATATTATGATTCTTACACTTAAGAATATGAAACCTACGTCGTGCCCTGGAGATGTCTTTCCTGTAAAGGTAATTCTGGACAAGGCTGATATTTTTGCGCCTTACCTAGTTTTGCATCTAATGCATCTTTTGAAACCAAGGAAGTTCCCGAATGCTGTAAAAGGGTAGTGGTTACTCTGCTGCCAAAAAAAACCAGGTCAAGACTGCAGAAATTATAACAACCTGACACCTATTTCGAACGCACCTTTCTTGCTCATAATTATTGATATAATGGCAGCCATACAGTTGCAATAATACCTGGAGTTTAACAAGATACTTCACCAAAAACAGTCGGGCTTTAGGGCCCACCATGGTACCGAAAGTATCTTGATGGATCTTCAGCCAGGAATGCTTGCTATCATCGACAAATGTAAAGCGGGCTGCTGATGCTTTGGACGTCTTCTTTTTCATTTATTTTTTTATTTTGGTTGCCTGAACAAGTTAACCTTTCAAAATATATAATAAAATATAATTTTCAAAGCACCATAAAACAATTACAAAATATTTCATTTCTCAATTACCACACATTTCTTGTTAATGCAAGTTCATTATTCATAATCACTTATTCATAAGTAACAAATGTCTTAATAATTCATTTTCAATTATATTGACAATATGCATAATATTATACTCATTCAGGCTTCCTTGGATAGGCACAGGTATAAGCCATATTTACCATTCAAATGGTTACATCAGGGATCAAAATCTTCTCTAAAAACTGTATTGTTGCTATCCTGATTGTTATTTTGCAAGTAGAGAAAATCTCATGCCAAATATCATCAGTTGTTTTATGGAGATGTGTGCCCAACATAAATTTGGAAAAATAAAACTTTCTCTGCAACAATAACAGCATGGCATTCAACTATTAGATGCTTCAAGGTTTCTTTAATATTTTTATTTTTACAGAACCAGCAGTGTCCTATAGCAAAGCCAGTTATGCTTCTTCTTGCCAACACCTCATCTGTAGGCCATAAATTTAGGCAGTCTTAAAATCTTAGATATAAGTTGACAAGACAGGCATTTAACTAGATAATCAGCCATAGTATGGAATTGTTTGTGGCCAAATAATGCTCTATCAAAATCTGCCAATGAGAGTCACTTTTCTTGAGTAAGGTGCCAATCGTAGTAATATAGCTTAAACTTGGCTTTCATTGGATTTTTCAGCAATTGTTCTAGTGTGATGCTTGCTTCTGGGCGTGCAGTCAGTATACCATTTTTCCATTTTGTCAGAAACATATGGGTGGATACCAAAAGATATCTAGCTAGGACAGTTAAAATATTACCTGTTGTTAAAACCAGCAGACACTTTCTCAACAAACAGCACATTTTCTCTCCAACATTGTTTTTATTGTTTTAGTGGCATAACAAGCATAGCAAACATTCAAATTATTACATGCTTTTCACTCTTGCTATGGCGCTTGAGCTCAGAAAACTGCAATTAGCATAGAAAAATCTTTAAAAAACTTGAATTTTCTTCAGGAATCAAATCATTAGTAACTGGAGGGGGGGGCAAAGGGAAGGGAATGGGAGCAGTATATAGGGTAGGGACCGAAAAGACAGCTACATTCACATTTAGCTTATAATAGACTGGGAGTATGTCTGTGTGTGTGGGCTTAGGATGGAATCATCCGGCAGAAGCCCCTGCGAGTGTGTGCCTTTAGTTTTGCCGCCTTGAACAACTCAGCTGTGAGCCAGAGACTTTCTGTGCATTAACTATTTGTTGAGTCCCCTTCTTTTCAATCCTGGGTTTCCATCCACTGCAGAGCCGGGGGCCGTCTTGCCACACCCGGGAACCAATGCACATAGTCTAGGAAGGGGGCCCAGGTGTGCTCAAATTTGGACCTGTTGCCGAGTCTGATGGCAGTGATTTTCTCGACTGCTACAATTTCCCAGCATTTGGACCACCACATTTGCGTGGACGGGCCCGGCCCTCTGGGTTTTTCCATAGTCTAGCGATGGAGATCTTGGCTGCTGTTAGAAGGTGAGAGCAGAGGTCCGCAATGCAGCCTGTTAAAGGGAATTGGCCGTCTCCTGTCCCGCCCAGCAGCGCGACACCCGGATCCCAGGGGATGGTGAGCCCGGTGATTTCTTTGATTTGTTCCAGGATATTCTTCCAGAATTGGGTGGCTTTTGGGCAAGTCCAAAAAAGGTGGAGCAGAGTTCCTCGGTCTGGGCAGCCCCTCCAACACTGAGCCGGGATGGCTGGGTTGTACTTGTTTAGAATTTCGGGAGTACGGTACCACCTAAAGCAGACTTTGTATGCCCCCGCTTTGTTCGTTACACATTTTGAGCTTTTTTGCGCTCGAGACCAGATGTGATACCATTCCTCCGGTTCAATCGTTCTTCCGATGTCTTCTTCCCACTTTAGCATATACAGCGCTTTATGGGTAGGATCTGTTCTGTCCAACATTTTGTATAGCTTGGAGATTTTGCCCCCTGGGGGCCTAGATGTGAGGGTGTTTTCTAACGCTGAAAAACTCTCTGCTGCCATGTTTCCTGACCTGCTCATTTGACAGCCAGTGCCTCAGTTGCGTGTAGCGGAACCTTTCGGTTTCCGGTAGCTGAAATTTAATTTTGCACTCCTCGAAATTTAGTGGGCGGCCATTCTCGAAGAAGTTTGCCATGGTTTGCAGGCCCCCGGCTCTCCATATCCCAAAATGGTGTGGTGTGGTTCCCGGGGTGAAGTCCGGGTTGTCCCAGATTGGAGTGAGTGGTCCCATAGTGCTTCTGCATTTCCATAGGCAGGCCGCATTTCTCCAGCTAGCCACTGTGTTCCTCGTTGAGGGTAGCGGACCCGGGTCTTGGGCCCCTTTGGAGTCCCTGCAATGGGGCAGCGTCTCGATCGGGGCCTTGCTCCAATCTTCTTCTATTTGCAACCATCGGGGCGGTTGATGGGAAGTTTCCAAGCAAAGGCTGGGGCTAGTTGAGCTGCGAGGCAATACCTAGCTACATCTGGGACCCCTAGGCCGCCCATTGCGGCACTCCGGAGCATCATTAGTTTCGGGATACGTGACTTCTTTCCTTCCCAGATCAGGTTCAGTATGTCTCTTTGCAGCTTCTGTAAGGCTTTTTCCGGGACCGCCACTGGCAAGGCATGTGCGAAGTATAACAGATGTGGGGTTAGATTCATTTTTATCGCCGTGATCCGGCCAAACCAAGAGATTTCTTGTTTTCTCCAGCGACCAATGTCTTTTTTCAGCTCTCTAAAGAGTGCCGGGAAGTTTGTTTTGTACAGCTTCTCCGTTTTGTTGGGTAGATGGACTCCTAGGTAGCTGGAGCGCGGCCTCCAATGCCATCTTGAATTTTCTTGGGACGTTGATGCCCATTGCCACCGATTTGGAGAAATTTATTGTGAACCCTGAAGCTGCACGGAATTCTTCAAGGGTTTCCCAGAGGGCTCCCATGGATTCGGACGTGTGGGTGAGTGTCAGCAGCACATCGTCCGCATACAATGCTATTTTGTAGGCCTCCCTTTTGATTGTGAGCCTGTGTATCGATGGGTTCCAGCGGACTCTGTTTGCGAATGGCTCCATCCATAAGGCGAAGATGAGTGGGGAGAGGGAGCATCCCTGTCTCGTTACTCTAGTTATGTTGATTTTGCTGGATTTAGCCCCGTTCACCCGCAATCTTGTGCAGGGACTTTGATAGTTGGCTAGGACCCATTTTACGAAGTTCGGACTAAAGCCAAAATGCCTTAAGGTTTCCTTTATATAACCCCAGTCGAGCATGTCAAACGCCTTGTGCGCATCCAGAGAGAGTACTGTCAGCTCCGTGCTTGTCCTGTTTGCTGAGTCTATGATGTTGATGGTTCTGCGGATATTGTCCTGGGTGCCCCGCCCCGGGATGAAGCCTGCTTGATCCGGGTGGATGATCTCTGGGAGGAGCAGGGTCAGCCTGTTTGCCAGTATTTTAGCGTATATTTTCGCATCGTTGTTTAGGAGAGTTATAGGTCTGTATGACGCACATTGAGCTCGGTCTTTCCCAGGTTTTCGGATCAGCACCGTCAGTGATTCATTCATGGCTGCTGTAGTGGACCCTGTAACAAGAAATGAGTTGTATAGGTTTTCCAGGTGGGGTGCTAGCAGGTAGGCGAACTTCTTATAGAATTTTGCGGTCAGTCCATCCGGTTCGGGCATGGTATTTTTCAAGAGGCGGATCGTCTCACTCACTTCCTCGGCTGAGATTGGGCGCTCCAGGTCAGGCATTAGGGGATGTGGTTGTATTTCTGAGGTCGAGGTCAGGAATTGTGCGATGGCCGGGCCTGGAGATGGGGGCCCGCCATGATATCTTTGTGATGCTGGACCATCATCTCGAGCTTCTCTGAGTCCAGATAGTGTAGCTTACCTTCTTTGTCAGCTAGGCTTTGGATGTAGTTCCTGGTTTGGAGTTTATTCAACTTGTGTGTTAGGAGCTGGTTGGGTTTATTACTGTTGAGGTAGTAGAATTGCTTGGTGTAAGTTAATGCTCTGGCGGCCCGATCTGCAAGGTGCATTTCCACCTCCCTTTTTACTTTTTTGAGTTCTCGGTTCGTTGTTTTCGTTTGGCGTTGCTTGAGCCTGTTTTCCAGTTCGACTAGTTTTTCCTCTAGCTTTCGTTGTTTCAGCAGGTTTTGACGCTTGAGTCTGGCCATTGTATCCATTCCCACTCCTCGGATTACTGGTTTCATGGCGTCCCAAACTGTTGCCGTTGAGGAGTCTAGGGTTGTATTCTCAGTGAAGTAATTCTGGAGCGCTTAGGCAAGGTCCGCGCTGGCTACTACGTCAGCCAGGATGTGATCTTGCATTTTCCATTGCAGATAGGTGGGCTCTGGGGCTCCGTGCAGAAGCAGCGTCATTGTAACCGGTGCTTGATCCGAGATTGCTATACGCCCAATTTGGATTTCATCCACCTAGGGGGCCATTGTGTTTGCTGCGAGTAGGAGGTCGATCCGCGAGTACCCTCTGTGGACATGCGAGAAGAAGGTATAGTCCCTTTCTCCCTGGTTGCGCAGCCTTCATAAGTCGATCAACTCAGTTTCCTGCAGAAATTCGGCCATGGCCAAGGCTTTGCTGTAGTCTTCCCTGGAGGGTGGCAGGGTCTTGTCAACACTCGGGTCCGGGGGAAGGTTAAAGTCTCCTCCAATTAGTAGGTGGCCGGCAGAAAAAGCGGTAATGATCGGGATGAGATTGCGAAGAAATTGGTCTTGCTCTTTATTTGGGATGTAGATTGCCACTAGGGTAATAGACAGTTCAACTAGGAGGCCTTTTAGAAGCAGGAATCTCCCCTCAGGGTCTCTTTTGACGGTGATCTTGGTTAGTGGCAGGTTTTGACTCAGCAGGATTGCAACTCCTCTTTTTTTCTGGGTGGTGGAGGCGAAATGGCATTTAGAGTAGCGTCTAAAGCGGATCTGTTTTACGTCCTCCGCTATCAGGTGAGTTTCCTGGAGGAAGACGATGACAGCTGCCAGTTGGTTCAGTCTTTGTTCCACCGACTTCCGCTTTCTTGGGGCATTGAGATCTTGCACGTTCCATGACGTGATGGTGATCGTTTAATTTAACGAACTCATCCTTTAAGCCCAAGATAGGTTAGTTCGTCGTCTTCCCTGAATGTGTCTTGTTCCCAGTCTTTCGGCTCCCTCTTCCCCTCGTGCCCCCCCCACCGTGCAGAGCTCCTCCCGCTCCCCCCACCCTTCCAACAATAACAAGGTTTCCAGACCAGCCTTCCACCAACGGGGCATCCGGCCGGACCGATGTTGTCACTCTAAAGGAGGCAACTGTGCCTCTTCTGTTGCCCAGTAAAGTGTAGAATAAGAAGTTTCGGCGTTTGATCATTGGCGGGGTTGAACCCATTTTCAGGAGAGTTCGGGTCTCCTCTCCCAGGCCTGGCTGGCTTTGGTTCCTGTAGGTGGCTTGACCTGAGGGTCCCGAGGGATGGAGAGTCCGAGTTATGGGGGCGGACGTAGCCATCTCGGCTTCATTTCCCGCTGGGAGGAGATCAGTCTGAGAAGGGACCTGGAGGCTCCCCTGGTTTATAGTTAGAGGGGGCCTCTATCTAGAGGTTGTTATCCCTCTTAGTCTTGTTCGGGGGGCTCCAGGGTCTGCGAGGCCCTGCCATTTTGGTCCAGTGCCTGGAGGAGTCCCTATGGGGTCTTTCCGAGTCTTCCGCGGATCCCCCGAGAGCCCCCGCCTCACTGTCTGGGTTCATGAAGCGCACGGCCTCCTCGGGGGAGGGGGATCATTCGTGGCTTGCCCTCTCAGGTGAAGATTAGGGCTGTGGGGAATCCCCAATGATAGGTTGTCTTCCTTTCCCGTAGCCATTCCGTGAGTGGTTTAAGGGCTTTTCTTTTGGCGAGTGTCGCCCCTGCTAAGTCTTGGTAGAGGGAAATTGTTGCATCTCTGAAACCGATTCGGGCCGAGCTTCTGGCTTTGCGCATGATTTCTTCCTTGACCCTGTAGAAGTGGACTCTCGCTAGGACATCGGGCGGAGAGGTTCCATTTTGTTTGGCTCTAACCCTATGGACCCTGTCCAATTCCAGGGGGGCCTCGTCTGGGAGCGTTAAAATGAAACGGAATAGGTCGTTGACGTAGGAGTTGAGTTCTTCCTCAGGGACGGAACTCGGGATACCTCTCAGGCGGATATTGTTGCGTCTAGATCTATTTTCCGCTTCTTCTTGCTTGTTTTCAAGAGCTTCACATCTGCCTCCACGCGGTGAGCCTGTCAGCCCCCACCCCCATCTCGAAGATTTGTTCAAACAGAGTGGTTTCAATTTCTTCTGTTCTGGTTTCAACTTCGCCCACTCTCTTGTCTAGGGACGAGATTTTGCCTTTTAATTCCTCTGTGCCTTTTTGATATTCCTTCGTTATGGCAGAGAGGAGCTCTTGCAGGTCTGCTTTTGTGACTGCTTGGGTCGGCGTCTCGTTGTTGGGGTCCGGGGGTGCGCTGGAGATGGCGATGGCGTTACGCTCCCCTTTCTTAGGCTTCTCCCCCATGGTGGTGGTTAGCGTGGTGGATATATCCGTTTGTTTAGTGGATTTCGGGTTCCTGAACATTGTTCTTTATGTTTGCGTCGAGGGACTGGAGACCCCCCCCCCGTGCAGCAGGCCGCTGTAGCTCGCAGGGGATCCTTTTTAGCTTCGGCTCCCAAAGTCTTGTTCAAGCACCACCCGAGATTCCGGCGTAGGGCCCTGAGATGAGGCCGTCTCCAGCCCCCCGCCAAAATGTTTGAGCTCTGGTGGGGAGCAGGAGGGCTGGGGCCGCCGCCTGGCTGGGTCCGCTCCTCCGGGCAGCTGGGTGAAGTCGTCGGGGGGGTGGGAGGGGAGATGTGCAGGGCTCCCCAGGCCTGCTAGCCGAAGCAGGGAGGAAACCCCTGTTCCTAAGTCCGGAGGGCCCTGGGCTGGTTCTTCGGGCCCCACTCCCGAGGAGGCCCGCGGTGTGACCCCCCCCCCCCCCCGGCTCTCCCACGGGAGCTAGAGTTGTGTGGTTGAGGAGCCGGTGGGAGGGTCCGCTATAGAATTCGGGCGATGCGGCAAGTGCCGCCCTACCTTCCTCCAGGTACAGCCGCTGCGTTATTCGCCCGGGCTGTTGAAAGCTGCCTCCTCGCTTCTGGTGCTTGACAGGGGCGAGCAGCACAGGAAGCCCCGGAACGCCCATGGGTCCGGCAAGGGGCCAGTGGCGAGAGACTGGTGGGTTGGAGGGGACAGCGGGACTCCCCACTTCGTTGTAGGTTGCTCCGCTGGGTCACAGCCGGGGCAGGGTCCTATCTCCTTCCCTGCCGATCATTGCGGGAGTCGCCCGGTCACAGGCGCGTCCCCCTGCGGTGAAACGGGTACCTTCCTGTTGGATCAGGGGAATCACCAGCCGCAGACTCGCAGGTTCATTTCAGCCTCCCCGTCAGGGCTTATCAGGGAGAGGAGGTCTGATCAAAAACCGCCGCCGTCCGCCATCTTGGAGCTCCACCGGCGCCACAAATCATCTCGCCGGGGAGCTCGGCCAGAACTCCGTTCCCTCGCTAGCTAAGGGCGTCGCGGAGGCGGTGTAAGCTACCACCGTTTTTCGGCACTTCAAAATGCCGAAGCTGCGGACCAGAGATTAGGCTTTACTGAGGCATTTTGTGTGGACTAATGGTCTCGGCCGGGAGCTCTCACCAGGCCAAACCGCTCGCCAATGCGCCAAGCCACGCCCCCCAAACAGCACATTTTCTAAATAACTTGGACATAGACAGCAGACCAAGTTCAAAGCGTAACAAGGCAGTATGTGTACATTTTGTAAAGTTAATACGTTCTTCCAAAACCGTGTTTCCAATTTCTCCCAATAATGTTGTTTCTGTGGGAATAACGGCTTCAGTCCCATAGGTGATAATGGGGACCACTTTTTGTTGAAAGAAGGTCATGATGTGAGCACAAGTAAATTTACCATATTTAAATAGTAATACTGGCTTGAGATATCAACTTATTCATTTTTGCTCCCACTGTGACTTTATGTGATCTGTCATCACAGTGGTTGTTGAACATTAGACCCAAATATTTATATTCAGGAACCACCAGAAGAGTCTGATTTTGTATACGCCAGGTAAATTTGTTTGAAGGCTTTGAGTATGGCTTTCCGAGTTCAATGATTTGTGTTTTTTCCAAATGTATGGACAGATTATTGTTCTCCGCATAATGCTCTAATTTATTCAATAGGGCCTGCAGCCCACTAGAAATCTAAGAGAGCAACACCAGATCATCGGCATAGAGTAACCATGCCATGATCTGATTGTCCAGTTTTGGGACACCGTTGATTACACTCATCAAATCAACTCCAAGATCCAGGATAAACAGATTGAAAAGAGTGGAGGCTAGATGCTTTGGACTTATCAGCAGCCTTTGATTTGGTGAAGCATGATCTGTTAATAAAAAGGCTTGTTGAAGTAGGGCACTGATCAGAAGCAGTAATTAAATGGTTAGACTCTTTCTTTAGGAATAGGATGTCTAACATCCACTGGGGGGAAGAAAGCTCTGAGCCAGAATGTATTGGCTGTGGAGTGACGCAGGGGGCCTGTCTCTCTGCGGCCTTGTTCAATGTGTTTTGTCACCCACTCTGTGATTTTTCGCGCCTCGAAACACTTGTGTATAGGCGCGTTATAAATGCCATATCATATCATCTATTGGACGAGCTGGGCAACCGCTTTACCAATTATGTGGATGATACCCAGCTCATCATGGAACTAACAGGGATTACAGAAAAGATTCAGAGGAGGTTTCCTTCATCTATGAATCAATCAAGGCATGGATGACGGAGAAAAGATTGTGTATTAATGGATCCAAGACTGAGTTTCTCATATTTGGGTCCACGCAATCACGTGCAAAACTGAATACAGAATATGTAGGTTTCAAGATTGAGCAACATCTGATCCACACCTCCACAGAAGTTAAAACATTAGGCATTATGCTTGAACCTTCCTTAAGTTCAAAAGTTCACACCTGTAGTGTTATGAATAAAGCACATAATCATCTAAGGCTGCTCTGGTTAATTAAACCATATCTTTCTCAGGCTAATTGCATTACCTTGACAAGAGCAGTTCCAATGCCGAGACTACAGTATTGTAATGCTATCTTGGCGGGAGCAAACAAGCGATGCATTCAAAGGATCTAGGTACTGTAAAATGATGTGGTCCGCATCATAAAAAGCATCCCTAGGGGTGATCCAATCACTAAACACAGAAAAGACATACATTGGTTGGCTATTGAGGAGAGGAATAGCTTCAAAATCAGTATCATTACTCATAAGTGCCTATACGGCTCAGCCCCGGTATATCTCAGAAATAGTGTACAACTGCAATAGGCTGCCAGGACTACAAGGTCCAGTGATACTATGCTCCTTCGCTGCCCCCATATTAGACGAGTGATGGGTGGTCGGCATTCCTTCCCGGTGCAAGCAGCTGCCCATGGAGCTGAGGATGACCCCAGATTTACATCTATTCAGAAAACATCTGAAAACATTTTGTTTAAATAAATTGTATAAACTTTTCCTCCAGATCTGTCTGCTTCCAGCAATTTTGTTGCACCCTGATACCTGTGGGCTCCTGCGAAAGATAAAATAAAAATAAATAAAATGCCTTTTTTCATAGGAATATGGCACTGTGGCTGGTTCCATTAGGCCGTTGACTTCTTTCTGGTTTTTAACCTGCCATAAACATTTTCCTTTGTGCACTGGAGAACACTGATGTGTGTATGGACCTGGCCCACGGGGTGCCGTTGAGGGAAATACGATTCTGCTGCTTTAGAATTCTTCCATTGTGCTGGCTGTTCTTTGCACTGTTAAAACATGCATTCCTAAAGCCAACAATGTTGACTCATGTGGGCATTAGACAGGCACTGCCACCATTTGCTATGAATAAAATAAGAAGTATGTTTCTGTCAACAAATATGCCCCCTATTCTTACTAAAAAAATAAGCATGTTTGGTCCAATAAAGGTTGTTGGCAGACTAAAAAGGACTTATTTAGTCGGTATAGATGGATCCAAAACTCGTCCAATGATTAAAATAGAAAACAATCACCTGTGCTGATTAAAGAAAGAATATTTCTAGGGCTAAAAGACGGTTTGAGAAAGAAGCACAGAACCCTGTTTTGCTGGCTAGTTCAAGACAATTTAGGGCAAGTTTATTTCCATGTGGTACAGACATACATTTTCTTGATGATGTATTAATTGTTCATTTTATTTATGTTATGGCATTTATATAAGCGCGCCAAGCCAGAGGGCATCAGGGCTGGTTACAGTAAGACAGGGGCGGACATACAGCGTGAGGGAGAAAGAATCTTAGTTGAAGAGGTAGGTTTTAAGCTTTTTCCTGAATCTGTTGTAGAATGGTTCTTCATGGAGGTGGCCGGGAAGCTCATTCCAGATTGCAGGGGCACAGGCTGGGAAGCTGCCCCCGTTTTTTGCAGTTGAATCTGGGGGTAATGACAGTGTTTGTAGGCAGTGTGTTGCAGCCTTGTCTTAGTGTGTCTTGAGATTTTTATTGCCAGGTAGGAGGGGGCGTTGTTGGAGAGGCAGCGGTTATATTGTTGCAGTAATATTGCTAGTTCCTAGTATTATGCTCACTTTTCCGAAATGTATTGCAGTCAACCCAATCATTTGGCTCCAAGTACAGTAACATATCCCTGCTTGAGGCTACACTTGTGGAGAGTTTCTCTATATCTGAAATAACTAAAATAATTTTGGGGCTAGATTCTTGTAAGGCTAATTTCCCAGATGGTTTCCCCTCCTGTAATGGCTTGGCAGGCTAAGAACGATGGGCTGGAGGGTTGCCCAGAGCAATGCCAGTGGTTTAGATTAATTCTAAACCTTCCAGCCATCACCTCTTTGTTTTTGCATTGTCACCCGAATGGGACGGGTATGCCCAGACGTGGGTCCCATGCCTGCTGGGCCTAGAGACCCAAGCTACTCCTCACAGATGAGGCCCAACAAGGCCGAAACATGTTTGGGGATGCTTGTGGTCTCGTGCAGAAGGGATGTGACCTAGCAGTTTGGGCTGGTCTGCCCTTTTTGGGGTGGAACCAAGCCTGATTTGCATATGGTCTTTCCCCTTCTGTAATGGCTTGACAGGCGAAGAACGATGGTATGGAGGGTTGCTCAGAGCAATGCCAGTGGTTAAGATTAATTCTAAACCTTCCAGCCATCACCTTTGTTTTAGATCTTCACAAATTGACATCTGCACTTTGGACAGCACTTTTTTTTATGTAGTCAAAACAGTTCTTGTGGCTAATTTTCAACAGAAACTTGGCTTACCTGTTCTATTGGATATTGTAATGTTTTACCAGTATTCAAAAAGGGACACTGGTGCATTTCTAATTTATTTTTATAGACCGATTTTGTTGAGTGACATTTCACTTAGGATAGTGGGGAAGTACTTCTTAAAAGATTACAGTATTTGGTCAAAGCTACTAATATTCGGGGGGGCGCTGTTGAGCAGCCTGAAAATGGCCGCCTAGCCGTGGAGCTCCGTGTGGCTGGGACCTGGAATCCGCCATCATCAGCGGATAGCTACACCATTCCAGCACTGCGCCGGCCCTGATTGTAGCTGACATCGCGCTACATATTCTGCTGCTTTCTCATCCCAAATCGGACATTGGGAGCCCCGCTGGGCTGTGTTTGACTTTTCCGGCCTACCTCCCTGTGAAAGCCCCGGCATCGCCTGGGGCCGACGCGGGCCCGCCTCCAGGGCGGTTCCCTGCCGCTGGGCTGCGGCGCGGGAGGATGGCGCCCGCGGTCACTGACGCCGGTGGGAGGTGGCTTGTGTTCTCAGCGACTGCATCTGGGAACCGGGGCTTCCCCTGCCCCTGGCCACACTTCTCCAGAGGACCGCAGCATCCCCCGGACTGGTGCCTGCCCCTGTCCCGCCTTCCCGCTTTGCGGCTGTGGCGTTGCCGCCTCGCTCCGGCCCAGGGGCGGGTCGATTTGCCGTGCCTGAGAACCAGGAGCGGCCTGTTGGATCCGGTGGACTCCCTGCCTATTCCTGGAGACCCGGTGCAACCTTCCGCGGGTGGCGGCCCTCGCCCGCGGCCCAGGTGAGGAGCTGGGCTGGGCTGGGGCTCGTCCCCTCATTATTCGCTGCATCCCCGCTCCGGCATGCACGTTGGCTGCGAGGGCCCTCCATCTGGCCTGCCTAACCGCCTACCCTGCGGCCTGCTCCATGGGCCCGGGTGGCCACCGGGGCCTACAACACTTTTGGGCGCACTGGGCCACCGGCACCTTCTGGCTGACTTGCAGTGAACTAGGGGCCCCAACTGCTGTGCTTTCCCACACATTCTGTGAGCTGCCCTGGAGGGCTCCACCTCACACTAAAACACTTGGCGCCTGGACCCAGGCGCCATGCCTGCTTGGCACGCACGGGTGGCCACGGATTCTCCAGCCCTGCCGGCATCACTCCTAGTTGCACACTGACAACGTCCCGCTTCACAGCCGCCAGCAGGCCTCCCTCATTGTGGTCTATTGTCACGCCAGTGGCCTCCTGCCAGCCCCTGCGCCTCCCACGGTGGGGGCCCGTGCGGCCTATAGTTTCCACCTGGCTCACGCTTCAGCCCAGTGGCCATCTAGTCTGCAACTGCGTTGGCGGCACCGCTGCTCATCGCTGCCTGCGCTGGACCTTGGCGACCTACAACAACTGGAGGGTGAACCCCGCCGCCACATCCTGACACTTCACACCAGACCGGGCCTGACCTGGCTGGTCACCCCTCGCCACATGTGCGATGCCCAACAAATCCAAGGGGTCGAACAAGGTGGGCGCCATGGACAAATTTGCAAAGGTGGCCCCGCGTGCGGACCAGGGCGCCGCAGCATCCGTCCAGGAGGACCCTGACTCTGGGCACCCCCCGCGAGTATCGGCACCTGACCTCACTGCCATGATGGAGTCGATGGCTAAAGACTTTGCTACATTCCACGAAAAATTGGACGATATCAACGCCAACGTCGCCTATCTTAAATCCCAGATCGATTAAGCGGGAACGCGGATAATCGAGGCAGAAAATAGAATTGGAGCTAACGAAGATCAACTTTACACCCTGCAGGATGCTGTGGCCACCCTGACCCGCGACATGAAGGTGGTGAAGTCAAAGTGCGATGTCCTCGAGTCCCGTTCGCGCAGAAACAACCTGCGCATAATCGGTGTCCCCGAAAATGCCCTGAAGGGACGCATGGAGCTGGCAGTCGAAAATGTGCTTAAAGACTTATTGGGGGAACCCTGCATTATCCCCCTTCTTTACAGTTGAGGGGGCTCATCGGGCCCTGTCCCCGCGCCCCAAGCCGGGAGATTTCCCTAGACCCATCATTGCCAGG
Source organism: Ambystoma mexicanum (assembly GCF_040938575.1). NCBI lineage: Eukaryota > Metazoa > Chordata > Amphibia > Caudata > Ambystomatidae > Ambystoma > Ambystoma mexicanum. The sequence goes on along the minus strand of NC_090937.1, from coordinate 29,987,413 downwards.
ATTCTTAATTATAGGGATCGGGACCTCTTCCTACGCCTGTCACGCGAGAAGGGTGACCTACGCCTTGACTCCAACATCATTCGGATATTCCCCGATTTCTCCGTCGGGGTGCAGCAGGAGATAGGTCAATTCCTGGGAGTCAAGAAACTGCTACGTGATCGCAATGTCCCATATGCCATCCTCTTTCCGGCCAGGCTCAAAATCGCCTTCAAAGAGAAGTTGTTTTTTTTTTGTTTTATGGTGCCCGAGGAGGCTGTCAAATTTATAGAGTCACAAATACCGTTGCCTAATCTCAACGGCAACCCTGTGGTTGATGACTGAACTCGGTCCACTCTGTATCTCTGCATTTTGTTAATCATTGCTTGTTCCTTTATGTGCTGATAGCAATACAGCCTCTCTGGCTCATCCATAACCACGCATCGAATGCCGGCCTTGAACGCTTATGTGTGATTTCACTGCCTGGGACCGCGGCTGGCTCCCCGCCGCGCATGCCGGCCTGCCACTATTGAATGCTCCATTTGTTGATTACTGATCCATTTGCATCTACGGGCCTGGCCTTGGAGTGCGGGCGCAGTCGGCCGTCCCCCGGTCTGTTTAACCCTCTTTTCCTGCTCACTGGGACCCGCCCTGCGGGTACCGGGGGTGCTATGTACGCATAGGTGTCATTCGAGATACCGCTGGTAACCTAATGTCATCCCTACTTCTTCAAGTGTCCACCACAAGGCAACAGCGCACCCCACTGCGATTGCAATGTTTGATTTTGTTGATTTGAAGTTGGGTGTTGGCCCCTGTTGGGCCAATGTGATTGCGAACCCAATTTGGGCATCGCCTGCTGTCCCCTTTCTTGAGGGACGGTGTTAGGCAGAAACCTGTGCAGTTCCCTTAGGGAACACTGCACAAGATTTAAGACTACAGGTGTTGGCAGTAAACCCACTTGGTAGCAGTCTGTACCACCCAGATTTACCTGGTAGCTGTGGCTGAGCAGTCAGACTTCTCTCAAGAAGAGTTAGGCAGTATGCAAAGTATACACAATAGGCACTCAGACACACCAATACAAGCAAACACTGACCAGAGCTTTGGTATCAAAGTATATAATTATTTATTTAAAAACACACTGTTTGACACACTCCAGCACTCTTATTGTAAGATATTCTAAACACAGTTACTGTTGTAATATATACACCCCTTTTCCCTTATCAGATAAACGCCACTTATTTTCATACAGAGGTGAGCGCTTAACTAGATGGCACTCCAATAAGTTTGTGAGAAAGGGAGGGGAAAAGACAGAATATGGAAAGATATACCACTCTAAGGTTCAGGAACACTGTTAGCAAGGCAGAAGAGCAAAAAGTCACTGGTGAGCCAAAGTCCAAAGGCTGGGCCCACTCTTAGGGAGAGCAGAGCACAAATGCGCCCAAGATCACACAGTTACACTAGGCTTAGAAAGTCTTGCAGAGAGTTCCGAAAAGAGTTTAGAGAGGCTTAGGAAAGTTTAGCCAGTGTGTCCCAGGCTAACCCAGGTTCGAAAGCCGGGGGCTAAATCTACCCCGTACAGTCGGTACAAGGGAAGCCTGGCGGGACACGGTACCTTAAGTGGGAAGGATCCTCCAGCGGTGGCAGTTGGTGCAAGTCGCGTCGTCGTCCAGGGGAAGAGAAGATCTCGACTTGGAGGAAAGATGAAGATCGTTGCACTACCAGGGAAGAAACCAGCCGCAGAGTTTTCCGGTTAAAGGTGGTACCTTTGTTTCGCGGTCATGGTAAAACATGGTATCCCGGTTGCCGGGGTGCTTGGCACAGGCAAGGCAGCCACGAGGTACGTCGGGAAGGCAAAAAGACGGTGAAACTGGTTATCCCCACCAGTCAAAGGAAGAAGACTCTCCGGCGGGAGATCTCCTCTGTTGTTGGGAAAAGTGGGGAGACGGTCCAGCAGGGCTCCACCGGTGGTGGTGTCGTGGCAGGTCGGCTAAGCTTCTCCCTCGTCGGATTCTTAGGTCCTGTGGCGACTTCTGAAATTCCAGTCCCCAAAGCCCTGCTTTTATGCAGAAAACCCCCATTCACTCAGCCTAGCTGTCACTCAAACATGCTAAGTGGTGAGCCGGCCAGCTCACCACTTGGGCCAATCAGGATGGAGTGCGACTTGAGTTGCCTAGGCAACTCAGTCCAGGGTGCCTAAATTCCCCGCCACCCCTCCTAAGTACCCCAGACAGAGTGGCACCACTTTGGAGGGCTTCTGTGGAGAAGCCAGCCAAAAAGTGGAACAAAGGGCTCGACTTGGGTTGGAGTTACAGGAGAGAACACAAACTCCATTTTAGAATCAAGTTTTGGCAAAAAATACCAACCGGAGAATTAATATTAATTAAATAAACCGGCAGTATGTTCGAGGCTACCGTAAATAATTAAATAAAGATAGTAGCCTAAAACAATGGGAAATCCCATAGGAAAATATTTGCGGTTGAATATAAAAAGTAGTATCCACTGCCACCAGCCAAAACTCGATCAGGGGGGACGGAGACGTGCCCCCTCGACTAACAGACCCCGGGGCAATTGAATTGCCCAAGCCAGTACGTCCACAATATGATGGTTTGTACTGGTTCTGTTCAGAATTTAAGACTAGTAAAGTCAATGGTGACTTTACATGCCCTGGGAGACAGCAGTCAGTCCCAGGGTATGGAGTCTATAATGGGGGGGTCACTATGACACCCCTGTGTTACTGCACTGAGGGTGCTGTGTAACACACATCACAAAAACACATGAAGCCCTATGGAGTAAAAGACCCCATAGCCCATTAAACACATCTAGATTCAAAGAAACACACTCAAATCATGTCCAAGAGTGAGGGTAAAAGAGTCTCGCTCTTGGCAGGAGAAAAAAAATAAACCCCAAAAATCCAGCAAAGCTGCTGGGGGACTCACTAGGTTAGGAAATTCAGCCTAAACAGAGAATTCTCCCTAACAGACGGGTTGGTATTAGAGGGTGAGGGGAGGAGGGTAACACTGCCTGCTTGGATGGGGTGGTGCGGGAGGGGGTGGAGTGGGTTTGTTGGGAGTTATGGAAAATGGCAGAGGTGGATTGGCAGACCAAAGCGCATCGGGGGGCCCGATGGGGGTGGCATCCGCCCTGGATTCACTTCACGACAACGGTGGTGGGATGTTACTTAGACCATTGATATGCCTGTAACGGTGTTATCTTAGAACGTGCGAAGCCTGAGCAATTACACCAAGGCCTGTAAAATCATGGCGTACGCCAACAGACACGTTTGTAAAATATTGCTCCTGCAGGAGACACATTCGATGGGCCCTCTGATCAAAAGTATAGCGCCAGCATGGGGGCCACACAGATATTTCACCTCATACTCCACGCGTGCCAGAGGGGTGGTGACGATGATCCATAAATAACTTAAGTTTGTTCTCCACAAGAGCTATATAGATTCCGAGGGGAGATGCACGGTATTGTATTGTGCCATAGCCAACAAGGACTACTTGCTCGTAAATACCTATGGCCCTAATGTCGACTCCCCCAATTTTATTGACCAGGTGTTGTCCATATTGCTGGGATACGTTGTGGTACAGATCATCTGGGGGGGGACATGAACTTTATACTGGATACTGCAATGGATAGGACTGGCATAGCCCCTAGCCCTTTGACCGGCTCAGCGCGCAGTTTGCTGACCCACAGTGCGACGCTTGACATCCACGATGCATGGAGGGCACTTTACCCGCAAGCGCGAGAGTTCACATTCTACTCCTCAGTGCACGATAGTTCCTCCAGGATCGACATGTTTCTGTTGTCCGGTCCTATGTTGGGCAGGGTTGTGGAAACACGGATACTTGCGCGCACGCTGTCTGATCACTCACCGATTCTGATAACCCTGGAGCTGGGAATACCCGCTCCCACTATTAACACATGGCGATTCAACTCGTCCGCTTTGCAGGACATTGTATTCAAGGCGGATATCCTCGCCGACACTCGGACCTATTTTGGACACAATATGCCCCAGTCCACTACCCTAGGGGTCCGCTGGGACGCTTTCAAAGCCTTCATTAGGGGTGCATCCATTTCTAGAGAGTCGGGAGTCCTCAAAACTATCAGAGCTCCCTTTCCCGCTCCGAAACTAAACTAAGGGACCTAGAACGAGCCCACCCGGCCTCGATCTACCCGAGTGTCCTCTCCCAGATCAGGGAGGAGCTCAAAGTCTTCAATGAACAGGCCACTAGGGAGGTCCAGTACTTCAGCCAGCCACAGGCTGCATGGAAATACGGCGAGGGTGACAGGCCCAGCAAAACGCTGGCCGCATTGGCAAGGGGGGAATGGGGCCATTCCCAAATAACCTGCGTCAAGGACAGTCAGGGAGTCACACAGTGGTCCGACCAGCAAATCCTGGAATTCTTTACTGACTTCTATTCAGAATTATACTCCCAACATAGTGACTCCCATATGCGGGAGCTCCTGGAACAGATACCCACCACCTGTGTCTCCCCGCCACGAGAGACCAATTGGATTCCCCTATTACACTGAATGAGATAGTGGAGGCTATATCTAGTCTCCCTAAAGGTAAAGCACCAGGCCCCGACGGGCTGATGGCTGAATTTTACCAGGAGCACGTGGCAATATTGGCCCCCGAACTGCTCGGGGTATGGAATGAGTCACTCAGGCTGGGATCCCTCCCCCCAACACTAAGTGAGGCGTTTATCACGGTCCTGCTCAAACCCGGTAAGCCTAGCAATGAATGCGGATCCTACCGGCCCCTTTCATTGATGAATTTGGACACTAAAATCTTCGCTAAGGTGATTGCTAACCGCTTCCTACCTGTCATGTCCTACATGGTGCATGAGGACCAGTCAGGCCTTGTGCCCGGGAGATCCACGTCACACAACATTAGAAGGCTTCTTAACGTCATGGCCCGAATCGATCAGAGTGTGTGTGCAGTGGCAGTCACCCTGGGTGCTCAGGAGGCCTTCGACATGGTGTCCTGGAAGTACATGTGGCTTGTCCTTGAGACTATGGGCATACGACCCAGGATGATCGCATACATTAAGTTGCTATACACCTCTCCAGTTGCCAGGGTCCGTGTCAACTCCCAAACGTCCGCTCTGTTCCCTCTCTTCAGAGGCACCCGTCGGGGATGCCCGTTCTCCCCGATCCTATTTGCCCTTGCTATCGAGCCCATGGTAGACCATGTCAGGGAGCGTCACTCACGCAAAGGAATACGGCTGCAAGACACCCCCGAAATTATCTCACTTTACGCGGACGATGTGCTGTTGTTCGTCAGAGACCCCAATGTCCACCTCGACCCAATCCTGCGTGGCATCACCCGCATTGGTACATATTCTGGTTTCACAATCAATTATACCAAATCTGAACTTTTCCCTCCCACGAGCTCCACAGCACAACCGGCCACCGAGTACCCGCTCCGTTGGTCTCCTGATGGGATTAAGTACCTGGGAATCCAGGTGTCCCTGACCAAAGACACCCTCCTAGCTGATAACTACCTGGCTGTGGCAGAACAGGCGGAAGCCAAGTTAGCGCGCTGGAGCCCTCTCCCGCTATCTCTAGCGGGGAGACTTTCACTGGTAAAAATGATACTACTTCCTAAGATGCTGTATATATTCACTAATGTACTTCTCTGACCCGGCAAGAAATACCTTGCAGGCTTACACATGCTGTGCGCTCAGTTTCTGTGGCACTTGGGGGCGGTGTGCAAAAAATGGCTTGCTATGACACTTCCCTACGAAAAAGGTGTTTTCACTGTCCCTGATATGCTGCGGTACTGGATCGCAGCACAGGCACAGTTTGCCTGCTACTGGTACCCTGGACGCCCCCCACGCCCTCACGTCAAGCTGGAAACCCTTGCGGCAGCCGGCACCAACATAATGTCCTTAATACTGTACCAACGATACGAGCCGGACTCAGCCATAGACCCGGTCCAAACAACGGTGCATGCCTGGGGGCGGATATTCACCGCTGGTGCTGAGGAACACCCTAATCAAAAGTGGCTCCCCGCCTGCCATTTTCCAGGGCTAGAACCTATAAACAACACAGCCCTGACACGACACTGGCAGACCCTGGGATACCTAGTCCTAACTGACTTCTACCTGGATGGACAATTTATCACACCGCAGACCTGGCGGCCGGGCCACTCGGGGTCACCGTTGGAGCTCTTACAATTTTATAGGCTCCGAGCTGCCTTCCGTGGTGCCTGGCCCGGGTTTCCCAATGAACTATAGACAGAATAGACACTGACATGGAGTGAAACATTAAATTCCTTTTCTTATTGAATTTGAATCAACGTGACTTGGTGAGTGCCATTATATGATGTTGAAATGAAAAAACAAGTTTTGAAATGCTCTTGAAACAAATTCTATTATCAAACAGTTTTATTCTTTTGCTGTACATAGGATGAATAGACTTTGAATATTTTTCTTTTTTTCTTTTTTCTTTTTCAAAAAATAAGTATGACAAAACTCTCCTGATGATCACCTGTGACCTAAACAGACGTGAAACACGTGTAGAGTGATAAGAATGGCGTAGAGTGATGAGAATGGCTACAACAGTATACTAATGTATTAATAAAATGGATATTATTTAAATGAGAACGTGAAGACCCTTTCTTTCAAAGACAACTTGGAATGGCACTCAAAAATTATAATTGACATTGGAATGTCGCAAGTGGAAATGTAAACATTTGAAAGTCCAAAGCGTACAACAGTGTAATGTCTGACCCTGTTGTTGGTTACTCATCGGCATCATAGGGCGGGGGGTGCTTTGTAACCCGCCTTTTTGCCTTCAACAAGGTTAACAGCCATGCTCTCTGGTCTGTTCTTTGTGACCTAGATATTGATGACTGGCTGTTTAGTAATATCATTTAGACATGTGCACAGGCTATGGCATTTGTTGCTTTTGAGAAGAAAGAGGACTGCGCTGTGAACTTCTTCATTGATATGGATGTTTGTCATGGATTTGTGATGACTCTGTAGTTCTTAATAGTCAAGTTAATGTTTTAGAGCAGCACCTTTTAGATAAAACCGTTTATGTTCATAATTTATCTAGCTGTCCAAATTCCTGTTTAGCTCATGCTGATGTTTTCATAGGAAGAACCCCAATTGCCCTCGGGAAAACTAATAAATGGCTAGGTTGATTTTATGGAAACCACATGCAATGACGATTAATGTATCTAAGTCATGATTATTATGGTCTATAATAGACGTTTAAAATACAAGCCTTCATTTTTTATCTTGAATTCTAAATTGATGACGGCTTACTCCTTTGACTTGTATGACTTTTAGGCTTCTGAATAGGAATAGTTGGACAGCCCATGTAGATAAATCTCTTTTACTTATGAAGCCAGATAATGCAGGGATATTATGGGCTAAGTCTAATTTTGGTGGAAGTGTAATTATAGCAAAATGTAAGGTCTATGACGCAAATTATGGTAGGAGGGAATGACATTGTGTCAGGTTTTTGGGGTCTCATTAGCAGATATTGAAAGTTGAGAAAAGGTTTCTAAGAACATATTTTGATATTTTCCTTATAACTGCTAAAGAGCTCCTTTGCCTTAAAACCATTCTGACAATGCAATGTTGAATTGCTCTGATGTTAAGGCTCTTGATTAGGCAAAATATGTGTACTACCCATGAGCACTTCTATGCTATTCCCACAGGTCTCCGAAGTCCCTGCGCCTCCACAACCTTGGTTTTACTGGAAGCGCACCGGGCTGAGGAAAAGGGAATGGGGACAAAATCAAAAAATCTGAGCTTTGCCTTCAGGGCTAAAAGACAAAAGGTTAGTGAATATTGTGGCTGATTTTCTGAACCTACTGTCTCTTCCCCTAGAATGTTAGGAATGTTAGTCACCTGGCAACCTCCACTTTCTGCTGTGAGTTTCTGATACAGAAGTAGTTCAGGTCTTAATTCAGTTTGATAAAGGTAGGGTTTCTTTTCTGGTTCTAAAGAACGTATCATCTTCTATAGTCAGCAGTGTAGTTAGGTTTTCAAGTCCATTTCTAAGGTTTCTTAAAACCTCTTCTGTGGGCTTGCTGCCTTTGGGTCTCTTAACTTCTAAATAGTCTAATGTCTTACAACTTCACTGGCAACCTAATTCAGATGCCTTCCTAACTGTCCCTGCAGTAATGTAACCAAATCCTAAAAATGTGCCCTAAATTCACTCTCTCAATTCAGAGTTCTAGTCGATTCTCAACTTGACTAGTTATTATCAGGACCTTAGGGCTTCTATTTCAAACAGTTCATGCTATAATTTAGCTGAGGACAGAGAAGAAAGCAACTTTCTTCTTTTGCAAAGCATAAGATAGTTATGTTTTAAGTTTTATCCAGCCCAGTCTTTCACTGAAACACTGATCACTTGTTGGGTGAGCTGTGAAGTGCAGCGTCACTTCTTTGGGCAGAAAGTGGGTAGGAACAGTGTGTCGGCTCCTGACGGGCATACTACTGGGCCTGTATCGCTGACACTCCCCACAAGATCAGAGGCTCAACAGCATCTGAGTCTCTAGTACCGCAGGTCACAAAGAATGGAGCAGTATATGATCAGGGCAGATTTCCTCTAAGCAGGAAGCTACCCGCAAGTGCCGGAAGATCTCACCTTAGAGAGTATCAGCCGCTGAAGAGCTCTGGATGGTGGTATCTGCATTCAGAAATTACTGTTGAAAGGCAGTTGGGAACAATGGTGGGGGCATAAAAAGGATTGCCCCCACCTCCGTTCCCCGACCTCCCCATCCCTTATCAGTACGGACAAACCTTGTCTACACCGGTCAGAACTTCCTGTTAAGGCCACAACAAGAAAGCAGTAAAGTACTCAAACGCACACACCCGCCGAAAACTTCCCAAACCCAAAATTCATTCTACAGGCTTGATCTCAAGGACAGGACCACTGGTTTTGCCCTTGAAAAGATCCTAATAAAGTGATAGTTGATCATAAACAATGTATTATTAATCCTAGATAAAGTTAAGGACTCTTTCTTTACTGATTTCACACTCTTAACTACAAAATCTAAACATTTATTTAAGAACTGTAAAATGATGCACGGGTAGTCACATCTGGAAGGGGTGGAAGATTGGCAGGGGCATGAAGCAGGGATGTCCACTATCCCCGATGCTATATATACTGGCCCTGTAACCATTCGCCGTTTTCCTTAGGACAGAGTACGAGAATGCGGGTATAGAAATAGACGGGGTGGTACACCTAATCTCATCACGGCAACGCACACAGCTATCACACAGGCGGCCCTAGTCAAAATAGAAAAAGCTATGATGTTCTGGAAGACACTCCCACTGGGGATGATAGGAAGAGCAGCCCTATTAATATTGATATTTTATTTCTATCGCGCTCATACACAAGTGTTTCAGAGCGCGACAAGGCAAGGGAAGGGGAACAGAGGAGAAACAAAAACAATGATCTAACTAGGCCCAGTGACATTGAGAACGTGCAAGTACATGGTATAGGGGGAGAGGGAGAAGTGCATGGAAGGGGGAACAAAAGGAGAGTGCGGAGCAAGGAGGGAAAAAAAATCATAAATAATCATAAATAAATTAATAAATAAAAAGGCAACAAACAGAGGGAGTGCTGCCAGCAAGTGGCAGTGCTGGGTTTAAGGCAGCAGGCTGGGTAGGTCTGATAAGCGCAGGAAGAACAAAAAAAGGGGGTGGGAGCTGTATGGGTACAGATACAGACCCCAGTGCAAGGGGTGGCCCGGAGGCAGTGCTTGCGGGTGGCAAGAGGAGCAGGTACCTGGGCCCGGAGGAAAGAGGGTGGCCAGGTGCATGGTGCCGAGGGAGAGTAGAATCAGCAGGGGGGAGGGGGGGCAAAGGCAGAAGCAGAGAGGAAGGTCTTGAGGTGGTTACAGAACCAGAGATGGTTCTCCTCAAGTTTTAGAGTGTCAGGGAGGCTGTTCCAGAGGGAGGCCCCAGCCGAAGACAGAGATCTACCCCCCAGCTCATTGCTATTGAAGATGATGGTCCTGCCCCGCCTACTGTATTACTCTACTAATATCCCATACAACATTCCCAGGTCCTTCTTTCGACGGCTACACACACTGGCAAGAGGTCCTGTGGGTTGGGGGGTGGAACAGGATAGCGCCAAACACACTACAGAGGGATTATGAAAGGGGGATGGGGGGGATCAGGCTACCAGACTTTGAACGCTATTACCTGACGGGACAACTCCAACATCAGTAGACCCACTGCTCTTTCAGCCAGCAATACGACACTTCTACCTGAGGGAACTTCCATTGATAGACAAAGCCCTAGCCAAACCACTCCTTACTATAGTTCAGCTGGGCCTCACTCTGTGGAGGAGAGCGTGGAAAATACAAGGGACAGGGAACCCCTACTCTAGACAAATCCCGCTTGTGGTACTTGTCGACATACACACGGTGTCCCTGACCACCTACCGCACGCAGTGGGAAGACAAGGGTGTGGCACAGACCAGAGACCTATGGAAAGATGGACAATGGGTGGATTTTCGAACATTAATGGATGAATAAGGTGTACATAGTGGACTATTCCTATTGTACAACAGTATGGTACAACGGATCAAGAAGAGCTGGAGGACATTGCCAGGAGAAGGAGACAGCGAGGGGGCACCAGAGGTGTGGTAGGATGTGTCGGATGGAGGACACACGATATCCAGACTATTTGAACCCTCCTGAGTAGCAATAATGAGAGGGCGCTGCAAGCAAGCGCTAGATGGGAAGAGGAACTCCACAGGACCTTCACTGATGAGGAGTGGAGCAGTATGCCAAAAAAGTCTCCAGAAATGCAAGATTCAAGCAACTGCAGCTGTATCTCATACACAGGGCATACCTCACGCCCAAGAGAATGTCACACATGGGTCACAAACAGACCCAAAGCTGCCCACGCTGTCCGACAGAAAAGGCAGACATGATACACATGTTCTGGTCCTGCCCGGGGATACTTAACTTTTGGGACACAGTGAAAACAAGGGCAGCGACAGGAGGGATCCAAATGCAAGCGTGGTAGCCGGAAGCTTATTTCCTGGGACTGTTCCCGAGGGGCGGCAAACAAAGGACGGATATAGCGAAAATGAAAGACCTAATGTGAATTCTGGCAAAGCGTTGCATAGCGATGGCATGGAACTGGAGCATAGAGCCATCCGTAGAAATGTGGTGGGCAGTCATGAAGAAATAGCAGAAACATCAGTGTGGCCTAGAGCGATGCAGAGGGGAGAGGGGAAGAGTGGGGACAAGCTACTTGCATAGAACTCCCTCATACAGGATCTGTTTGACAGCACAGAAGGGCAAAACACGACAGGCCCTAGTGGGCCGGAAGAAGATGGAACTTCCGGTGACTATGAGAACGAGGGAACTCTATGGGGGCTGTGGCCGTGCTGTAAGGAGTCTGATGCGGGAGCCGATGACAAAAAAATGCTTAAAATTATGCACGAACAAGGAGAGGGCCGAGCCGCTGCGCCAAGTAGACAGATGATAGAGTGTGGTTTCCAACACAAAGTGCCAGTTGTAGTGTAACATTTGTTGTGGTTGATGTTTGTGTTGAAAATCAATACGTTTTTTTTAAAACTGTAAAATGATGCAACCAAAGAAAACTGTGAAAGCTTTCTTGCCATTTATGTATTTGCACCTTAAACACACATTTTACTAGGTCTGTGTTTTTAATCCTCAAGTATCACTGCTTGTTTGGTCTACACTGATTGAAGAAATAAATACCCTTAAAGAGAAAAAAGAAAGGAAGAACAAGGTTCTCCTGAACTACTATTCTTAAGGGAGTTAGTAGCCCTAGGACCTGCAAGGGACACAGGTAGCCTTGATAGCTAGGCTTGCTAGTGCACCAAAAACTAAATAAGTTGACCTGGTGACACCCTTCCTTAGAATGGGACTCGCCAGCCAAAAGTTCAAGAATCAATGTATATAGCTCCAGGAGGACAGTTTCTTAGCAATGCAGATTCCCATGGCTTGAAGGGCAAAGAGAGCAGCCCACCGTCAGAAGACCATGAAGAGATGACAGGGTAGATGACAGAAAAAGGGCCCTGAAACATTACCATCATGGAAGTCCCAGTCCAGCCATTGAGGGGACTAGGTGAAGGAAAAAAGCATGGGATGGAACTCCTGCAACCAAAATTCAAAACCGTAGCTTAGAACAAGCCCAGCCAGCATAGCTAAAAATCAGCAGCATCTTTTGCAGTGGCAAATTCCTCCAGCATATAAAGAACCCTCCTGTGTATATTTGGACTCTCATAAAATCCAGCAGAACTGAGGGGCAGGGTCAGAGTCTTCCCTAGATATGGTCATGGGCTGAAAATGCAGCCCTCCAATCACACCAAGGTGCACTAACCCCAGCGGTTTGGTGGCCAGCCAACCAGGTTGGCCACATATAGCACCGAACAAATAGGACAGCCACACATTATGTTGACTGGCATGTCATGTCTAGGGCAAAGGACTGGGTTCAAACCAATCCAAACCACTACAGCGGGAGCTTGGTTGGTCTCAGAATGAGCCCAGTTATGCACAGTGAACGTTTTAGGCCTGCCTTGTTGGTTTTCTAAACAAAGAAAGGCCCCTAAAACAAGATTGCAGAGAGCAGGAATTAAACTCACTGTTAGCCCAATGACAACCAAACAGATTCATTGGGCTACTGCACCTTTGGTGAAGCCAAGACTAAACAATAGCTGCCACCATCCTTCTCCCAAAAACCCTTGTAGCACGATAATATCACCCTATGACCAAAATCGAGAGCTTAAAAAGCAGCCCTGTCTGAGAAGTCATATGGGCCCTACACAGGACCATTTACGAAATTAGTATTGGCAAAGGCAACAGTTTTGACTTTTGTTTAGGGTTTAAATCTGCATTGCCGGCCACTGTCATAATGGTCCTACTCGGTAACAGCTGGAAAATGGTGTGATATTCTGGGCATATAATAGCAGTGCCTGGCAAATGCCTATCTGCCAATACGCAAGCCAAAGCTGTTGACTTTGTCAGTGTTTATTTTAACAGGACTTCAGTGTAAGGAACAGATATAAATCAAGTGGCTAAAGGCACCATCGATTAAGACATTTTTATTTCACCAGCAAAACATTCACAACTGCAATCAAGCCATTAATTCCCAGATGACTGCTTAGAAATAACACTGACAGGCCAAGATTTGATGCTACTGCTTGATGGACCTAGCTCAAAAAGATCCCAGGAGGATGTATTTTGGGAAGGAGGAGGCAGGGGATGGCCATATGGATTGGCATGGGCATAGGCTGGCAATGGGTAGATAAGAAACCAAACGACACCCACAAGCTGTGTCCTTCCTCTCGTCATCTTCCTCTTAGCGGTGCACCAATGCAGTCATTTCAGCCTATATGTGGCATTTAAGGGCCTCCCAATAGCTAAAACTAAACAGGGTTGCAGTGGCAGGAGGATTTTGTAGGAGTCCTTCTGAACATAAAAAAGGTCAGATCGTAGAAAAACCCATGGGGAAAAGCAAAAATGTTGTGGGCCCCTAAAAAGGAACAGCAGAAACTCCTAAAATGAAATTGTACCCTATCTGGGACCAAAACTGCTTCAGATGAAGCCCGCCCTCTTGGATGGGATGTTAGTACTTGCTCTCTGTGAGTTGTGACCAAATCCTCTGTATATTTTTTTATTCTGTGAGATTTGTTTGCGCCAGTGCGGCACTTCAGTTAGTGTCGATGTGTATTGCCGAGAAATGCAGCAGTCGGAATGAACTTCCTTGCTCAAGCGTTTTGGCATGTCGCAAACTTAAATTACCTTTTCCACGTTACTGCAAGGTTCTTTGCGGTTCCTACGAGTAGAAGTATTGTCTGCTTGAGTTGGCAGCATATACTGCTACCTTCCTTAACCCCGTGAAAACTGTTCACCTTAAACGGAAAGTCATTTTCTTTGATGTTGATGTTTTCAGTCTGGCTGGGATGGGCTTCAGGCTTTATTTCCTTCTCCTGGGCCGGGGGCTTGTTTTCTCTATCTTGTAACCTTTGGAGACTGCTATATTCAGAAGTGTCAAGGCCCCCAGGGTGTGCCCATGGTGATGTAATGTCGCTTTGCCAAGCCATGTGTCAGAACCCAGGGCAAAGTCATTCTTGCCATACCAACGGGGCGAAACATCCCCTGGCTCGGGTAGCACTGACCCCCTGAGTCACTGTCCTTAGTATTTCCAGAATCCGGTAGGGAACTTTGTCACAACATGAATAAGATTTGATGCACCTATGGCAAAAACGCACAAGGATCACTTGTTAAAAGCTCTTCATCTACTGAATAAATGCATTGCTTTTTGTCATTAAACTGCTTAAGTTTCATTTTCTGAACAGATGGCCCATTTTAAAAGAAAAAAGTTAGCTATCATCACCTTCCTCATGCACGTTTCTCTTATACCTGTTATGAAGTGGTTAAGATTCCCTTCACCACTGTAGTCGTCTTATGGTGGTAAGGGTTCTGTGAAACGCAGACCATAGTCTATGGACGAAACAGAAAAACATAGGTGAGAAAAAGGAAAGGAGGAAGTGAATTATGAATGGACTTACAAATTGGAAGAAGCGTTAGTAATTGAGGGGAGTAGAAATCTGCAACGTTACCATTTTAATTACTGTTACTCAGTGTTCATATGCACCAGATGAGACCAGCATTGAGATAGTGATCCCTTGGGCCTGTTTTGCCTATTGCCTCGGTCTCCTACATTGTGTCCTGCTGCTGCTTTCTCTCGTGATGGTGGAAGCATGCAGAGCTATGACAGTGTGGGGAGTAGATATTGCACTACCCTAACATCCTTATCCCTTATGGTTCCTTCGTGACCTCCCCAATTCACAGATTCTCCCCCTTTTACCATTGAGGAACTCTGGTTATCAGATGCATATGTGGCTCTATACATAGCTTGTTGGAGCATAACGTGCCTTAATGATGATTGGTGCTACGGTTTTTCAATGTCCTAAGGGGAGATGCTCATGATGGCAGTGTCAATTTTAGATCTGTTTATTTCCAGCTTCCGCAAGTTGGGGACAGTCTGCAATCTATGGAGCTCCGCAATGTAACACAAAATGCATTAAATTATTGGTTTATTCAAGCAATGATACACCCAATTCTAGATAGATTGAAAATATCTGACCATAGACTATGTTCTTGATAATCCAGTTTGGGCATATTTCTTTATGAAGGACTGAAAATGCATTTCTCTGTGTGGGCACAGTGTAACTATTTTGATTGCTTCTTTTTTTAAGGCTACAGATGGGAAAGACAGTTGGTGTTTAGAAGCAAGCTAACTATGCACACATCATTTGATCGCAAGGACAATGCCCATCCTGCAGAGATCACAGCACTGGGTATCTCAAAGTGAGTATTGCCAGGGTCAAAGTTGCTGAGAGGACGGATTGGGTCAGTTTGGATCTGATCAGAAGATCCATCGGAGTGGTTTATAGCTTTCTAAATAAAAAGAAAAATTGGCTAGCAGGAATTGTCTTAGTCTGTAAGTTTATCAGCTTTGTATATACTATGGGTGCCCAAAATTGAACGGTTCTCAATAGGTGCCAGTCAAACCATGTTGTAGCTGTCCAACTCTCATACTCATCAGAAACATTGTGTTTTTAATTTTGATCTTTGTTGACAGAAGAGGACATAGGATATTACAACACTTATTGAGCGGGGCGAGATTACAAGATCTGCGCAGAGGTTTATCCTGCCATCCAACGATGCAAATCTACCTCCCTTGCTCTGAATGAGGACCCAGTGATAGAAATACCAAACCTGATCGTATACCATAGTTCTATAATAATAACAAATAGGTTCTCCACATTGGCTCCATTATCATGTATGTGTAGAAGACAATGACAAATGGGCCGTTCACTATAGAAGTGTACATATGAGTAACCCAGTAGAAATGGTAACACCTGGCTTATGTGATAAAGGGACACAAACGGAGAATGAACACACACTAACAAATCTCCAAACAGTATCCAACCAAATACTTGTTCTAACTCAGGAAATCACCACTTTGAAAAGTACAATGAGATCATTGGCCTCTGTATCGAACTTAAAAGTACCGGTGGCAGGAAATATGATAAACTCTAAACCACCAGATAAGAACCCTAAAATTGAGCTCACTAGCCTGTACATAATATCACCGACAAGATAAGCCAAAACATGATAAACTTAAAACTGGTGTAATAAATGGAATAGCCACTCTAAAAAAGAAGGGATAAAATGAACCTAATATCTCCCCTTCAAATAATATTCTATCCCCGCTATCAAATGAGGAAGAATGCAGATCCTTTCTAAACCAATTAAGGGTATGTAGGAGGAGCATTGATAATTACCCTCCATCGTGCACTCAGTCAGACCACATGACAAAGTTGCCAGTAGGCGTTTGAGTGTAGAGAAGCACATATCAATAAGAGCATTCACTGGATACGCCATGTAAAAGGCTGTTGTTCGATCATAAGGGGAGACCATATATATGCGTTGCGACCCCCACGATAAATCAAAGGATTATATATGCCTTGAATTTACAAATAGCCATTTAGCAGGGAATTACTGTCAATTGGCATGAAATCTTATCTACCTAAAGGCTTGGTTATTCAATGGAGAGCTTTCCCCCTGGCGCTACATGACTCATAATCCAACCCACTATAATATGAATAACACTCAGGACAGGGATGAGCACCCACAAACCTAACCCGTCGGCCTCTTCCTACCAGCTGACCATAAACAAGACTTTCAATCAGGGACCAAAGGCGACTGTATTGTTTGAACTAGACGGTCATAATCTTAGTGCTATGGATTGATATCGTAGGTCTCTCAACAGAGAGACCAATTCCCTCTTTGTTCCCAATTGACATGAGGTGATCAATGGTATTAGATGTATAGACATTATTTCATGGAATATAACAGGCTTTGACAAACAAAATGGAAGATGAAGTTTGGCTTGATTTTATTAAATGTTATGATATCATTTGCCTCCAGGACACCTGGGCTCAGGAGGCAATTTCTATTGAGGGCTATGTCAATTTT
Source organism: Ambystoma mexicanum (assembly GCF_040938575.1). Classification (NCBI taxonomy): domain Eukaryota; kingdom Metazoa; phylum Chordata; class Amphibia; order Caudata; family Ambystomatidae; genus Ambystoma; species Ambystoma mexicanum. The sequence continues at coordinate 29,970,429 of NC_090937.1, read as the reverse complement.
CATTCTCTTGCAATAAAGGGAGTTGGGAGTCCCAGTGGGAGACTTGTAATGTGGGTTAAAGTGAATTTACTTGTGAAAGTCAAAAACTGGAAAGTGAGACACAAGATACCTTAACTATAGTTTTGGAGGTTACATTTAGAATATATTTTCAAATTATTAACATCTATAATAGATGGTAGAAAGCACTGGGTATGAATACTTTCTTAGGAGTAGAAAATTACATTAGAAAGTGGACCCCTTTCTATAAGAGCAAGGAGGAAGTAACATGCCTTGTTATGGGAGATCTGAATGTCCAGTTCACGCCCCTAGATGGAATTGGTGAAATCCTAGAATAGGAGGAGCTAGCCATGGATATTTCAGATGCAAAGATACCTAAACCAAGAACGGAGAATTGTTTTAGCCCTTGAGATAATACCCATTTGGTTGGAAACTAGTCTAAGAGCCCTCAAGTGGCAGGTATAACGATGACCATTCAGCCAGACCTACGTATAAAGGCCAGGGACACTATAGCTATATTGATTGTCTTAGTTTACATTTCATCCCAACATTATGTAAACATATTTAGAATGTTTAATTGCCCAGATTGTGATCACCATCTAATATGTACATCTTTGAACATACCAAAATCACAGTACGCAATAAATAGTATATCATTGTTTATCCAAAAACCACAAAATGATCAGATGGGTAATTCAAATCTAGAATCCCTCTTACCAAGACTCTGAGAAAATACCACCAATAATTGAATTGACATTGTCCTGAAAGAGGGAAGGCATAGAGTCAATAGTTGATTCTCTAACTATTATAGCTAATGATGACCAACATTTATTTTATAATCCATGTCAAGAGTAAAGGCAACAGACACATTGCTGGGAAACATGATATTTATTTATGTATTTGTTTTATACGCGCCAAATAACCACAGTCATGCGGTCACCCAAAGGAGACTCAAGACCGCACATAAAAAGACAGGATAGAACTAGCTAGTAGGCAAGAACCTACTCAAGTAGGTTTTCAAATGCTTCCGAAATCGAAGTAGATTACTTTCCTGACATAAATTCAAAGGCCAGGAGTTCCAAGCCATAGGAGCCAGAGTTCAAAAGGATCTGCCATTGATCCATCTTATTCTTGGACATGAAAGAAAACAAGCACCAGCGGACCTTAAAACTCTTACGTCCCATCCCCTTTACTCCATACTGCATGAGCGTCCCTTCCAAGGGACGGGAGACGGAACCTTTTGCACCAGAAAATAATGTCTTCTGCTTTAAATTTAGAGGCTTGCAGGGGTGCGGCCCAGGGAGCATGCGCTGCCCTGACTCCGCCCTACAGCGCCACACCTCAGTCTCCTTTTCCGCGTCGACGGGAACGGGCCAAATTCACCAGTGCTCCTGGGTTTGGCTTCGGCCATGTAATGCCACACACGGCTACTTCTTCTCTTAGTCTTTTTTTGTCTTTCTTATTATTTAGGTACTCAGTCCTCAGGCGTCATGCTCCTCCCCGGCGCATGTCGACTTCCACAGGGTTCAGCAGGTGTCCATCCTGCGACGGGCTCTTCCCAACTTCAGACCCCCACGCCCTCTGCCTGCGTTGCCTTGGCCCAGACCACGGTTGGCAAGCTTGTACAGCGTGTGGCTCACTGTCATCGAAATTGCTGAAGAACAGACGAGCCAGGGTAAGGGAACTCTTCCAGAAGTCGCCTCCAGAGGAACTCAAGAACTTTGTGAAACACAGAGCCAGGCTCAATGTAGGGCCGCTATTTTCCATCGCACCCTGCAAAGGAGGCTCCTTCCCAAGGACTCTCCCGCGTGGGAGGGACCGTTCAGGTCCTTGTACCAGCACGTGCACCGATGCTGCTTCAGCTACCGGCCTTCGGGCAGAGGGATCCTTGGATCCTCCGGGTGGCAGTGATGAGGGACCGGAAAATTCTTGTACCGGATTGTCATCCGAGTGGCTCCCCCTTGTACCAGCAATATGGCCGAGGGGCTACGCCCTAGCACCGGCAATACGTCAGAAGGGGCGCATAAACGCAGCTCTACCGACCCCCTTGTCGATGGTGTCACACCGACTGGGTCTAGGCCCGCGGAGCAGTGTGGGCCTTGTGATCCACACGCAAGAGTCTGGGAGGAGGCTGGGCCCAGCGAGCCGAGCAACACGTCGCAGGCACGTGGCAGGTAGCTTGACAAGATGGCCGCTGCGCCAGACAGAGGAACCCGTCCGCCATTCCAGGAGTTCGGCAAAGGAGTGTCAAGGTGGGACTGGCCTCAAACAGGTACGTGGCATACAGCCTATCCTTCTTATGCGCAGGGCAGCTTTCCACTGCATCCATACGGGCAGGGTATGCAGCGGCTCCAGAAGCTCCCGGCTAACCCCTCAGTACTCCCTGCCACCTCTCCGGCCAGTGAAGAGGGGTTCTTCGAGAGGTTCCTCGGGCTCATGAAGTCACTTCGGATGGGGGTTATCCTCAAGGACGCCATCAGGGAGGTCCTCCCTACGATGTTAGCTGTACCACAAGCTCCTCCGCCGGCGCAGCCGCTGCCTACCCCAGCTGATTCCTCTGGCGGCTCCGTACCAGCCTCCGCCTCCTCCTCAGCCTTCGGCCGCAGTCACTGTACCCCAGCCTGCGGCTCCACCTACTCCTCCACCTCCACAGGATCCTCCTCATACACAAGATACGGATGAGGAGGAGGATCCGGACATGCCATCCTCAGCCAGGGCCTTCCACGAAAAGTCTTGCAGGGCTGGCGGAGTACCTGGGCCTACCCCAACGCGAGGTTGAACAGCAGGCAGAGGCGGTTCTGGCTGAAGTCCTCACGCGACGCCCCTCTGCCAAAATGGGGATTCCACTGCAAACTGATGTAGTCTCCCTGGCCAAGAAGGGTTGGCTCAAGCCCCACTCGGTCCAGCCGGTCAATCGACGCTTGGATGCCAAGTACAGGCAGATGGAGGGGGGATACACTCTTGCTATCGGCCTACCCTCAGCCACACTCCTCGGTGACCGCTGCAGCATCACTATACTCCAAGCCGCAGTCGTCCTCAGGCTTCTCCTCTGCGACGCTGCTAGGTAAGGAGGAGAAGGTCTTGGGGGTTTACGGGAAGAAGCTGTATTGCAACGCGTTCTTGCATCTTCTTTTTTTTTTTTAAAGTTTTTATTATTTTAGAAACAAACAATACAAACTAAACTAGCAGCATAATTTGCGACAGACACATGAACATCAATTAATGCGCACTACTGCTCCCCCAATCCCTCCCCCCTCAAGAGCTTCTTTGCGTTTCTCATTCTGTATCTGCTGCATGCGGCCGGGTATCACTTTCTTCCGAAGCTGCGGAATCCATTACTGTGCCAAACAGTCCTGTTACTAACACTCTCCATGCCATCAGGTTACCCACTTCTTCCTCCCCGCTCTTGCTACATGCCTCCTGCCATACTACCGTTTCAGCCTCCGCCCATTTTTGCAAATCCCGCCACCATACCTCAACTCGTGGCTTGTGGCACTGCTTCCAGCCCATGGCAATCCTTCTTTTTGCAAGCACATATGCCAGGCCCCTCAGTTTCCCAACATGTTTAGTATTCCGTGGTCTGGGAAACCCTCCCAACAGGCAGGCCCAGGCCATATCTATGTTGAGCGTGACCCCTTTATCCGCTAATTTTTGTGCCACTTCCCCCCAAAAACCTTCAATCACTGGGCAGGACCAGAACATATGTGTCATATCAGCGTCTTCTTTATCGCATTGTGGGCATGCTTGTCTTCCTGCATTTACAAACTTGGATATTCTCTTCGGGGTCATATAGGCTCTATGCGTTATGTATAACTGTATGTGTTGCAATCTGGCGTTTCCGGACACTTTCTTGTGGTATCCCATAGCACGCTCCCACATCCCATCGGTCATCTGTGCTCCCACCTCCGCTTGCCAGTCCAGCCTCAAATGCGTCAAATCCTTCCCCATCCGGGTCATCACCATCTCATATAATCTAGAGATCTCGTGACCTCCTTCTGATGTGTCATATATTGTCCCCATAATGGCGTCTGGCTCCTCCGCCAGTACAGTCTCTGGCCAGGTTTTACGAATAATCTGGACTAGCCTAAGATACGTGACATATTGGCCTCTGTGCAAGCCTGCCTCTTCCCCCAGTTCTTCGAAATCCTTAATGGTCCCCTCTTGCCATACATCTCCCAATGTAACCAGCCCGACCGATTCCCAATAGGTCCTGATAATCATTCTTAGTTGGTTGTCTTCCCCTGCTAAGGCCACTAGCGGCACTTGTGGGGAACACGGGTACGAGTTCTCCATCAGTCGGCATACTCTACGCCACATCTTCCACCCAAGCAACATCATACCCAGGCGTTCTTTCATTTCAGGTCTAGGCAACCAAATAATCTCCTTTAAGTAAAACGGAGTGCAGTCCTGTCCAAACAGCCTAAGTTCAGGAGTTACCTCATCAGAAAGCCATTTAGTTACATATTGCAACTGACCAGCCACATAATAGGCCTCAAAATTTGGCAGCTTAATGCCCCCTCTATCATAGAAGTTCTGCAGCTTCCATAGCACCACTCTATTTCGAGTGCCATGCCATAGGAAGTCTCTGCACATGCTATTCAGTTTGACAAAAAACCTTTTGGGTATCAAGTACGGTATATTACTGAAGAAATGTAACAGCCTGGGCAGGACCACCATTTTGAGCATCGCCCCCCGTCCCATCATCGCCAGCGGCATACTTGTTCGGACATTTCCCGCAGCCACCTCGGTATTATGCAAGTGTTCCTTCTCTACCGTGTGATACACCTCTATTCCGAGGTAGCGGAAGGAATCAACCGCCCATGGTACAGACAACATTGGCAACCGCTCCAGAGGGGTTCCTCTGTAGCTTCCCAATGGGAACATGCTCGATTTTTGGGGGTTCACAGCTATGCCGGACAGTTCTGCATACCTTTCCATAACCTCTAGAATATATTGAAGATTTTCTTCTGGATATTTCAGATATAGTAGCAAATCATCAGCATACAAGGATATTAGATGTTTCTCTCCCCCTACCTCAATACCTATCATGCCATATTGTTGTCTGAGGTACACTGCCAGGGGCTCCAGGGCTAGAATGTATAACATCGGGGACCAGGGGCACCCTTGTCTGGTGGCCCTGCTAAGTTGCCATCTCTCAGATATCACCGATCCTGTGCGCACCCTGGCCAGTGGTTCACTATATAGCAATTTTGCCCACCTAGCATAGCCCGGCCCCATCCCGTATTCCCTCAGGACCTCCAACAACCATGACCACCTCACTGAGTCAAAAGCTTTGACTGCGTCTAGGGACACAACCACCATTTCCCCCTCACTCCTGTTCCCCTCTTCAATCACCCGGTGGAGTCGCCTATGGTTGTGGGTTATATTTCTGCTGGGGGCATAACCTGTCTGGTCCGGGTGTATCAGTTTGCTAATAACTCTACGCAGCCTATTGGCTAGGACCGCCGTCAATATCTTGCTATCCTGGTTCAACATTGACAAAGGCCTATAGGAGCTGCAGCTATGCCCTGGCTTGTTGGGTTTAGGAAGCGGCACAATTAACGCTTCTCTAAGCGATTCCGGCAGCCGGCCCATCTCAAAAGACTCATTGAGCATCTCTAGCATAGGGGGGAGTACTTCCTCTCTATATGTTTTATAAAACTCGCTAGGGAATCCGTCCGCGCCCGGGGTCTTACAGGTGGGCAGCTGCTTCACCACCTCATCCAATTCCTCTAAGGTAATCGGTGCGTCCAGCTCCTCCCTTTCTTCAGCACTAATCTTAGGTAATTCCATGTCTTTTAGAGTTTCTCTTATCTCCTCTCGGTTGTCCCCTTTTCTGTCCTCATACAATGTCCTATAATAGTCTAAGAATGCCTCGTTGACTCCCTCTTGGGTGTCAACTACGTCCCCGTCTTCTCTAGTTATCGTCCTAATCGGGGGCATGGGGGTTTCGCTCTTATATAACCACGCCAGCAAGCGGCCAGTTTTATCCCCACCTGCATGTTGCCTCTCAACATACTTCTTATAATTAAGGTTGCAGAGCCTTTCCCAAAGCTCTGCACACCGCTGCTGTAGTTCGAGTACAAGTTCCGCATCCCCTCCTGCCCTGTTGCTTTCCTGTTCCAATTTCACTTCCGCTTTCTCTAATTCCGTTAGGACCCCACCCTGTAGGCCATTTCATTTAGCAATACAGCACCCCGCAACACCACCTAAAAGGCTTCCCAGAGCGTGCATGCTGAGTCCTACTGTGTTTGTTTTCCTCAAAGTACTGTGTGATCGCATCCCTGATATCTTCCCTGAAGACCGGGTCCCGGAGCGCCTCTGCCCCGAGGCACCACGTCGGTATCCGCGCCCTGGGGCGGCAGTGCTGCCAGCTCAGAACCAGAGGCGAGTGGTCCGACAGGACCCTCGCTCTGTAGTCTATTTGGCTGGTCTCTATCACCACCTCCGGCGTGGCAAAAAAATAATCAAGTCTCGTATGCAGTTGTTGCGGGGCTGAGTAATGCGAGTACTGTGTTTCATTAGGGTGTTTCAGCCTCCAAACATCTGCCAGCCCGAAGTCGTCCAGTAATGTCTGCAATACCCTGGCTGCTGGGGTGGGCCTATTAATCTTATCGAATCTATCTGCCTTGGGGTTGAGCACGCAGTTGAAATCCCCTCCCCAAATAACCGCTCCTCCCATATACGCGCCCAGATGAGTACACAGGGTTCTAAAATATGCCGCAGTATTTTGGTTGGGGGCATACGTATTTATAATGCACACCTCTCTATTCTCCACCAAAGCCTTTAATATGACCAACCTCCCCTCCGTGTCCACCACCTCTTGTGTAAATTGGAGCGGAACGTGCGGTGCTACCCAGACCAGCACTCCCCTAGCGTAGGCAGAATACGGAGAGCCTACTACAGTACCTCTCCACGTCTTCCCCACCAGTTCCAGTTTTTGCCGGGTCAGATGTGTTTCCTGCAACAACGCAATATCAATCTTCTGTCTTTTCAAGTACATCATGACTTTGTTTCTCTTTAAGTAACTGTTGAGTCCCCTGACATTCCATGTTACAATCTTAAGGTCCCCCATAGCTCATGAGTGTCCTCTTCCCTTCCGTGTAGCGAATCCCCTTCGCCCACGTGATACAGATACAGCTCTCCACCTTTATTTGTAGCCTCTTGTACAAGCTCAAACTACCCTTAACTATGTACACAACAAATTCCCAACTTTCCTCCCCACCCTCCTCCCCTCCCTTCCCCCACTCCACACACCCCAACTGTTGCCCAGCTCCGTTCACGGAACTCAGGCACCCCCACATCTAGTCCTGAAAGCACCAAACAATGCCCAGAGCCCAGTAGAGTGAAGTCGCCCTAATGGCCACTTAACTAAAAATACTGTGGGGTAGAGAGATCCGCTCTGCAAGGCTCCCATTAATTCAATAATAATTACAGTGCTCATAACATTTAGTGTAACAGTCTGACCTCCTCTGCTGAAGGTTGCAGAAATGACTATATTCAAGTCCCATGGGTCCGTGCCGCGCCATTTTGTGGCATCCTCCTCGTGCATTACTTATCTCTTCTATGCTCTTTCTCCGTCCGAACTCCAGACTCCTGGGGACATTCCTGCGCATCGAGCCATCCCATAGCATCCTCCGGGGCCTCAAAAAACAAAGTTTTGTGTTTATGTACAACTTTCAGTTTTGCCGGATACAGCAACATGTATTTGTGGCCCGCCTCTCTCAGTCTCCGCTTTACCGTCCCAAAGTTCATGCGGCTACGCTGCACCGACAGGGTATAGTCCGGGTAAGCCGTGATGTTTGCCGCTCCTCGTATAATCGTTCCTCCCTTGCGGAAGTGTTCCAATATCCTCTCACGGTCCCGGTAATTAAGAATTTTGGCTATTACCGGCCTAGGCGGGTTTCCTGGCGGCAGCCTCCTTGTTAGAGCCCTATGTGCCCGCTCTACCGCAAATCCTTGAGATAGGGCACCTCCAGGTATCTCTTGCAGTAGCATGGACTCAATGAACTCCGTGGGATTGTGGCCCTCCAATCCCTCTGGCAGGCCCACGATGCGGATGTTTTTTCGTCGGGCGCATCCTTCCGCCTCCTCCGCTCTGCTCTCCAAGTTGCCCACTCTCTGTATCAGGGCATGCAATTCGGCCTTATGGGAGGCACAATCCGCGGTATTAGGGCTCACTTCCTTCTCAAGGGTCTCCGTACGCTCCGCCAAGGCCCTGATGTCCTGCCGGAGTAGATTAACTTCCTCCTGCACCTCTCCGACCTTAAGGTCCAGTGCCGTTTTCAGCTCAGTGACGGCTAGTTCGAGTTTGGCTTCCCAGGCCGCCTTTAAGTCTGAAATCGCAGCTAGGACTTCTTGGTTGGTGCCCGTTGCAGTCATGCTGCCTGCAGGCGACTTATCCTTGCTCTTGGTATTTTCTTGACCAGGGGACGACTTAGCGAAGTCGTCCAGGGTGGGCTGCTTCGCCTTCGGCCTCATCGTTCTATTAGACATGACCCAGAGGACCTGTATTCTGCACAAGTGACAAATGAGCACCCAGTACGCCTCTTTCGCTCTATCACCGTGCGGCCTGCTCCTTCCTTTGTTCCGGACATTGGTTGGCCATTTTGTGTCGTCTTTTGTCTCCGGCGCTCCTTGTCTTTTCTGCACAGAACTCTGCCGCCGTTCCTCCTACACCTTCCAAAAGTTCACCAAGCATGGTCCACTCATTCACACACCGACATGTATATTTTCAGTAGTCATCGGCCCATCGTTGCGCACTTTTACGCCCGGATCATTTCAGGATCTCGGGAGCTCCTCCAGATCACGTCCTCCTACATGGCCCTCGTAGCCACGCCCCCGCGTTCTTGCATCTTCTTCAGGCCAACGCGGATGCCATGCTGGCTGCCGCTAACCAAAGGTTATGCCGGGAAATTGCAGACTTCCTCCCGGAACTCCCTACGCAGAGCCAATCACGTTTTAAGGCAGGACTGGCTGAGGCCAAGCTGGTGGTGCAGGACCTCATGGAATCCACCATGTCCCATATTGATACCTCTGGCCATGCCACTGTATCGCCACGGACATGAGAAGGACAGCCTAGCTACGGGCAACAAAATTCAACCCGGACGTCCAGGAACGCATATTAGATCTGCCGTTTGAGGGGGGGGGGGCTCTTCCACTCCTCCACGGACACAGAGCTGGACAAGAAGAAAAACATCTCACAAACGGCCAAGTCTTTTTCCATCTTGACAAAGACCACGCCCAAGTCGTACACCCAGTCACAGCAGTGCTCCGACAGGGGGCATACATACGGAGGGTTTCACGGTTTCCAGGAACAGAGATCCAGGCAGCCTGACCGCTCGCTGTCTCGGACCGGCGCAAGCAACAAAAAAGGGGGGGGGCTAAGGGCTTTTTCCAGTCCCCCTCCTACGCGACAGCCTCAGAGCGAAAGAAGGCATGACACTTCTCTCCAGGTCCACGGTCTCCAGTGGTGGGCAGGTTTGCTCTCCATACACATTTCTGGCACCAACATTTCGAGGACCCCTGGATCCTCTCCGTAGAATCCACAGGGTACCGCCTACCCATCCCAGCCTCTCCTCCCTCCTCCCCTCCCTCAAGTTGGGACATCAATATTCTGGCAGAGATCCGGTCGCTCGTACAGAGCCAGGCAGTGAAGGAAGTCCCAGATCCCCAGCGAGGTTTGAGTTTTTACTAAAGGATTTTCACCATTCAGAAGAAGAACCAGGGGGGCCTGAGAGTTGTGCTGGACCTTTCCACCTCCAACCACTCCTTACCACTGCAGAAATTCAAGATGGTTGCGCCAGCTTTTATAGCTGAGACATTGTGCAAGGGAGACTGGATGTGCTCCCTGGATCTGAAGGACGCATGCCTACACATCCCGATTTGGCAGCCCCATCGTTCTTTCCTTCGGTTCGGGATCATGGGCTACCATTTTCAATATAAGGTCCTTCCTTTTGGCCTCAACTCGGCCCCCAGAGTCTTTACCAGGCTCATGAATACAGTGGCTGCCCTCCTCAGAGCGCAGGGCCTTCACATCTACCGATACCTCGACAACTGGCTCGTCAGGGCTACATCTCCAGAAGCAGTTCACCACTCTTCCCATGCCCTTATGAACACGCTGCACTATCTGGGCTTCTCGCTTAATCTCAAAAAGTCACAGCTGCAGCCCATGCAGACTCTGACATTCTTGGGCCTCATCTGGAACACGTGCCCCGAGAAGCTATGTCCGTCGGAGGACAAGATCTTGGCCATCAAGAGGGCCACCGCCCACTTCCTCAGCAGAGAGGTGACCTCGGCTTGGTGGTACCAGCATCTCCTGGGTCTCTTGGCGGTGGTCCTATTAGCTGTCCCACACACAAGACTGAGGAGGATTCAGCTGCACTTAACGGCCTCATGGAACCAGGAGCGGGTCTCTCAATCCAAGAGGATCAACGTTCCTCCATCTCTCCACCCGGACCTAACATGGTGGTCCAGGGACTGCAACCTACGGACGGGCAAGCCCTTTCGGCTACCCACCCCGCAGGCCACCATCACCACAGACTCTGCGCTCAAGGGCTGGGGAGCCACCCTGGAGGATCTCTCGGTCCACACTCGACAGGAGCATGAATACCATATCAGTTGGTTGGAGCTGACTGCCATCTGGCTAGCGCTCGGAGCATTCCTACCACTTCTCTGGGGCAAGGTTGTCCTCATCCAGACAGACAACTCGACCAGCATGTACTACGTCAAGAAGCAGGGAGGCACCAGATCCCCTCCTCTGTGCAGACTGGCAATCAGCATGTGGGAGTGGGCCCTGGAAAACGACATCTACCTCACGGCAGTCCACCTCCTGGGAGAAGCCAACCTGGAAGCGGACAGGCTCAGCAGGTTGGGAGTGGACAATTACGAATGGTAGCTAAACGACCTCGTCATTCAGGAGATGTTCAACAGGTGGGCTCATCCCCAGGTGGATCTCTTTGCCACCTGGCACAACAAGAAGTGCCCTCAGTTCGCCTCCTGGCAGGGACAAGGCCCCAGCTCCCTGGGCGACGCATTTCGGCTTCAGTGGAACGGCATGAAGGCTTACGCCTTCCCGCCCACTACGCTGATTCACAGAGTGATTTGCAAGATCAAGGAGTCTCGCCAACTCAACATCATTCTAATAATTCCATGGTGGCTGGCCAGGCCATGGTTTTCGGAGTTGCTCAGCCTCTCGGAGGTACCTCCGATTCACCTCCCGCGGGCCGAGCACATCTTCTGTCGCAACAAGGGGGGCAGGGTAATCCTCCCTGCGCCACAGAAACTAGCCCTCAGTGTGGTACCTGAGCAGGTAACGCTGCGGCACCTCAGCCTCTTAAGGCTGGAAATCATACAGGGCGCAAGGAGTAAGGCTACCAGGGCCCAGTATAAAAGTAAATGGACCAGATTCTGCCACTGAGCAGGCATGTTCTTTGGACGATGTGCTCTCGTTCTCGTCGCACTTCGCCCACTCTGGTGTGCAGGTGGACACCTGCTGTACATACCTTGCAGCCATAGGGGCTTACAAAAACTCTGAGGAGGGGATCTCATCCTCCTCCAATCCTAGCGTCAAGAAGCATTTGACTGGGCTCGCAAGGCTCTTCCCGAGTGTCAAGAGGCTGCACCCAGTGTGGGACCTCAACATAGTCTTTGGCGCCATGGCGCACAAACCGTTTGAGCCAATGGCGTCCGCGGACATCAGGCTGGTCACCATCAAGACGGCCTTGCTAGTCGGCCTCACCTTGGCTCGTAGAGTTAGTGAAATATGCGATTGTCGCCTCTGAACCATATACTACCTTTCACAGGGACAAAGTCCTGTGGACACACCCGGCATTTCTGGCCAAGGTGCTGTCTGCTTTCCACTTGAACGAGAAAATAGTCCCTCCTACATTCTTTCCCGATCCCTAGGACGAAGCACAAAGTGTACTGCCCTGCCTAGATGTCTGGCGCGCCCTGAAATTTTACTTGGACAGGACCAAGGGCTTCCGCAAATCAGACGCCCTGTTGGTCACTTTCAGAGCCTCAAGACCAGGCTATAGGGCCTCCAAGGCCGCCATATCCCACTGGATGGTCTTGGCCATCAAGGAAGCGTACGAGGGCCAGCACAAGCCACTTCCGGCCAACACGCACGCAGTCAGGGCCAAGGCAACGGCCATTGCATTGCAACGCCATGTGCCTTGACAAGTCATAAGCAGGGCGGACACTTGGGCCACTCCCTCTGCTTTCTGCAAGCATTACTGTTTGGATACCAGCTCTAGATCTGATGCGGCTTTCGGACAGGCGGTTCTCAGGAACCTATTTGCTTAAGAAGGGTCTCCTCTCGACCATGGGGCTACATTGAGTTCTAATCGCCCATGCAGTATGGAGGAAAGGGTAGGGGAAGTAAGAGTAATAAGTTACTCACCGTAGTGACTAACATAGTCCCCTTTCTTCCATACGTCCCACCAACCTCCCCCCTAATAATACTGGTGTCATTAGGCAATGTTAAATCTATTGTTGACGCGTCAATGGGGACTGAGGTGTGGCGCCGGAGGGCTGAGTCAGGGCAGTGCATGCTCTCTGGGCCGCACCCCGCGCGCCTCTAAATGTAAAGAAGAAGAAGGTTTTTTCTGGTGAAAAAGGTCCGTCTCCCGTCCCTTGAAAGGGACGCCTATGCGGTATGAAGGAAAGGGGACTAAGGACTAAGAGTATGTTAGTCACTACGGTGAGTAACTTATAATTTTTAGCTGGTCCAAGGGTATGACGAGGAATGTAGATCATGCAAACTGAAATTATTAGCGTTGGTCAAGAACACTGAAATACACAATAAAAATATGGTCATACATGCACGGTCCGAATAGAAAGGGTTTATAATGTAGAGAGGAAAGAGTTATGCATCACAAAGCAAACAGGGAAAAATTGAAGATAACATTATCAAATAATGATGCAAAAGGTTTTTGGAAATAAACCTGTGCACAACTGTATGCATGAATCAGCTTGATACAACTATTTCTCTAACGTTTATCAAGAAGATGGAGAATCCTTTTAGAAAAGGTTACTATTCGGTGAGAATCCAAATGGGAGACCATCTATAATATTTTCATTGCCTGAGATTAATAGGGCTATAATGAGCCAAAAATCCGGGCAAGGACCCGGAACAGGCAGAATACCTATTGGCTTTAAGAATGAATGTGTGATATGGGCCCCATACCTTATGAAACTCTTCACTGAAATACTCGCCACCAATAAAGGTCCAGTATTTTGAAAAGATGCTGAAATGATCCCCCTGTATAAAAAGGGTGACGGGGAAGATCCCAGAAACTATCGCCCAATCTCCCTTTTGGTCATGACAGAAAAGATATTTCGAAAAGTTGTTTCCAATCGGCGGGAGGAATGGATTGAGGTGAACAACGTAATCTCCCCCCTACAGGCTGGCTTCCAAAAGGCAGTAGTCACACTAGACAATACATTTAGATTTTTCTTGCTTATTGCCAAATTTGTTGTGCTAAAACAAAAAACCTCTTTTTTTGCTTCACAGATTTCAAAACTGCTTTCAAGACTGCCTCAAGAAACACATTGTGGTATACCTTTAATAAAACTCAATAATCCACCAGATATTTTAAGAGCTGTGATGCTACTCTACCCAGAAAGTAAAGCCACAATTTGCTATGGATTAGTAGGGGAAAAACAAAATAATTCCTAGTTGAAAATGGGGGTACGGCAGGGGTGTGTTTTTAAACCCTAACTTATTTAACCTGTTCATTGATGACATTGGCCATTTAAGGAAGGGACATCAGCCAACAATTTTGATATTTTCACAGCAATCACTGTGCATCTTGCATTTCACTGATGTGATCTTAATTTCAAAAACTTAAATGGGTTTGAATGAGCAAATACTGCTTATTCTGATCTATGCAACTCTAACGGTTTGGTCATAAACTATAATAAGACTATGGTCAGTTGTGGGGCCAGGCGAAAAGTTAAGCCTTTTTTAATGTACACATAAATGATGAAGTCACTTCCTTCGATTATCTGGGCTTGAGAGTTAACAGGAAGGGAACATGGCAAAATCTGTGTATGAAATTGAGCCTAATTTTGGCCAAAAATGCAGAGCAGTGCTGAAGTTCACAGTGAAAAAGGTGGAAGGCCGATACAATCAGCCTTAACTGTATACAAAGCAAAAGCTAGATAGGCCTGCATCTATGGAGCTGAAATATGGGGCTGTTCAAGTCACTGACAGTGAATGAAAATAGTTTTTAAAACAACTACTAGTACTACCCATGTCCTCGCCCAATATGGCTGTGTTCTATGAATTAGGTTAGTTGCCAATCGAAGCACTAATTGTCTTTTTGTTGTATTCTCACTTGGAACTCCTCAACCAAAGTGGAATAATAAATATCCCCTGGTTTAAACATGTGAAGACCAGTCTCTATGAAATTGGTGAAACAGAGATGTGCAACAACCCCCTCAGAGCATACAAAAAGCTGTATACTTATGGTAAAACAAACTCCTTGATTGGCATCATGAGAGGTTATTAGCTACAACAATAGCAACCAGTTTTTTAGCCATTTATCTATAAAAAAAAAAACTCTGCCTGCTATGAACATCGTCTTAATTATGCATATAGCCACTTTACAAGAAGCCTTTTAATAAAATGGAGACCAGGTGTTTTACCAGCACCAGAGGTACATAAATAAATGGGACGTTGGGTGTTCAAATCTCTGCCAAATATGCAATCAAGGCATTGAAAGCACTCGGGAATGTCTTTTCCTATGCCCGGCATATTCAGACATTTGAATATTCCTGGCTGCGGAACAAGGGCATAAACGCACACTTTGCTGTTTTATATCACTGCACGTTATTATCAACTTCGGACTGCATTTTTGCAGTCTCTAATTACCTTATATTAGCCTGGTCAAGAAGAGCAAAGCTCTTAAAAATGTTTTATGAATATGTACTTAGTGTATCACTGCTATGATCAAAAGGATATATGTGATCACGTGCTGTAAGGAAGACGTCATTTATATTCTCAACCATACAATTCCTGAGTTTTTAATCTAATTTTAAAATGTTTTGTGTATTTTAAAGTAAACTTCTTTCTTGATTATTTTTAATTAATGATGGATTGTGTTTGTTTTTCTGCCCTTCGACAATTGCTGAAATAATCAGATTTGACATGCTTTTACTTCAGCTTATATTTACAAGCAGGTCACAACTTGGTGAGGTAATTGTTTGCTAAGAAGGTCTGTGTTCGTCCTCCGTGCATGTCACAGATATACATTCCTACAGGCATTTCCATTCCTTTAAGGTCAATTCAGAACCATCAGGTTGGCTCATATTAGTAGCTGTTACAGCACTATAAAAAGGTACAGAATTGTTGTATCAAGCAGCATCAAAGCAAGCTATTATAATTACATCTTCATTACGCTGTTAGTTTATATTTGTTAGGAAAATCTTTTATTTGTTAAGCATTCTCATCTCTTTCAATGGGTCACCGGGCATATCTGCAAACTTTTAGTGTGATCCTGGGCTGATGTTTGGGAGTGAGGTCTTTTTCAACCTCACTCCCTGGCTTAACTCATTTTGTTTCGTTGGCACTGGTCAATCCTTATGGCTACCAGTGTAGAAGAACCAATTCCCTCATTTATATCTGGAGTAAAGCAAGACTATATCTTATAATGACAGTAGTTCATAGAAACCTTTTCTCCAGTCTTTTGACCTTTTGGACATTTTACATGCCAAATGGAGCCCAGGCAGGCTGGTGGTAATGGTCCCTTTTTTTGAGGTGCACTCCTGTGTCTTTTCTTTCTTTTTACCTCATGCCAGCTTGTTGGTTACGGGATGAAAAGAGTCGAGCAAGGGAGGGTATCTCTTTTTTTGACAGGGGCTGTTGCGGATGAGGTAAACAATGTAGAAAAACAACAGTTTCCGCAACCAACTACCCTACTTCCAACCACACAAGGTAGTCAGTGACTCAGAACCCAAAGGGCACACACTGGATGTCAACACTTGTATATACAGCCATACACCATGTACAATTATACAGCCATACACCAGGAACAATAAGAAAAACATATTTTAATCAATATACACTTTCACATACATTTTAAAATCAATTAAAAAAAAAACCAAACAATTATATAGGACAAGTAACATTACATCACATTATAAATAAAAAACATCAGTATTGACTTGATCTTTTATAAGTGTTTCTTCAAACCTGTCTTCAGAACGCTTAGCATAGTGGGAATCGGGACAAATTCACCCTTGGCTTTGTGCACAAAGCCTTGTGCACCAAACACTAAGACATAAAAAAGTTACATCGTTTTAGTATAAAACCTGGTGGGTCAAGTTCACGTATTAGAACTATCTCTATAGTGTGTACATGGGTGAGTTATACTCAAACACTAACCTTATCAAATTTTGTTCAGTTTGTGGAGCCCAGTAGCGATTCGGACTCTACCACTGGCCAACCCTCCACAAGCAGAAGTGGACAACAACAGAGAGGCCAATTTTTTCAAGGACGAGGGAAACTGGGAAAGACCAGACAATGGGCAACCATCCAATGTGCACCTGCCAGTGGCAAGCCCCGCCATCGACCTGGTAGTTCCAATCTTCAACCTAAGTTCACACACTCTAACACTGATTGAATCTGGCTTATTAAGCAAAGGTCTATCATTTGTTCCGACCAATAAGGCCGACAAATTCAAAACGGAAATAGAGATGAAAAACCTTTTTCGAATATTAAGGCTGAAATATCTCTTCCGTAACTCCAGTGACTCGACTCCCACAAGTACATTGGACCTAAAACCCTGTCCAACTTTACCCCTACCTCAAATATGGTATCACTAGAGATACTGGCCTTTGAAAATAAATTACGAGAGGTGAAACGTTTGTTTAAAACCAGAAACCATCAAAAAGACAACCTAACAAAGGCTGAACAAACTGGTTTAAAACAGCTAGAAGCCAACCCAGACTTTATAATAAAACCGACTGATAAAGGTGGTGGGATTGTCCTCTGGGACACTGTAGCGTACCACAAAGAGGTTAACATACAACTTGGAGACAGCAAATTCTATTAAAAAAACTTGTGGGCAACCCGACCACTGAAGTGTCAGAGGAAATATCCAGCCTTATGAGACATGCCATTGACCAGGAGGAAAAAGCATTTTTGACCAAACAAAATCCGATTACCCCAGCATTTTATGTTCTACCAAAAGTACACAAACACCCTCAGACACCGCCGGGGATGCCAATAGTATTGGCTATTGGATCACTACTTGTGCCACTATCGATTTATGCAGATATCTTTCTAAGACCCTTTGTGCTCAAAATGCAGTCTCACATACAAGATACAAACTCAATGATCAACATCGTAGACCATTTACACATTATGCCAGGCGACATCCTTGTGACATTAGAGATCGAATCCCTGTACAATAGCATACCCCAAACCACATGCATTGAAATAATGCATCAATACCTGGAAAAGAGAGATAATCGATCTGTCCTTTCCGACTTCATTGCCGAGTGCATTAGTATGGCTCTCACAAAAAACGTTTTTCTTTGTGATGATACTTATTATCAACAACTGCACGGGACAAGTATGGGGGCAATATTTGCCCCCAATCTGGTAATCGGTCTATGGATAATTTCGAACATCATTCGATATATGCAGATACCAATCCTTTTATGAACCAAATAAAATCTTGACATCGTTACATAGACAATGTGTTTATGCTGTGGGATGGGAATCTAGAATTATTGACTACTTTCTTGACATGGCTTAATTCACAAGAACCCTTGATGAAATTCACGATATCATCCGACAAAAACAAAATCGCATTTCTAGATCTCGAAATATTCAGGTCATCCAACAACAAACTTGGGACCACCCTGTATAAAAAACCCACTGACAAAAACACTCTCCTACTTTACAGTAGTTTTCACCCACAGTCTCTACGTGAAAACTTACCCTTTGGGCAGTTCTTAGGTATCAGATGTAATTGTAGTAATGTGGATGACTACAAACAAAAGAGCAAAGAACTAAGTCTAAAATTGAAAAACAGCGGATATCCACCTCCCATCATTAAAAGGTCCATGAAACGGGCCTGTAATATTAACCGCGAGATGTGCTTAACCAAACCGAACAAGACGCAAAATGATAAAATAACTTGTCTTGCATCATTTTCGTCAATTAGTAAATACCCCAGAAGAGTCATTCTTAAACATTGGAAGATGACCCAGATGGAATACTTTAAATTGAACACCCCCAGGTTCACTTTTAAAAGAATGCTGAACCTGAAAGACAAACTAGTTCATACCTATGCAGCCAAACAAGTTCGGCAACCCACACAAAACACACTATGGCATTTACCACCGGTATATGGCCACTTTAAATGTGGTCACTGTTCAGTTTGTAATTTAACCAGTAACATCAAACAAGTCGACCTGAATGGCCGTATATGGCATCTAAGGACCTTTACCAATTGTATGACCAAATGGGTGATCTATGGAATCAGGTGTCCTTGTGGTTTATTGTACATTGGTAAAAACCAAAAGACAAATTAAAAAGGCGATTATGCGAGCATCGCTCATGTGTTAAAAAGTAAAGTAGCTGACAAGCCCCTTGTGGCACACTTCAAAGAGGCCAAGCACACACATGATGATATCTACTGGTTTGTTCTTCAAACCATCAGAACCCACCCATGCGGTGGAGATAGAAATCTGGCTCTCAAAAAACTTGAACAGAAATGGATCTTTGATCTGGACACACGGTTAGATCTGGTCTAAATATTTCAATCAAGTGGAATCCATTCATTCATTAGCCAGCAAAGAAGTCTATGATGTCTCACATTGGACACAGGTTGTAGAAAACATTGGACATCACAGGAGAGACATATAAACCCACTGAAATATAGAGCGCAATTAATGGTTGATGCGACTAAATCCCTCCCTCCTTTCCATCTTTCCCTGTGTTACATCTGTGGCCATTGCCCAATATGTCTCTTCATTTACATGACAATGGTTGGTGTTATTTAGATTAGCGTTCCCTAATTTATACTGGTCAAGAATCTCATACTTAGAAGTATCCCTTAAATCGAGGGTAAGTACAACACATTGTTATTAAGCCAGTTTCGACCATTGTTTATATTATCTGTAGAAATAATACATGACATTAGACACACATCGGACAAATGTTATGACCCTCCAAGAAGGCAACCTTAATTTCCTTTGGTTGTCAGCTTCAGCAGTTTTGCTAGCGCCCGGTCACAAGATCCTAACAGAAAAGAAATAAAAGTAACCATCCCACGCTGTACCATCCACACAACTGTGATGGGATCTGTACATCTATGCAGACAGTAAGTTCTTTTCTCACTCCTTGTTACATTAAAGAATATACCGTACGGCAGCTCACGAGTCTGCAGTAATGAATTAGACATATTTGCATCTAACCAACACTTTTGTGTTTTTCCACACGCACAACCACACTGCAGGTATTCTATGATACTTAGGTTTTGTTCTTACAATTTAAATTAAAACCACAATAAGCCATACGTCAATCTGTGATAGTGCAGTATGTTCTGAAAACATTGTGATGATTAACCCTTGTACACATAGTTCTGGCTCACAAATGAATAATTGTTTGGATTGTTTTTTATTGATTTGAAAGTGTATATTAATTAAACTATGTTTTTCTAATTGTACCTGGTGTATGGCTGTATATACAAGTGTTGACAGCCAGTGTGTGCCCTTTGGGTTCTGAGTCACTGACTACCTTGCGTGGTTGGAGGTAGGGTAGCTGGTTGCGGAAACTGTTTTTTTCTAGCTTGTTGGTTACTACAGAACCTAAAATGGCTGATCATGTTATTTAAAGCCCTGTCTTCGTGATCTAATGTCCTTTTGGCAGTCTTCCTTCCTGGCAAAGTAGGAGGTGGTCGTATATGGGCATCCTCTTCCCTGTCTTTGGCCAGACCCAGAAAAGTACCCTTTTTGAGTGAATGGAACTGATTTGGACTGCGCAAAGGTTTGCAGACAGTCCCAATACACATTGAGTGAGTCATGGATGTAACAGAGCAGTTCGGCCATGAGTGAACATCTACTCAGAAGTTGAAACATAGTAGTTTCCCTGATAGATGTGCTCGGGTCTCCCAACTCAGGAGTTTACATGTTGGGAGAGGATTCTTCAGTTGACAATTGAAGCCAAGAATCCGAAGATGAAGGGGCTGCAGTGAGATGCAGAGTACTGGTGCTGGAGCCACCACTGGCCAAGCCATCCACTGCAATGAACTGGGGAGACTTTCTTTGGTACCACCCTTCTTTGAACTGGTGGGCCTAACCAGTTGCATGTCTTGCATTGCAGGGATCGTCCTCGATTCTGAGGAGACATGGTCCAGTATTGCAGCATCCGAACTGGGGACTTTTCCTGTTGCTGGGACCTCGAGCAACCTGCTGCTCCGAATTGTACAGTACATCCTCATCTTGAAGGTGGAACCTCACTACTACCGTCTACCAAGAACAGGAGTTCCGATGCAGCCTGTCTCCTATGGTCCTTTCCCCTTCACCATCTTGCAGAGGCCTTCCTAAAAAATTTGCAAACTCTAGCCTGGTGGTGATGCATTTCCAAAATGTTACGGACTGTTCAGAGAGCTTTTCAAAGTCACTACCTGGGGTAGGACTTGGAGAAGCCAAACTGTAGCAACAGGGTTGTTTCATCGAGAGTTAAACTTAACCACTTGCTTGATGACAGCAATGCTGACCAGCAAGGCTGAACTAAGGAGGGATGGGGGATACTGTTGAGTAGTAGAGTTAAAACTTTACAGAGATGATAAATAAAATAATAAAAGGCACCAGACATATAAGTACTAAAATAATCTAATTTATTGTACTATCGGTCAGAACCGTGAGGGTATTCTCACTCCTATTCCACATGGGTCCTCTGCGCAGGTGACCAGGGAAAGGGCATTGCTTTTGGATCCTGACTCTGGGGGTGGACAGGCGAGGGAGGATCACCTGGGTGGAGGTTCCTTGGGGACTGGGAGTGGGATGCCCTTGGAAGAGACATGGTATCCCCTTTTCCCTACTAACGACCAACCCTTTCCCAGCCTTAATGGGTTATTGTGAGTCGGCTCCTCTGACTTCCTCATATATGACCATTGACAGTGCTGGGACGAAAAAGATGCAACTGGGAGTAATGAAGACTAGGTGCTTATACCACTCTGGTGCTGGGATGAGGAAGATGTCTGCTAAGAACTATCGGGGTCAGGCATGTCCCTTTGATTACGGTCAGGCGGGGCCAATTGGATATTTGCACCTGCAACCTGTCAAGGGGCTGTAGGTGTATAAGAGGAGCTCAAATCAAGAGGGCAGTGGAGGTGGTATTGAAGCAGCAGCAGAGGACAAGAAAAGCAGCACGTAAAGGTGTTTTGTGAATCACGCCGACAGTTCATGGAAGTGTGGCTTGGGACCTGAGGTTCCGTGGAAATGGTCGAATGCTGGGAAGTGAACTGTGCAGAGAAGTTGTCCCCTTTTCTGGTGTTCACAGTGCTCGTTCTCTTGTGGACA
The DNA here is from genome assembly GCF_040938575.1 of Ambystoma mexicanum. Taxonomy (NCBI): domain Eukaryota; kingdom Metazoa; phylum Chordata; class Amphibia; order Caudata; family Ambystomatidae; genus Ambystoma; species Ambystoma mexicanum. The sequence goes on along the minus strand of NC_090937.1, from coordinate 29,948,889 downwards.
AAAGACGACACAGGTGTGCTTGAGGGGCAGGAGGTGAAACCCTGATGCAGAGAACAGACGGCCAAGTGATCTGCGCTGCTGGAAAACATGTGGATGCAACCTGTGAGTTTCTATCAAAGGAGAAACCCGGTATGCAAGTGTTTGAACTTTCGTAGAGGAATAGTTTGTAATGGAGTGGTCGTATATTTGACAGAACAAGTTTTCGAAGGTCTCTGATTTGAAACCTTGTTAACTATTAAGAATACTTTGTAGCAGAGTGGTCGCATTTGTAAGAAGGCATATTTTTGAAAGTCTCTGAGTGCCGGGCACTTCATTAAAGGCAACCAACAAAGATACTAAACAATGGGTCAAACTGAATGAAAACCTTAATAAACAGAACTGTTACATATGGGTATTAGAAGTGAATTGAGCTTTAAATTCAAATAAAACCGCCAACTTGTTGGGCACAGGTCATTGGGCTGTGTACGTGCTGGTAGAGAGATTCCCAGACCCCCCCTTGTTTTGCATAAATTAACTTTGGGTCTCACCCTAAGTTACCAGGGCGATCCAGACGTGAACCCCTTGCTCACTGTTCTTAGAGAGGCACAGCTTCACCTCACTGATGATGCCCAACAAGGCTGAAACACGTGTATGGGGTTGCTGTTGGTACTCTTGTTCAGAGGAGAATTGCCTAGTAGTTCGGTGCTGGACTGCCCCTGGGCAGGACAAAGACTGATATGCAGGGAAATGTCTTCTCTGTGAAAGGAACAGTGAGCTAAAGACTTGGTAGAGTCTCTCTGAGGGGTTATTCACCCAAGAACAGGTCATTGGGCTGTGTTCGTGCTGGTAGAGAGATTCCGAGACCCCCCCTGTTTTGTTTCTATTACATTCAGCTCATATGCATTGCTTATGTTAATATTCTTCCTGTCTAAATGGATGCCATCGTTATTGTTCGTTTACAAGTGTATATTTGACCTAGTGTTTGCTCTTCATGGTGAGTGCATATTTGCTTTGTGTCTAATGCATGCATGTGTGCGGTTTCACTGTAAGCTTGGTTATTCTCGCCATCTTTGGTTTAGATCACAGTGTTTCTATTCTGCTGTACCTGTCTGGGATATGAGCAGTACGGCTGTCTTAGTAACATTTCTCACCTATGCAATATAGTGTCGGGGAGGGGCAGTAGCTATGGATGATTTATTCATCTGCCTCTCAACAGTATCTCTCACTGTCTCTGATCTCTTTCCTTGCATCTCATCCACTGTGAATGGATGTTGGCTGGGATCCTGCAGGTGGTCTCTGTCTGTTGCGTCTTTCTCAGGCTCCTTCTGGGCATGAGACCCCTCAGTCTTGAAATGGTCTGTATGTGGTCTCTAACTCCCTCTTACAATTCATGGGGAAATTGACGATGCAGGGATCTTCACTAGCCAGGGGGATCAGACTTCTTCCGACTTCATATATGGGCATGGAAAATGTATGTTTTCAAAGTTTGAAAAAGGTTCACCATAGAGGGTGTGGGCACTCAACATCCTACAGGTAGCACAGAGCTATGGCAACTGGACACTGTTGACTGCAGTCCCCTGCAGTTTTTGGATAGGTTCAGGCACCAGACTTCATCACACTCAACCAAGTTATGAGAACTGCACTAGTTCTCTGTTAAGTACAGAATAAAGCGTTAAGGTCCTTGTGTTTTGGTGCTTCTTGGGCATACGCTTGAATTTTCTGAGCATACAAATTACCCTGCATGCCAGGGAGGGAATTAAGCTCTGGTCAATGGTGCTTAGAGGTCATTAGCAGAGGGGGCTACAGCACGAGAGTGCAGTATCCATTTTTTGGTTCTCAATTCTTGGTTTCTGCTTGGAGTAGCAGAACTATTTCAAGTCAGTACCTGGCGGGGGGTGTGGGATCCTCTCAGCCAATGAGGAGGCTCAGAACGGGGGAATTACCAGCGGTAATCCCCCCGCTCCGAACCGCCTCACGGCTGGAGGCTGCCATCTTCCCCCACCGGGGCACGAGGTAAGTGTGGTTGGCCTCTCCCTCCCTCCTTTCCCCCCGTCCACAGAATTCCCTGTCTGCCCCTCCCCGCACCCCCACTTACCTTCTTTTCAGTCCATTTCGGGAGCAGACATGCTGGGAACACTTCTGTTCCCTACGTGCCCACTCCCGATCTGCAACAGCCTGTCATGGAAAGAAAGAAGCGACTACGCGTCTGGCTTCATTCAGGCCTGTAACTATAGGCCCTGGGGCATTACCTGAAGTGGTAATGCCCCCTTACTCGGGGCTTATGATTAATAGGTGAACCCCAATAGTGTATATTTTCATTCAAGCTCACTCGTTTAGTTCTGTGTCTTAAAAGTGAAGTTTGTATGGTTAATGTTAGCAGCTTTACACTAAATGTTACTAATGTAGCATTTCCAATTCACATCCTGTAAATAAAAACTGTGCTCTGAAACTAATCAGCCTGATGCTTTATATCCTTGTTCTGCGGGCTAAATGAAAAGGGCAAAATACTATGTAGATCTAAATACGGTGTTCCCTACTGCTGAATGTATATGTGCCACTAGGTATAACTAACAACTCTGTGCTACTAGGGCTCCATCACCCTTACCTACACTACTGCTGAATTTATACGCGCTGCCATGTACAATGAAACACTGCGTTCTCTACTGTGAATGCACGTGTGCTATCAGGTATATCAATGACTCTGCGTTACCAGGGCTCCTTCACCTCTAGAACTAGGCATTGCCAGGTAGTTATAAGTAACAAATAATCCAATATTACTCGGACCTACATTACGGCACTTCTATGTAACTTCCAGAGAACCGTTAGGGCCTAATTAACTTATCCTACCACAAGTGACCGCCCACTTCCAGTCAGGGCCCCTACGTAATGGGTATGTTATAGCTACATGCTAAGTTCCTTTGCCACTAGACCACCATATGCCTTATTCACATAAGTCTGTTCTAACTATGACTCGACCACCACCCGAAAGGTGTGACATACCACCCACCAATTTTCCACCCACGTTACAAGGCACCAATCCCTTAAAGACATGGAATGGGATTTTAACGATTGTTAAAACTGAGAAAGGAACTTCTCCCGAAACGAATTGCCCACTCACCCCTATGCAATGGATCATACAATACGTTAGCCGACCCAACCCTAACCAATCCTGCCTGGTGTAGATCAGAAGCACCAGACTGAGTTATCGTTTGCCTAAGCCTACACTACGAAAAAGACCCAGGCCTATGAATCTAACTAAGCATAAATCTACTTTTGCAAACGGGTCCAACCCTACCACATAACCCAATTTGCCCAACTCAAACCACGACTCCCCAGCAGATCTAAATGATTCCAGGACTCCCATAGCCATTGGGAACCAATGCACCCCTTGCTGCCAAAATGCCCAAGACTACCAAAACCTTACCTAAAACTCTCAGAAATATTCCTATCAAAGGCACACTTATCGACGCCAGATTGTTTGTTGCCCATGCTCTGGATGTTGCTGACCTTATCCTCTCCAACAATCTGGATTTCCTGGCAGTAAAAGAAACATGGCTTCACGCTGCAGCCGGACCCACCCTCTCTGGCAATCCCGGACAACTACACCATCCTCAGAACAGCCAGAGAAACTGCAAGAGGTAGAGGAGTAGCCTTCATTGCTAAACATGAACTGGGTCTGAGAAAGTTACCTAAACTATCTTTTCCGTCAGGTGAACTTCTATCCATCAAACTTACTCTTACTGCCTCCTGCACTATACCTATCCACCTCATCTACAGACCCCTGGGTCCCACAACTTCCTTCGAGGATGACATCACACACCTCTTAACACAGAACGCAAAACCTAACTCTCAAATTATGCTGCTAGGTGATTTAAACCTAGGTTTCAATGACAACAATGATAACGCCCTTGCCCTAGCAAACACCCTATCTGAACTAGGCTTCTCGCACATCATTAACAACCCCACTCATTGTAAAGGTACAACTATTGACTGGCTGGCTGATTTCAACTGTGACGCTAAGATCCTCTCCTACTCGCCATGCGCCTGGTGTTACCATCATGTCATATGTTTCTTCATCCAGGATAAACCCTTCGCTAACACTGCCTTGCGCCCAGCTACCTAAGGGTTTGGTGCACATAACCAAATAAATAAACAAACAAACAAACAAACAAGCACCACCACCAGCTATTAGGTGCAAACGCAGCATTAAGGCTGAGAAGCTACTGCCACTAATGTTGCCTATCACCAGTAATACTAATTCAAACAGCTGTGACCCATCTTCCTTGGTTGAGCTGTACAATCACACTATCCTACAAGCCGTAGACAAAGTAGCCCCTCTCAAAGTGCGCAAAGCCAAACCGCTCGCACATCTACATACATGGTACACCACTAGTCTCAAAACCCTGCATAGTGAAAAGAGAGCAGCCGAAATGCACTCGAATAGAAACCCAACGGACGCAAATAAAAAAAGATTCTCCACTGCCTTCAATAATTACAAAACAGCTATATTACAGACCAAAAGCTCTACTTATAATGAAAGAATTCTGAATGCCAACTCTGGCACTAAAGAACTGTAAGCTATTGTTGGGTTGTTTATTAATACCCCAGGTTTCCACATAGCAAATGTATGATTTGGGGTATATTTTGCACTAGGCATATCATGTTTTTTTCGTGGTTCTGATACTCCATCCCCTTTCCCTACTAAACACACTAATAAACAAGCTGCAGTAGAGTACAGAGCTCTCTCCCTTGCATACTGTGTGTGCAATGCCTCATGGCCTACTGTAGGGAGTGGCTAGTACCACAAGCCTCAGCAGGCATTAGCATACAGATGCCATACAATGAGGAAGCAGGACCACAAACTGTTACTACTTGTCACTTGGACTCGGGCAGTAGCTGTAGATTGCCTTAAATAATCCTACAGAACTTGAAAGAAAAGAGAAGTATCATCATCTTCAACGATAATCAGCCTTCTGAAAATATCACCTGTGTGGTGGGAAAAGTTGGACTCTGGACTATTTTCATGGGAGTTTGACCTGGGTTTTTATCAAGATTCAAATTCTACTATTCCCTCCTAAACTTTGCCAGCCAGTCATTCTAATAGAACTCCATTTAATAGTGTTAACATGCGCATTACTTTTGTAGGCAAGCTACCAAGAGAATGGTTTCACTCAGGTGTTTTGTTTTGCTACACGTTTGCTGTTGTCCTAACCTTTTCTTTTTCTTTCAGGGATCACAGTAGGATTCTAGTGGGCGATAGCCGCGGGAGGGTGTTCAGTTGGTCTGTCAGCGATCAACCTGGCCGCTCTGCAGCAGACCACTGGGTGAAGGATGAAGGCGGAGACAGCTGCTCAGATTGCACCGTCCGGTTTTCACTTACTGAGAGGCGTCACCACTGCCGAAACTGTGGACAACTCTTCTGTCAGAAGTAAGATGGCCTATTACATTTGTATGTCCATTGCTATGTGCTTTGGATAGGGGTATGTTTTAGTAACAGTCTCCATGTGTTTCTGGTTTCTAATTTCAGCGCTTCAAAAGGTGCAAGGATAGGGTTCATGGTGTCTGTGGAGGGGTGTGTGTGGTGGGGTTTGGGGGGGTGATGAAATGTTACCCTTTACTGCATATATGAATTTTGCCCATATAATGTCTGTATACTTATGTCTTTGAGGCAGATTTGGGACGAGAACCCAGTGATTTCATCGCTGGAAACAAGCAAACATTGAGGGAGACTCAATATTTTTTTAAAGCCACTTTCCAACACTTTCCCCACATATTATAGGACTGGAGTTTGTTTATATAATTGCACCAGTCCTAAAATACATTGGGATGGGTGTTGTGTTTTAAAAAAAAAATATAGAGTCCCGCTCGATGTTTCTTCCAGCAATTAAATCATATATAACCATTTTGGACCAATGTGAAATACTATAAAGATATTTGTTTTTCAGAATATATGTATATATATTAATTTTAACTACCACCAGCATGTTTTATTTCACATTATTTTAGTTTACATTTTTCGTATATCTACTCTAAAGGCTGCAAACTGAATTTGTCACTCCTATCTGTGAACATCAAGGCAGTATCTCAGCCGAAAAAAACATTGGCTTAATGTTGGTTGTGGCGAAATGCTAATGGCAAATGGCAGAGAACCTCCAAATGAATGTCATTTTCCCATAAACCTCCACGCTTATTATGCTGTGTCTTCCACCTACTGATATGTTTCTGGAACGTTTGATATTACATACAAGAAAACTAGCCCTTAACATTTTCATCTCTGTCATTGGATCTAATCAAGTGGGTTTAATTCTGAATCCTGACACTCTGTTTGCGGCTGTGAGGGTGTAAGGGGGATTGGGAAGTAGAGGGTAGGAGAATAGGCAGATAGGGAACCATGTGGTGGCATAAAGGTTTGAGGCTAGACTACTGCCTAGTGCTGCCTACTCTGCCAAGCCTTTTACTGTATTATGCGCTCCCTTGACCCACATTTCTTTCAAATGACCTCTGTCCCCCATTTGCAAAGAGTAAGGCCACTTTGCTATTGTGCCATATTTTTAGAGGGATTTGTCTTGGGCCTTTTTTCTAGGACCTAGGTAGGTCAGCATTCTTGCTTCATCGGTATTTGCTCCGAGTGCCCCAAGACGGAGTAGTCCAAGTAGACCCTCCAGTAAATATGAACTGGTTTAAACGTTATTATTAAACTTCAAGTGGAAGTCCACACAATATCTGTGTGCAAATACTTTCTTTGCATGATAAAGCTGTGCATAGGCAGTAACTACAAAATATTGACAGTTGAGAAAATTAACAATAAAAATGTATGGTCCAAATACAAACGAGGGATCCCTGGGAATCATGAAATATAGTTTGAGTTTTATTGTGAAGCTCACATGCCCCAGAAAGCACTTAAAACCCCTAACAAAGTGTTCACCTATGGCCTAATGATTTTCAATGGTGTTAAGTCAGAAAGCTGAACAAAGGGCTCCCAGAGACGAGAAGATCCAAAAGAAGGTCTTCAGAAGACAAGACATCTACGAAGCGGTCCATCTACAAAATTTCCCTCCTCGCTCTCCTGGATGGAAGATTGCAGAAGTGAGTAGTGGCTTTATCAGAAGGAAAGGTTGTAATTCAGTTCTGGATGAGCTAGCTCAGCAAGTGAGCTCTACTGCCACAAAAGATCGTAACAAACCCCCAAAGTAAAGAGATCCACAATAGCAGATCCAAATAAAGACGATTTGGAAAAGCTCAGGATCAGATCCTGCAGAGATAACATCCAGGAGAGGTTGTGGTTGTCTGCTGGATGGGCAGGGGACTTCACTGGAGCCGAGCACTATCGACGGGGCAGACCCCCATTTCCAGCAGTGTTAATAGAGCTGTGAAGAAAAACATTTGATGAAGAAAAAGTGGTACAAGCCGCACTGTTAACAAGCCTACTGTAATGCTCACCTGATTCTCGCAGAGGCGCCGGTCTTGACTGGGCGACTACCGTATCTTCAAAGGTGATGTGTAGCACCCGGTTGGCTCTTTGGGCTGGACCTCTGTGCACTGTATGCCTGACGTGTAGAGTAAGATGTCTGCAGATAGAAAATATGGGGTTAATGAACTGGGGTTATTGGGGTGTCCCTATCTCTTTCCTCTTCTCCTCTCCTGTAGACCCCCAAAGGTTAACGCTCTCACCTTAGGTAAGTGAATGCCGAGCTCTCCATCTGCCTCGGGGCAGGGTGCTGTAACCAGTTTCTTCACTGGATAGGTAGCGCAGGCCTCTTGACTTCAGAGGACTGCTGTCCGTCGTTTACTGCACGAATGGTAAGTTTCGAGTCATTCAAATGTCTTTAAAGTCCTTAGTAATGATGTCTCTTGTTTTGCAGGGTTCCGGCGATGGCGGATGACGGGCTGAAGTGAGTTGAAGATGGAGCCCGTGTGATGAATAGAAGCGCCTGGAAGCACGTAAGTAAGCGCTTGTTGCTTGCTTCACTATGCGCTCTGTCTTTTTATTTTGCAGGTACGAGTTCGGAGCGGCTGCAGGGTGCCGGAATACCCACTGGATTAGATGTGGAAAGGAGTAATGGCACGTGAGTATTAAAGTTCCCCAATGTCTTTAAACGCACCTTGTTTTGTCTTTCAGATGCGGGATGCAGCGCCGAAGGCCTCCGGAGCGTGCGAAGAGTTGGTAAACTTTTGTCTTTCAGATGCCGGAATGCAGTGTGAAGACCTCCGGAGCGCACGAAGAGTAGGTAAGCCTTTGCCTTTCAGATGCCGGAATGCTAACCTGTTCTTTCTTGTCTTATAGGTGTTGCTGAAGACTGGATTCAGGATGGTAAGCCTTTGCCTTTCAGATGCCGGAATGCTAACCTGTTCTTTCTCGTCTTTATAGGTGTTGCTGAAGACTGGATTCAGGATGGTAAGCCTTTTTCCTTAGGCCCAGGACCAGATGCAGAAGACACGATGAGCGTTCTGCTGCAGAGGTTGCAGAATAACGCAAAGCAAGATTCATCCACCGGGTGTGGTTTAAATAGCCTCCTGTAGTGCTTAGGTGTCTCCTTCCACAGCCACGCCTAAGTAAGAAAAGAGTTCCTGGTAAGAAAAGAGTTCCTGCCTTCCAGAAGAGTTCCAGTGTTCTAAATCTAGGGAGTGGCTCCAGCCCCACCCAACAGGAAAAGTAGTTCCAAACAGAAGAGGATCAGAGGCTCAACTGGCAGGCAAGTAAGCAGCATGGTCTGCTGAAGGTAAGTCCACCCAAGCATTATGAGCCCGGCGCTTCCAGCGCTGGGACTGGGCATATTTATGAGCCTGGTGCCACTGGCGCCAGGACTGGGTCCAAAAGGTCCCAATTGGGACTGGTTGGCACTCGGAACCTGGGTTATGGATCTGCTTCCAAGGGAGTTGGGAAAACCCTGACCTTTTGGAAGCAGAGATCATGACAGTACCCCCCCTCAAGGCCCCTCCCAAACCGGGCTTCTCCGGGGGTTTTGGCTTGTCAAGAAATGTTCGGTGAAATCTTTTGATTAGGCGAGGAGCGTGGACATATTCAGCAGGTTCCCAGGATCTCTCTTGGGGGCCGTAGGCTTTCCAGTCAATTAGGTAGAATAGTTTAGATTTGGAGATCTTGGAGTCCAGAATGCTTTTGACTTCAAACTCGAGTTCTCCATCCACTAGGATAGGTTTTGGAGATTTAGTTAGTCGGGTTTGAGGTTGCACAGGTTTTAATAGAGAGACGTGGAAGACCGGATGTATCTTCATGTGCGGGGGCAAGTCCAACTTGACCGCTACTGGGTTTACTATGGTAGTGATGGAATAGGGACCAAGGTATCTTGGGTTGAATGTGCGTGGCCCTTTTAGAGATAGATATTTGGTGGATAACCAGACTTGATCCCCTACTTGATAGTGAGGGGCTTCCTTCCGATGTTGATCTGCTCCTTTCTTGTATTATTCTTTAGCCCTTTGAAGGTGAGAAACAGCTTCCTTAAAGGCTTGGGTGATTGTAGAATGCAGGTAGTCTACTGCTGGTGTTTCAAGATCTTGGAGGGGATCCAACTCCGAGGTTCGAGGGTGACTGCCGTACAAAAGAAAAAACGGGGTTTTCCCAGTTCCCGAATGGACAGAGTTATTGTAGGCATACTCGGCTATCCAAAGGATATCTTTCCAAGTTTTTTCAGTTTGTTGCAGCATGCAGCGTAAATACTGTTCCAGAGTTTGATTGGTCCTCTCGGTTTGTCCGTCGGTCTGAGGGTGGTGACTGGTCGATAGTCTCACATCAATTTGAGCCGACCGACAGCAACTTTCGCCAAAAATGAGAAATAAATTGACTACCTCGATCTGAAATTAGAACCGAAGGAAAACCGTGCAGTCGGACGATGTTTTCGAGAAATTCTCGGGCCAGAGTTGCTGCTGTTGGCAAGCCTTTGAGCGGAATGAAATGCGCCATCTTGGAGAATAAGTCCACGATTACTAGAATCGTATTGTATCCGGAGCATGGAGGTAGATCGGTGATGAAGTCCATAGAAAGCGTATGCTAAGGGCGAGGTGGGATGTCAATAGGGCGTAAGAGGCCTGCTGGTCTTTCCTTTTGACTCTTGTTTTGGGCGCATACTCCACAGGACATTATAAAGTCTCTGATATCTTTTTTCCAAGACGGCCACCAGAAGTAGCGCTTGATCTTTTCTGAGGTCTTGGCTATACCGGGATGACCTTCCATTAAAGAGTCGTGATAACAAGAGATTACTTTTTTCTGTAAATCTGTGCTGGGTAGGTATAATCGTTCTTGGAAATACAATAAGTTGTCCTTTACTGCAAAGTCCTTTCCCTGCAGATGCCAATTCTGTATGTCTGCTGGAGTTACAAGTTGCCTGGCTTTATCCTTAACTTCCTCTATGGATTCTGTGGCGATTACACCCAGAATTCTTTGTTCGGGAATGATTGGTACAGGTTTAGGGTTGACCAAGTGTTCTTCCACTCCCATCCGAGAAAGGGCATCGGCTTTACCGTTCTTTGTACCAGGTCGATAGGGAATTATGAAGTCAAACTCGGCAAAGAATAATGCCCAACGGAGTTGTCTAGAGGATTGGGCTTTTGCGGTCTTCAAATATTGCAGGTTTCGGTGATCCGTAATCACAGTAACGGTGTGTCGGGCCCCCAGCAGATAATGCCGCCAAGCTTTAAAGGCAGACTTGATAGCCAGAAGTTCCTTGTCAGTAATCGTGTAATTGATTTCAGGAGGCGAGAATTTGCGGGACCAAAATGCCACGGGATGCAACTGATTGGTTACCGGGTCCTTTTGTGATAGAACTGCCCCCATGGCAAGGCTTGAAGCATCAGTTTCCACGATGTAGGGGAGTTCGGGGCGAGGGTGTTTTAAGATTGGTGCAGAGATAAATTTAGTCTTCAAATCCTGGAAAGCTTGTTCCGCCTCGGTAGACCATTCAAAACGTTTGTTTTTCTTTAACAAGGCAGTGATGGGCTGGACTATTCGAGAGAATTCGGGGATAAACCTGCGGTAAAAGTTAGCGAAGCCTAACATGCTTTGCACACCTTTTACGGAGGATGTGATGGCCATTTGAGAACTACATCGACCTTCTTTGAATCCATACGCACTCCGCCAGGTGATAATATGAATCCCAAGAATTCAACTTCAGTCACGTTGAAAACACATTTTTCCAACTTAGCGAAAAGTTTGTGTTGACGCAATCTTTCGAGGACCATTTTCACGTGTTTCCGATGTTCAGATTCCGATGAAGAATAAACGAGGATGTCGTCAATGTAAACAACAACACATACATCTATGAGCTCTCTGAGGACATCGTTCATAAAATATTGAAAGGCGGCCGAGGCATTGCAAAGTCCGAAGGGCATGACCTGATATTCAAATAGCCCATACTTGGTGCGGAAGGCCGTCTTCCATTCATCGCCCTCTTTTACTCGTACCAAGTGGTAAGCTCCTCTAAGATCCAGCTTTGTATATATGCATGCTTTTCTGACTTGGTCCAGGAGTTCAGGGATCAAAGGTAACGGATATCTATTCTTAACGGTGATCTGGTTCAGGGAGCGATAATCGATACAAGTTCTAAGGTCTCCTTCCTTTTGTGGAACGAAGAACAAAGCTGAAGAAGCAGGGGACTTGGAAGGACGAATAAACCCATTTGCCAGGTATTGATCCAGGTATTGTCGAAGGTGAAGGTTCTCAGGCTCGGTGAGGGCATAAATTCTACTACAAGGAGGAGTAGATCCAGGTATCAGGTCTATCTGGCAGTCATAAGACCTATGAGGAGGTAGAGAGTTAGCCTGATCCTTCCGGAAAACATCTTGGTATTCTAGGTATTCGGGAGGTAACTGGGGAGTCTCTGAAAAAATTGCGGCCAGTGCAACACCAGGTGGAGGGTGACAAGTAGAGACACATTCTGGAAACTGGACCGTTCTTGCTCGCCAATCGATCAGAGGATTGTGTTTCTCTAACCAAGGTGTTCCTAGAATAATCTGAAACTGAGGGGCCTTGATCACATCGAACACGATCTTCTCATGGTGTCCATCTTGACTTACTAGCGTCACCTCTTGAGTGGTATGTGTTACTGGCCCGGAGGCTATCTCCGTACCATCCACCGTAGTAATGACGTCCTTTACAGCCTTGGGACAAAGAGTTAGATTCATCCTCAAAACCATTTCATGATCCACATAATTGCCGATGGCACCGCTGTCGACGTAAGCTTCAATTGCATGTAATCAATCCGGATTATCAGGGCTAATGAGGACCATAGGTATCACGAAATGCGAGGTCACGGAACTGGTTTTCACGCTCGGCAAGAGGACCTCTATTCTTGTCGGGCGAGGTCGTTTCCCTGCTCAGAGTTTGTAACTTTGGTAACTGCAGCTCCTACTGCCTTCTTGGCAGGTTTCACCGGACAGTCTCGAAGAAAGTGCCCTGAGTTTCCGCAATATAGGCATAATTGCAACTGTTTCCTCCTTTCCCGCTCCCTTTGTGTTAGAGGACCTTTCAGACCCCCTATTTGCATGGGTTCCCCGGAGTCTACTCCTTTGGAAGGAGTTGGCGGTTTGGAAAATACTCGAGCATCAAACTTGGAACGATGGGCCTTCCTGTTCTGCAGCCTGTGATCTATTTGAACGACCAAGTCTATATAATCCGAACAGTCTTGTGGGGGATTCACTACGTGGGCTAAAACGTCTTTGAGCTCTCCACGTAGACCTCTATAAAACAGCGTAATCCTTTTGTCCTCAGGCCATTGAGTTTCCACTGTTAGTCTATTGAAAGATGCAATATAAGCCAAAAGGTCTTGATTACCCTGTCGCAACGAAAGAAGCTCATTGTCCAAGGCCTGCCCCTGTGAATGTCTTGCGAACAGTTTTTCCATACTAAGCTGAAAGGCTTGAAAATCATGGAGAACGGGATCATCTTGATTAACTAGAGGGATCGACCAGTCTGCCGCATTGCCACTAAGGTACGAAAGTACAAAAGCTACTTTTGCTTGATCAGTTGGAAAGGCTGCTGGCCGGCATAAGAAGTGCAACCGGCACTGATTGATAAATACTGCAAACCTCTTTGGGTCACCAGAAAATCGTTCGGGCGGAGCCAGAGGTACATTCCCAGGTAGGTTGATCTGCACTGGATTCATAGAGGATGTTGAAGGAAGATTTGCCCCTGATGCGGGTAACGGGGTCTGTCCGGCTTGTGACTGTAGCACTTGTCTAGCAAGATGGTCTGTTCTCTCCTTGGAAATAATTAGTTCCCTTCTTAGAGCATTCGTTTCCTGACGAGCTGCATGCACTTCTGCCCTTAGTTCCCCAAGTAACCGGGCTAGGGGGTCAGTATCCGAGGTTTCCATAGCGCCTGGGCGAGAGTTTTGCGGTAGGCTTTGCGTTCTGTAACGCTCACCTGATTCTCGCAGAGGCGCCGGTCTTGACTGGGCGACTACCGTATCTTCAAAGTTGATGTGTAGCACCCGGTTGGCTCTTTGGGCTGGACCTCTGTGCACTGTATGCCTGACGTGTAGAGTAAGATGTCTGCAGATAGAAAATATGGGGTTAATGAACTGGGGTTATTGGGGTGTCCCTATCTCTTTCCTCTTCTCCTCTCCTGTAGACCCCCAAAGGTTAACGCTCTCACCTTAGGTAAGTGAATGCCGAGCTCTCCATCTGCCTCGGGGCAGGGTGCTGTAACCAGTTTCTTCACTGGATAGGTAGCGCAGGCATCTTGACTTCAGAGGACTGCTGTCCGTCGTTTACTGCACGAACGGTAAGTTTCGAGTCATTCAAATGTCTTTAAAGTCCTTAGTAATGATGTCTCTTGTTTTGCAGGGTTCCGGCGATGGCGGATGACGGGCTGAAGTGAGTTGAAGATGGAGCCCGTGTGATGAATAGAAGCGCCTGGAAGCACGTAAGTAAGCGCTTGTTGCCTGCTTCACTATGCGCTCTGTCTTTTTATTTTGCAGGTACGAGTTCGGAGCGGCTGCAGGGTGCCGGAATACCCACTGGATTAGATGTGGAAAGGAGTAATGGCACGTGAGTATTAAAGTTCCGCAATGTCTTTAAACGCACCTTGTTTTGTCTTTCAGATGCGGGATGCAGCGCCGAAGGCCTCCGGAGCGTGCGAAGAGTTGGTAAACTTTTGTCTTTCAGATGCCGGAATGCAGTGTGAAGACCTCCGGAGCGCACGAAGAGTAGGTAAGCCTTTGCCTTTCAGATGCCGGAATGCTAACCTGTTCTTTCTTGTCTTATAGGTGTTGCTGAAGACTGGATTCAGGATGGTAAGCCTTTGCCTTTCAGATGCCGGAATGCTAACCTGTTCTTTCTTGTCTTTATAGGTGTTGCTGAAGACTGGATTCAGGATGGTAAGCCTTTTTCCTTAGGCCCAGGACCAGATGCAGAAGACACGATGAGCGTTCTGCTGCAGAGGTTGCAGAATAACGCAAAGCAAGATTCATCCACCGGGTGTGGTTTAAATAGCCTCCTGTAGTGCTTAGGTGTCTCCTTCCACAGCCACGCCTAAGTAAGAAAAGATTTCCTGGTAAGAAAAGAGTTCCTGCCTTCCAGAAGAGTTCCAGTGTTCTAAATCTAGGGAGTGGCTCCAGCCCCACCCAACAGGAAAAGTAGTTCCAAACAGAAGAGGATCAGAGGCTCAACTGGCAGGCAAGTAAGCAGCATGGTCTGCTGAAGGTAAGTCCACCCAAGCATTATGAGCCCGGCGCTTCCAGCGCTGGGACTGGGCATATTTATGAGCCTGTTGCCACTGGCGCCAGGACTGGGTCCAAAAGGTCCCAATTGGGACTGGTTGGCACTCGGAACCTGGGTTATGGATCTGCTTCCAAGGGAGTTGGGAAAACCCTGACCTTTTGGAAGCAGAGATCATGACACCTACAGAGTGAAATCCTTGGAGCAGCAGAAGGGAAGGTTGAAGTTGCCAGCCAGATGTTCAAGGTTAATAAAGATGGACCCTGACCCTGGGAGAGCATAGCCATGTGCTTTAAGTCCCCAAAGGGCCAAAAACATGAGCCCCATCCCCAGTAAGAACTGAATGGAAATCGCTAGGAATGAAATCGGTCATGGCATCACATAGAACAAAGTGTAGGGAACATGTCAAGACTATCTCATGCATGTCCAATCAAATCCTGTTTCATGAACAGCTTGCTCGTAGGGAAATGGTTATGTGCTGCAGAAAATAATAGGCTTTACTCAGTACGGAGAACCATACTTTAGATGCAAGATAGCAGGCCCCAGCCTGTGTGTGCAGGCCAGCACTGGCAAATGTTTTGTAAGAAAATGGTTAAACCTGAGAGAAGTGCATGAGTGGACCCTCATACACTGCTCCTCCCAGATAGACCAGGTGAAAGTACTTAACATGCCCTTGAGGCAGATAGCAAAATCTTTAGATCCGTCAGCCCCGTAGTCCACATCCTTTTACTAATCGAAGAGCACATTTGGATCATACTCCTGTCCAAGGGAGTCATCCTTTCACCCAGCAGTGCCAGCCCCCACAAAGATAGTAGCCATTCTTCTCCTTTAGAGGTTCTACCAAGCCCAAGTCTGCAGTGTCTCGTGCCTCAGAATCCACCATTGCAAAACCTTCCTCAGTTATTCCCTGCAATGAACATCACAGTCTCATATGGGGGCAGGATTCGACTCCACAAGAATGCAATGTAGGAAATGACTACAGGCAGACAGATCTTACAGAGTGAAGAACAGGTAAAGTCGCCCTCCCTGTCATGTCAAACCCTACCACAACCTTTGTCTTCGCCTCCTCTGGAACTGCTTCTAATGCAAGAAATATCTTTGCTGCTGGTGAAGGGACTTGAGGAGCTTGCTTAAGTACAGTAAGTCGGGAAAGGCCAGCATTCTTGTTATTTCCTCGTACCCATCAAGATTATCCATTTTAAATCAGAGGCTTCTCCGAAAAAGTAATGTTGCAACCTGGGCTTAGATCCTCCAAGCCTTGGAACTGCACCACAAGTTGAGCACCTTTAGATCTGCAGCACATGTACCTTTACATCCCGATCCACCCCAAACATTGGAAATACGTTTGTTTTGTAATATGAAGCTTTCCCTCAACAGAGAAAATGAGTAGGATGCAGACAATGGTAGCCCCCTTCCAACTGGCCAGGTGACTCCCAGCTACGATTATCTTGAGAATGGCAAGGTTCATGAGGTCCTACATCTTCAGTCTCCTGGAAGCAACACTGTGAATGTGGTTGCTAGTGTTGTCCCAGAGAAATGTCAAAGATGGTGCATAAACCACTCTGAGACTCCAGGCTGTACAAGGCTTTTTATTGATAGTTTGTGGGCCCTAGGATGGGTGCTCTCTCACTCGCTCTCTCGCTCGCTCTCTCCCTGTCACACTCTCGCTATCACACTCTCCCTCTCACGCTCTCCCTCTCGCTCTTTCCCTCTCGCTCTTTGTCTCTTTATTTGTCTCCCTTGAGATTCTCTCCCTAACCCAGACATCCGTAATCCCAATTGGTGCTATTGATCGCTAATCCCTACTGTGTCCGGCTGTGTTAGGCTATTGGTGACTCCCTAACACGATGGCTCTCCACACTCCCTGCGGGACGTCCTACCTCTCTCCATCCTATCCAGTAGTTGGTGTTCTAAGAGGTTGGGGATGTGCCTGCACTTGATCAGTTGGATCAAAGCTGATCCATTCATGCCCACACTAACCTCTCTCCTGGTCTGCTCTCTCCCTCCACTGTACTCCACTCACCTTTCTCCTTCCGATCGTCATTCCTCTGAGGTCTCACCTCAACCCTTTGAAGTTACCCCTTGTCCTACATCATGCTTCTGCTATTCTACTATTTCTCCTCCTCCTACACTTTGACGTGAGTTTTGTCAGCCCTACCTCCAGAGCCTTCCCTCCACCCTGAGGGGAATGTCCAACCACCTACCCACCCAGCAAGGGCTGTGGTAGGTGTAGGTGAATGCATATACCCATCACTGTGCATCACTAAAGAGTAGGCAACAACCCCTACAGTAAATCATCAACACAGGCAAGGCTTACCAATGTCACATATATTTGTTTTGATAGTCCACTGCTCACAACATCCAGTAACCCTTCATATGTGTATTCAAACATGTACCATATATAACACATCAATACACAATGCATTAGATGGATGTCCCACTCTTTAAATTAATGTTCAAATACTTATGAAGAGCTCTCAGTAATGAACACTCATTACGCTATACATATGGATGCCAAAAAGCAACTCATAAGGTGTTTTACCCTCACATTGAGAAAGATGAGGTAGGTTATTCATGCTATGCTGCACTATAGGCATGTGATTCACCCAATTACCACCAAAAGAAATTATGCGTTTAGTCAAGGGTTGCTTTACTATCCCATTGGCTTTCTCTAGAACACCATTAGCTTGTAGGCCAAACTGGCTGCAGAACTGCAGAGTACTACCCCAGCTTGACAGGGCCTCTCTTAAGGCTTTGCCTTAAAGACTGGCCCATTGTAAGCTTGGGAGCCATTTCTGGTGCTGTCATAGCTATTAAGGACAGCAATCCCTTTGACCTCCTTGGAATCAGCTTTTTTCTGAAGAATTAGCCAAGTGAATCCTGTGCATGAGTCTACCTGGACTAACAGATATGTGTACTTTTTGATGGTGTCAGTGGACCTGGGTGGTCCATATACATGCATTCAAAAGGCACTATTGTCCTTGTTAGTGTGCTTACTGATGGTTTACGGGAACTGTCACTGTTGTCTGTAAACATACAAAGAAATTTTCTATGTACTGGCATACCTCTGTACTAAGCACTGGCCAACAGTATCTATCCTGCAAGAGTCATGTAGAAGCTGAAATCCCAAAGTGGGTTAAGTTTACCCTTGCATGTGCCTCAGAGATTAATTTTAATCTATGTTCACTAGTACCCTGTCAACAGGGCCTCCTTTTGACCTAGTTATAGTGCCTATCATTGTATTCTCTTTTACAGCGTAGTTCTAAGTAGTGGGTAACCCTTGTGGGTTAGGACGGTTTGCATCCAGACATGCCTTTATGTCCTCATCTATGTATGTGGTTGAGCGTGTTAATGCTGCTACCACTTTTTGTACAGTCCGCTGTCTTGCAGACTGTTCAGCAAGCACATATCCTGCACTGCACACATAATCTGTTCTGTGTGCTTTAGTATTCATAACCCAAATGAGGTCTAGCCTTTTTGATGTTGCTTATTTCCTGCCAATTCTGTTTTGACAATATTGGCTTACCTTTAGAATCTCTGAGTTGGCTTGCCACCATTGAAGGTCAAAAAGATAACCTTGTATTACATAGTCTGAATCAGACACAAATACAGTGGGCTTATGTGGATCAATTTTTTTAGTGCAAGGAGGAGGCCTTTTAGCTCACCAACCTGAGCTGATGTATCCCCTAAATGTTTTGTTTTCACACTCATTGTTATGGTTGAATCGCTCTTTTTACTCTTACGCCCCGTCCCCTTTCCTCCATACTGCATGGGTGTCCCTTGCAAGGGACAGGAGACGGAACCTTTTTCACCAGAAAAAAACATCTTCCCCTTTAAATCTAGAGGCGCGCGGGGGTGCGGCCCAGGGAGCATGCGCTGCCCTGACTCTGCCCTCCGGCACCACACCCCAGTCCCCTTCTCCGCGCCAACGGGAACAGGCCGAATTCACCAGCGCTCCTGGCTTTGGCTTCAGCCATGTAATTCCACATGCGGATACTTCTTCTCTTTGTCTTTTTATCATTCAGGTACTCTGTCCTCAGGTGCCACGTTCCTCCCCGGCGCATGTAGACTTCCACAAGGTTCAGCAGGTGTCCATCCTGCAACGGGCTCTTCCCAACCTCAGACCCCCACGCCCTCTGCCTACTTTGCCTTGGCCCAGACCACGGTTGGCAAGCTTGTTCAGTGTGTGGCTCGCTGTCATCGATGGCGCTGAAGAACAGACTAGCCAGGTGGAGGGAGCTATTCCAGAAGTTGCCTCCAGAGGACCTCAAGAATTTCATGAAACACAGAGTCAGGCCCAAGGAGGGGCCGCTATTTTCAATTGCACCCCGCAAAGGAGACTCCTTCCCAAAGACTCTCCCATGTGGGAGGGACCATTCAGGTCCTTGTACCAGCATGTGCACCGAGGCTGTTTCAGCTACCAGCCCTCAGGCCGAGGGATCCTCGGATCCTCCCGATGGCAGTGTTGAGAGACCGGAATGTTCTTGTACTGGATTGTCATCCGGGGGGCTCTGCCCTTGTACCGGCAATGTGGCCGAGGGGCTATGCCCTAGCACCAGCAATACGTCCGAGAGGGCGCCTAAACGCAGCTCTACCAACCCCCGGGTCGAGGGTGTCACACCTAGCGGGCCTAGGCCCGAGGAGCAGGATATGCCTCGTGATCCACATACAAGAGTCCTGGGGGAGGCTGGGCCCAGCGAGCCGAGCAACACGTCAGAGGCACGTGGCATGCAGCTCGACAAGATGGCCGCCGCGCCAGACGGAGGCACCCGTCCGACGCCATTCCAGGAGTTCAGCGAAGAACTAGTGTCAAGGTGGGACTGGCCTCAACCAGGTACGTGGCCTACAGCCTATCTTTCTTAGGCACAGGGCAGATTCCCACTGCGTCCATACGGGCAGGGTATGCAGCGGCTCCAGCAGCTCCCGGCTACCCCGTCAGTACTCCCTAAACCCCCTCAGAACAGTGAAGAGGGGTTCTTCAAGTGGTTCCTCAAGCTCATGAAGTCCCCTTGGATGGGGGTTATCATCAAATACGCCATCAGGGGAGTCCTCCCGACTATGCTAGCGGCACCATAAGCAGCTCCTCCGGCGCCCCAGCCTGCGGTGCAACCGGTGGTCCTGGCTCACCAGCGACTCCTCAAGTGGTTCCGTACCAGCCTCTGCCGCCTCCTCATTCCCCGGCTGCGGTCCCTGTGCCCCAGCCTCTGGCTCCAACTACTCCTCCACCTCCGCAGGATCCTCCTGATCTGCAGGAGAGGGATGACGAGGGGAATCCGGACACGCCATCTTCAGCCAGGGCCTTCCACAAACGTCTTGCTGGTCTGGCGGAATACCTGGACCTACTCCAGCCGAGGTAGAGCAGCCGGCAGTCCTCACACAATGCCCCTCTGCCAAAACAGGGATTCCTCTGCAGACCGATGTAGTCCCCTTGGCCAAGAAGGGTTGGCTTAAACCCCACTCTGCCCAGTCGGTCATTCGACGCCTGGATGCCAAGTACAGGCAGATGGAGGGGGATACACTCTTGCTCTCGGCCCATCCTCAACCACACTCCTCAGTGTTTGCTGCAGAATCACTATACTCCAAGCCTCAGTCGGCAAGAAGGAGAAGATCTTGGAGGCGTACGACAAGAAACTGTATTCCAACGCGTCCATGCATCTTCATCAGGCCAACGCTAAACAAAGGTTATGGCGGGAAATTGCGGGCTTCCTCCCGGAACTCCCTATGCAGAGCCAATCATGTTTAAGGCGGGGCTGGCAGAGGCCAAGCTGGTGGCGCATGACCTCATGGAATCCACTGTGGCCCATATCGACACCTCTGGCCGTGCCATCTGTATCACCATGGACATGAAAAGGACAGCCTGGCTCCGGGCCACGAAATTCAACCCGGACGTCCAGGAACGCATATTAGATCTGCCATTTGAGGGGGGTGGGGGGCTTCTTCCACTCCACCACAGACGAAGAGCTGGACAAGAAGAAAAACAGCTTACAAACGGCCAAGTGTTTATCCATCTTGACAAAGACCACGCCCAAGTCGTACACCCAGTCACAGCAGCGCTCTGACAGGGGGCGTACGTATGGTGGGTTCCGCGGCTTCCAGGAATGGAGATCCAGGCAGCCGGACCGCTCGCCGTCTCGGAACCAGCGCAAGCAACAAAAAGGGGGGGTATAAGGGTTTTTTCCAGTCCCCCTCCTCCGCGACAGCCTCCGAGTGAAAGAAGGCATGACACACTCCTTCGGGTCCACGTGTCTCCAGTTGGGGGGCAGGCTTACTCTCCATGCACATTTCTGGTTCCAGAATTTCGCGGACCCTGGATCCTCTCTGTAGTATCCACGGGGTACCGCCTACCAATCCCAGCCTCTCCTCCCTCCTCCCCTCCACTCCCTCAAGTTGGGACAGCAACTCTTCTGGCGGAGATCCAGTCGCTCGTAGAGAGCCAGGCAGTGGAGGAAGTCCTAGCCCCAGCGAGGCTTTCGTTTTTACTCCAGGATTTTTGTCATTCTGAAGAAGAACTAGGTGGGCCTGAGAGTTGTACTGGACCTTTCCACCCTCAACCTCTCATTACCCCTGCAGAAATTCAAGATGGTTACGTCAGCTTTTATAGTGGAGACATTGTGCAAGGGAGACTGGATGTGCTCCCTGGATCTGAAGGACGCATACTTGCACATCCCGATTTGGCAGCCCCATCGTTCTTTCCTACGGTTCAGGATCATGGGCTACCATTTTCAATACAAGGTCCTTCCTTTTGGCCTCAATTCAACCCCCAGGGTCTTTACCAGGATATGAATACAGTGGCGGCCCTCCTCAGAGCGCAGGGCCTTCACATCTACCCATACCTCGACGACTGGCTCGTCAGGGCTACATCTGCAGAAGCGTTATACTACTCTTCCCGTGCCCTTATGAACACACTGCATTAGCTGGGCTTCTTGCTCAATCTCAAGAAGTCGCAGCTGCAGCCCACGGAGACTATGACATTCTTGGTCCTCATCTGCGACATGTACTCCGAGAAGGTATTTCCATCGGAGGACAAGATCTTGGTCATAGAGAGGGCCAGCACCCACTTCCTCAGCAGAGAAGGGACCTCTGCATGGTCGTACCAGCATCTCCTGGGTCTCTTGGCGGCAGTCCTATCAGCCGTCTCACACACGAGACTGAGGATGAGGAGGATGAGGAGGCTGCAGTTTGCGGCCTCATGGAACCAGGAGCAGGGCTCTCAATCCGTGATGATCAACTTTCCTCCATCTCTCCACCCGGACCTAACATGGTGGTCCAGGGACTGCAACCTACGGACGGGCAAGCCCTTTTGGCCGCCCACCCCGCAGGCCACCATCACCACAGACTCCTCGCTCAAGGGCTGGGGAGCCACCCTGGACAATCTCTCGGTCCACGGCACCTGGACCCGGCAGGAGCAGGAATACCACATCAATTGGTTAGAGCTGAACGCCATCTGGATAGCGCTCGGAGCATTCCTACCACTTCTCTGGGGCAAGGTTGTCCTCATCCAGACAGACAACTCGACCAGCATGTACTACGTCAACAAGCTGGGAGGCACCTGATCCCCTTCCTCTGTGCAGACTGGCAATCAGCATGTGGGAGTGGGCCCTGGAAAACAATATATACCTCACAGCAGTCTATCTCCCGGGAGAATCCATCCTGGAGGCAAACAGGCTCAGCAGGTTGGCAGCGGACAATTATGAGTGGCAGCTAAACAACCTCGTTATTCAGGAGATCTTCAACAGGTGGGGTCATCCCAGGTAGATCTCTTTGCCACCTGGCACAACAAGAAGGACCTCCTGGCTCCATGGGCGATGCATTTCGGCTTCAGTGGAATGGCATGAGGGCTTATGCCTTTCCGCCCACACCACTAATTCACAGAGTGATTTGCAAGATCAAGGAGTCTTGCCAACTCAACATCATTCTAGTAGCTCCATGGTGGCCGGTCAGGCCATGGTTTTCAGAGCTGCTCGACCTCTCGGAGATGCCTCGATTCACCTCCCAACGGGCCCAGCACATCTTCTGGCGCAGCAGGGGGGCAGGGTCATCCACCCTGCACCACAGAAACTAGCCCTCAAAGGGTGGTACCTGAGCAGGTAACGCTGCAGCACCTCAGCCTCTCCCAGGCTAATCTGGAAATCCTATAGGGCGCAAGGAGCAAGGCTACCAGGGCCCAGTGTAAAAGTAAATGGACCAGATTCTGCCACTGGGCAGACTCCAAGGAAATCGACCCCCTGGCATGTTCCTTGGACGATGTGCTCTACTTCTTGGCACACCTCGCAGCCATCGGAGCTTTCAGGAACTTGGAGGCAGGGACCTTCTCCTCCTCCAATACTATTGATAAGAAACATTTGACAGGGCTCTCAAGGCTCTACCCGACCGTCAAGAGGCCGTACCCGTGTGGGACCTCAACATTGTCTTGGGCGCTCTGGCACACATACCGTTTGAGGCAATGGCAACCACAGACATCAGGCTGGTCATCATCAATACGGCCTTACTAGTCGGCCTAACCTCCGCTGAGTTAGCGAAATCCAAGCCGTGGTTGGCTCGGAACCATATACTACCTTTCACAGGGACAAAGTAGTCCTGCGGACACACCCAGCATTTCTGCCCAAGGTGCAGTCTGCTTTCCACTTGAATGAGGAAATAGTCCTTCCTGCATTCTTTGCTGATCCTAAGGACGAAGCAGAGAGACTGCCTGGATGTCAGGCGCGCCCTGAAATTCTACTTGGACAGGACCAAGGGCTTCCGCAAATCGGACGCCCTGTTTGTCACTTTCGGAGACGCAAGACCAGGTGGTCTCGGCCAGCAAGGAAGCGTACGAGGGCCAGCACAAGCCACTTCCGGCCAACATGCACGCCTACGCAGTCAGAGCCAAGGCAACGGCCATCGCATTCCAGCGCCATGTCCCTTGGCAAGTAATAAGCAGGGCGGCCAATTGGGCCTCTCCCTCAGCTTTCTGCAAGCATTACTGTTTGGATGCCGGCTCCAGATCTGATGCGGCTTTCGGACAGGCGGTTCTCAGGAACCTATTTGCTTAAGGGCGGCCTCCTCTCCACCCTGGGGCTACATTCGGTTGTAATCGCCCATGCAGTATGGAGGAAAGGGGAAGGGACATAAGAGTAATTCTAAGTTACTCACCATAGTGACTAACATACTCTTAGTCCTTAATCCCCTTTCCTACATACGTCCCACCCCCACCCCGCTAACAATACTGGTGTCATTAGGCAATGTTAAATCTATTGTCGACGTGTCAATGGGGACTGAGGTGTGGTGCCGGAGGGCGGAGTCAGGGCAGCGCATGCTCCCTGGCGCGCACCCCCGCGCACCTCTAAATTTAAAGGTGAAGATGGTTTTTTCTGGTGAAAAAGGTTTCCGTCGCCCGTCCCTTGGAAGGGACGCCCATGCAGTATGGAGGAAAGGGGACTAAGGACTTAAGAGTACGTTAGTCACTACGGTGAGTAACTTATAATATATCAGCACAGGCAGCAAAATACTTGGTGTGTCCCAACTGCTGGAACAGCACTTCCATCACAGTGTATTACAATTGCAAACATTCAAAGTGGGATGTCTGGTGCGGCTGCATCTGCTTCTAGCTGTATAGACCATTCCAGTTCAGTCATTTGTAGCAGTTCTGGTTTATAGTGATATTTTATGTCATGAGCTGTCTGCGTTCCGGCCCACTGAACCCATCTCGAGTGTAGTGTCTTCTTGTTTACAATACTAGAGCATGTAGCTACCTCCAATGCACTAGTGGTGTGTGTATGTCCATAATCTTGTATGCAGCTAAGATGCGTTGCTTCTGCACGGTCATTTGTACAGCAGCCAGAATCTGTTCTTCTGGAGCAAATTTCAGCTCTGGAGTTGTATATACATGTGGATAGTATGCTATCGGTTGTTTTGTCTCTGCATGGTTCCATACTACATATGTAAAAGCTTTTGGACCAGGAAATAGTGTCACTTCTAAGTCCTTGTCTGTGTTTCTGTCCTGAAGGGGACTGCTTTGAGTCATCTGTTGGTAGACATATTGCAGGATGCGTGTGTGCTCCAGTCTGTTGGACGGCAGTTGGGCTTCAACAAGTTATTTATTGTTTTCACTAACACAGCATAGTCTGCCACATATGATCGCCCAAAGTTTAAAAACCCAAGTATGTCCTGCAACTGCTTAAGTATACATGGGCTCTGCAAGTGTGCGCATTTCTCCATGAATTGTGGACCAGGTCCCCTTCCCTCATCAGATAATGAAAACCCCAGAAATATAATTTATGGGCTATTTTAGACTTCTTAAAGTTGAAAATGTTGCCTTTAGATGCTAGTGTCCTAATTATTAAGTCCACCTTCTCAAAGTGTTAATCTGTTATCATCTGTACAGTATATGTCATCTACATATGTCCAGCATGCCTGTATGCCTTCTAAGAGTGGTCGTATTCTACTAGAGAATAGCCCAGGACTGTTGTTGTACCTCTGTGAGAGCATAGTGGAGCAAAACTGTTTTCCACTAAAGGTTATAACTGTGTATGTATAGCTCTCTGAATCCAAAGGTTGTGCACAAATTCCATTCCCTCTTTCTAATAGTCTTATATTTGCATCTCTGTATGGTACTCGGAAGGCCTGAACTATGCATGTTCTGTACATCCTGTGTGCATGTATTAGCAGTTAAAACTCTAAAGTCAATTACCAACCGATATCAGGCCAATGGGTTCTCATACAACAGGGAAGGCCATACGATGCAGCATTACTTCCAGGATCCAAACCAGATGGTACATAACTGTTCCGCAATTATTTTTAAATGTGATATAGCCTGTGCTTTGATTGGATATTGTCTCTGAGGCTCTGGTGTTGCAAATGCTGTCATTTTATGTGGAGGGCAGTCTGTCACTTCCAACATGATTTGTGTACAATTGTGCTGCACCTAAAACAGCCATGAGGCTGCATAGCAGTTTACTGAATTTTCCTTAGCTTTATCTGAGAAAGCTGGTTTAAATTCCTCTAAGGCCCCCCCCAGGGCTTTCACTAACACATAACCTGGGCCAGTCATGTTCTGCTAAAAGGCCATTTTGTGTTATATGCAAATTAGACCAAAATAGTGCCTCTATTTCCTTTAGATGTCCCCCTTCAAGGTGAATGAATACTATATACACCTTATTGTCCTCAACCACTTCTCCTGTGGGAGTATTAACCTCTACTTTCTTTAAATATGGACACTTGCGTACCAGAGTCCAATTGTACTACTAACCAATCACTTAGATCGTTAGTCACTGGTATTATCCTGTGAGTCTGGTTTAGAACTTTTGCAATTGTCCACTCGTACAGCTGCAGTTTGCTTCCTTTCTCCTTTCTTCTGCTCCCTCCAGGAGGGCTTCTACTCTGCCTTGGGTGCTGAGCCCTGTTTCTTCTCTCTCTTTGAAGAAGGATAATATTCATCTCTGTAGCTCTGTGGCTGCCTAAGATGTGCCCTATCCATTAACTAATAGGTTCTCTTTTCACCGCTTCTGCCCTTGTATGGTCTCCTATCCCAACCAGCTTCCTGCCTGTGACTGGTACTATCTCTTTCTACAGATATGTTCTGCTACGAAAGATCTCCCTTTCCTCTTTAGCAGGGGGCATACTGGAAGCCCTTGTCCTTCCCTTTGTGCCTCTAGCTGAGAAGGTCTTTCTGCCTGGTTCAAGTGGTATTAGTAGATAGTGCTCTTTTAGAGTGCTTACTCTCACCCGATTCCTTCCTTTGCCCTTCCACAGGGTATCTACACAGGTAATCCCTGCTTAGGGGCCTGTAAGTAGCTGTTGTAATGTGGCTGAACTGGAGTTTCCTTTCTTAGTCCCTGGGCAATGCTGCTAGGCTTCTGAAGATTTCTAGTCTTACTGACTCACCTTTTATTGGGGCATAAGTACTCCCTCTATCATGGTATAATTGCCCCCATATATTGCCAGCCCTAAACTCGTTGCTACTTCTGCTCCCTGGGAGTTCAATATCTTTCCAGAATGGATGTACATGCTGTAATATAAGGAGTCCACATTAAATGAAGGTACAACCGACTATACACTGAAACACAACTATCACAGCATTCCATAGGTGGATTACAACCTGTTGGCATTATAATTGCTAATGTCCTCTGCCTCTGCTGAGGAGTGACCTGAGAGTAGGCTGCCTCAGCTTACTGGAATACCGGCTAGGGATGTCCTCCTACCTTGTGGGGACGTTTCCCAATAAGGCTCTGAGGGTCTGGAATGTGATGTGTTCCAAGGTTAACCCTTACATAGCAAAAGGACCCTATCTAGACCTTGTGGTAGAGAATGTCAAGCCCCATTGAAACCAGTTCTGGGGATCTACATGCTGCAAGGCTAGCTCAATATACCCATAGGGTGTGTACTGTATTTGATCTAGATCCCTCCTGAAGTGTAGGGTATCAAATCCATCTCCTGGCTTATTATCAGGTGACTTCATATATGTGAACAGGGTTTCCCCTGGCAATCCTCCTGGCACTGCCACTGTAAAGTTAGTGTGGACATTCCCAACACATCCTTCCTGTAACCACCTGGTTACTGCACGGCGGCAGTTTATAGATATAGGCACATCAACATGTGGGTTAGCATGCTAATAACTCTTAGCTGTTAAGAGCACTTGCTTGAAAATACACCCTGTTCTTCGCTAGTGTGTGCTTTAAGCTTTGTTGTACACCCTGCTCTTGACAAGAGTATATTATACTTTGTAACGCCAGGCCCGTTGCAGCCCCCGCTATCTCTCTTCAGTTGCTAGGTAGGGAGAATTAGTGTAGGAGAGGGTGAGCAGTGTCCTGCTGCGGTCACCAAAGTGATGTGGTTTTTATCAAACCTACCTCACGAGCCTTCACTCTACCTCCAGAAGAGTGTCTAAGACCCTCCTCCCCCCCACAGCCGGGGCTGTGGTTGTAGTAGGTGTAGGGAAAACATATACCCGTCACTGTGCATCAGTAAAGAGAGTAGGCAACAACCCCTGCAGTAGGCGGCTGCTCCCAATCATCAACACAGTAGAGGCTTACCAATGAGATCCACTGCTGGAGAACACATCAGTACACAATACATTGAGATAGATGACCCACTCTTTAAATTCATGTTCAAATACTTCTGACAGAACACTCAGTAATGAACACTCAATGAATGCTTCTCAAACTCCCATGTAAAAAGTAAATCTTTTTATTATGAGAAATGACTAATAAAGAAACATTGCCATCATTATGGTCACTATGCACAGCACACTTAAAATGTAAAACGTCAGTAATTAAAAAGCTGAAATCTTTGTCAGTGCCTCTAACTCTAATCAAGAGTATGACTGCTCTATCTTCTCCAAGGTATAATAGTCACCTCAAAAACAACCACCTGCCTCACCAGGTTGTGAAAGGCAACCTCACAAATCATGATAGGTAACCTCATAGAAGCACCTCCTCTTTCAATACCTCATTACCTTACTCAATGTGATATCAATGAAGGGTAAAATTCCTCCCATACTCACTATCTGTTGCAGTTAGAGACATGAGAGCCTGAGTCGACTGGATGCGTGAAGCAGTTTACACAATCCAAGAATAGATGCCAAAAATGCCCAAAAATGTCAAAACCATCAAAAACCATCAATAAAAATCACCATGGTCTTTTGATCAAAAAGCATAACAAATAGGAAAGAAATGCTTTAAAAAGAGTGTCAGTTGGGATTAACCATGGTGAATACATCAGCCAATCGGAATTGAGGTTGAGAGCTGTTTTGCCTTGGGTGAAAAAGTAAAAAGATATTCCCCGTCCAGCTCAATCCAAATCAGTAGCTCTTCTCAAATGTCAATAGAGTCCTCTAGGCACTCAAATGTGTTTTTTTTAAAAACCAACATTTCTATTTAGTGGCTTTAAAATCCAGCAAAGAAAAAATGATGTACTTGACCCCTCCCTTCTGGATAATGGCATCTGCTTACCCCCTCCAGCCCTTCTTCTGCCTCCTTGTCTTCTTGCCAGGTCTGGCGCCGAAAATAAACTGCGTCCGGTGCTTAAAGCCTGTCTTATTTATACTATCTGGGTTCCCACTGTCAATGCCTACAACTGCCAAAAGCTGTCTAAACAAAGGGGAGAGGGTGAAAGTTGATCTGCAGCAGCGGTATCAGTGAACAGCATCTAATTTAACTCATCCAACAACTTTTGTCTGCTCGGCAACCCAAAGTTGTTTGGGGAGGTCTGTAGTTCTTTTGTGGGTCTGTAGTTTATATTACTATTTCCGTTTTGTTTACTGTTTATTAGAACTGCTCATCCCAGAAAATCCTGGCGAGCAGTGAACAGGTTATTTACAATAGAAGACAACATTCTAACTACAAGGTCATTGGCGCTAGTCCCAGACTTTGAAAAAAAAAACATTTCTAAGGCAATGCTTGTGGCTCGCGTTTACTAAATATGAAAACATTTGCATTGTGGCAGGGACTATGGCTCTAATATGCTGCTATAAGCATGGTTAAAGCATGGTTATACGTGAACATACATGTCAACTTCTCCAACTACTGCTCTCCTCCTCTGACTCCTACTCGCCTCCCCCCATACTCCTCCCACTACTAGAGTCCTCTTTCCATGGCTACACTCCTCTTCCCACTAGTACACTCCATCCTCCCATCTACACACCCTCCTTCCACCCCATTCCAATCGCTCCACAATCTAACTTTTCACTGGTTTTCTCTACTCACTCGCCATCCCGTCACTCCCATTCATACTGCAGAACCTCCAGCTTCCCAATTCCAATACCTCTCCAACAGTCCGCTCCACAAACTGTTACTCCTTCTTCCCTCCTCCTGGTCTCTTGGTACTTCCCCCCATCCCTCCTGTCGACCTCACCCGACCTGTAAGCCCTGTGATGCGGGCCTCGATGAATCAGAGGTTTGACAGTCTAAGTCCTCACAGACAACATGACCTCCATGCATTCCATCAAACAGATCGGCGATGTTGGGATCGTTGAGCTGTGCCAGGAGGCCATGCCCTTGTGAGTTTTGCTGATCAAGAGCTAGCCCGCTTCTCACCTCACCGGCAGTGGGAACACTCAGTGGATGCATTGAGCCAGGTCACAGGAGTTTCAATTGAGTGGGCATTGAACAGAAAGACAGTGGATCTGGTCTTCTCCATGTGGGGGCTGTGAAGGCATCATTAAGTAAGACACTGACACCAGATTCACCTTTCTAAGAAAAGTTTTATTTTCTTTGTCAGGGTGGAGTAAGGCCTAGCTTGCCCTATACTAAGGCGGGATCTCCCTACCTAAAGAACACTACAGATAGTCATTATCAGTAAGTTCAAATAAAAAAAATCTGTCTTGTCCAAAACATATGCTTGCCCTCACAACTAAATCTATACAATGTGTAGGGATGTCGGCAACAAAGTAAATAGTGTTCAAAAGTAAAGTTCTAAGCTTCTTCCAGCTCTTTGGCTTTCCCTTAGCTTCCCCTTCACCAAGTTCAAAATAGTTCCACAAAAGCCTCTGGGTTCCCATCCGCAAGAGTTCAACACGGTTCATTCCCAGTGGGCCACTCAATCTAGGCACAGTTGTCGAACCACACGGTCCACCCATCACAGGTCATGCAATCGATGGCCATGCTTTCCTTGGCTCTTGTCAAGTAGGGGTTACTCTGTCTAGGCACAGTTGTTGGACCACACTGTCCACCCATTACAGCTCACGCAACCAATAACCCTGTGTATTTTGTTGTACCTCTGTATTCTTTAGGCTTTGGCCAACACAGGTCTCTTTCTCTCTCTGCCTGTAGTACTGTGGACTCTTGTATTTTGAATCCACAATCAGTGCATCTTCTTGGCAGTCTTTTGGCTTAGCCACAACTTGTATCTCATACAGTTCACTCTGTGAGGGTTTAATTATTGTTTACCCCCTTGCGTTCACTTCATTCAGAAATGCTCATAATCGTTTAATCATTGACTTTGCTTTGGTTTCACTTAATTCAAAAATGTTTCTAATGTTTAATCACTTGCTTTTCTTTGCTTTCCGTATTCAAAACATACTCAATACATCCTTGAATTAGTTTGGTATTCAGTAGTGCTCTTTGCATCTTTCAAAAGTACTTAATTTGCTTTGTAACTTGCTCGTTATTCACAGTCAACTCATTTGACCTTCCATAGTATAGGTAAGGAGATTCATGTAGCTCGGTATTCAAATACCTTGGTTTACAAGCCCTGCAGCGCTCTGGTATGAGTGTTTCCTTTTCCGCACTCACCGTTAAGTGTTCGCTCCTCCTCTCGCTTAATTTATCCGTGTTCCATCTTCCTGCCAACTTCTGAGACAGCCGTGCTTGCAGTCCCGGGCAATTCGCAGTCCCGCTCCTCCACTGCAGGTGCTGCTGAGAGCCCTTCTCGCTCTCGTAACGGCCGGCAGCACCTTGCAAAGCCAGTGTTGTGGGCACCAGGGAGGAGGGGCTGCAGGAGCCTGAACCCTCTCATTGCCAGTCGTGGCCTCAGCGTCTCCTTCGTACCCCTGTTTAACCCAGCTTTCCTCCAGTCGGTTCCTCTCCAGCCCGCTCCTGCTCCAAACGTTGCATCCTTCGCCAGCTCCTTCTCGATTTGCCATCTCAGCTTCCCACTCTCATACACCTGTGGCTTGTTAACAGGCTGCAGGTGTAATTCCTCTGCATTAATTGCCTGACCTTGATGAAACTTGTTCGTGTGACATGCCTGTCTGTTGTAGTTAAATTCCTCCACAGCCCTCTTCCTCGCCCCAATACTAAAGTGGTGTGAAGGTAGAGAAGTGTGCATAACTCCTAGTTGTCTCCTCCTCATCCCAGTCTTAAGGAAAAAGGGTTTTGTGTGATTTTGGTCGGAATCAAGAGTCAAGGATTGACAATAGCCTATAAAGGCAGGGGGGACATTGGATTCGCTAGGGCTAGGGAAAGGGGGATACCATGTCTCACCAAAAGGCACCCTCCTACCACTCCCCAAGTTTTCCCCCCACCAAGGTCACTCTCTCGCATATCCACCCCCAGGGTCGGGATCCAAGAGCCATGGCCTTTCCCTGGCCACCTGAGAGCAGGATTCAGGGGAGTAGAAGTGAGGATGCCCTCAGGTACCTCACAAGGCTTCCCTAAATCGACTTGTTGTCACCGGCTCAAACAAGAAGTGTGAAGTGTGAAATCTGCTGCTCTCGGAGTTCCAGATTGGGGTTTCGACAGGTCTCTCTGAGAAATCCACTAATGTTTCCAATTGGTGGCTTTAGAAATCTTCCCAGAGCAGATTGTGTCTGGATTGAATTTCAATATAGTCGAAATCTGTGAGAGGAATCATTGTACCATCAGAAATAACATTACTGGAGGGAAGTAACTTTTGTATTTGTTTTGCAGACTTCATAGTAAAAAAAAAAAAAACCTCTAGTAGTAGAGGCTCCTTAAATTGACAAAGTTCTGAACTCCAGTCTAGGAATAAGGCATGCTGTCAAGCGCCGGGCATCCAAGCTTTCTGCAGTGCAATCACTGCTTTCTTTCTTTTCTCTGTTCCCTTTCTGGTTCCTCCTGCTGTCTTCCTCTCGCTCCCTACCTCTCTTGCCTGTTCTGGCTTCTTTCGCTTCTGCTCCCCGCCGCAGCTTGGCTTCATGCGCTCCCGGGTCTCTCTCTGTTCCCTCCTGGCTCCATATCTCTCTAACTCCTTGGTGCTACGGAAATAACTAGCATTGTTCCTTCAATCTGACGGCCCAGTATACAGTATCGATTGTCCTTGCAGCCGAACACCCACATTAGCGGTCCCTGTGATCGCATCTACTCAGAAGTGTTAGGCAGAAACCTGTGCAGTTCCCTTAGGGACCACTGCAAAAGATTTAAGACTACAGGTGTTTGGCAGTAAACCCACTTGGTACCAGTCTGTACCACACAGATTCACTTGGTAGCTGTGGCTGAGCAGTTAGACTTCCCTCAAGAAGAGTTAGGCAGTATGTAGAGAATACACAATAGGTACAGAGATACAATAGCACAAGCAAACACTGACCAGAGCTTTGGTGTAAAAGTATATAATTATTTATTTAAAGACACACTTGAGATTTACACTAGCAAAAAGAGGTAAGTAAATTCAGCACACAGTCACTATCATATATATATACAACCCTAATTACTTATTAGACAAGTCTTAGTGAGAAACACCACTTATTTTCAGACGGAGGTGAGCACTTAACATAAGATGGCACTCTAATAAGTTATAAAAAAGGGAGGGAAAAAGGCAGAGTTATGGAAGCACACAAGTTTCAAAACTTTTAAAAGAACCACAGTAAGGCAGGATAGGCAGAGTTCTACTGGAGGGCAAGGAAGTCAATTGCAAGGCCCAACTCTTGGAGAGAGCAAGCAGAAGGGGTCCAGGTTCACACAGTGGGGTTATGCCCAAAGAGTCTTGTAGATAGTTCGCACAAAAAGGATGAAATTAAAGTTAGGAAAAGTTAGCTAGGTTGTCCCAGGCTAGCCCAGGTTAGAAAGTCGAGGCTTTACTGTCACCCCGAACGATCTGTCGCAAGGGAAGCCAGGCAGGACACAGTACCTTAAGTGTGAAGGAAGCTCCAGCGGGGGCAGTTGTTCCTGGCAGCCGGTGCAAGTCGGTGTTTCGTCAAGAGGAAGAGGGGGTCTCGCCGTGGAGGAAAGATGAAGGTTGTTGCACTGCCAGGGAAGAAACCAGCCGCGGAGTTCTACGGTTAAAAGGTACTACCCTTCTCTTCGCGGTAGTGGTAAACCGTGGTATTCTGGTTGCTGGGGTGCTTGGCACGGGCAAGGCGGCCACGAGATGCTCCAGGAAGGTGAAAAGAAGGCAAAATTGGTTATCCCCACCAGTCAAAGGAAGAAGGCTCTCCTGTGAGAGACCCAGACAGCTGTCCTAATGGATTTTGGAGAAAGCCCACGATCGGAGATATGAGCGTGACCACCAGCAGCGTGTCGGAGGCCCTGGTTTCACTGCACAGACTGTGAAGGTGGGAGGCCTTGTAGGGCCGCTGGCACTTCTGAGGGCACAGAGCCAGTGGTAGCTACGTGACTCAGTGGATTGCAGGCTCCCCTGAGGCAGCTCAGAAGTTGCAGAGAGCTGGAGGTGCGGCCTGGGAACAGGTAGTAAACGCTGCAGTGCAGTGTGACATACTGCGGGTGAGCAGAGTTCTGACCATATGATAGGTTATGATAGGTTATTTATAACGCGCTTAATACCCAGAGGTTTCTAAGCGCGGACCCGGGGATCGAACCCATGTTGCTCCGTGTCATCTTGCTTCTAAGGCAAGCACGTTGCCGTTGAGCTATCCTCCCGAGTGCGAGACCATCACATCCAAGGTCAGTGGGCCCTGGCAGGAGGCAGCGGCGGAGCTGCGTGCTGTGAGTGTAACCACGGGAATCGGCCTGAGCCCTGAAATACGCAGCTGTGCTGTGATCTCGCCAAGGTAGGAGGGGGAGGTATTAGGCCATCGTATAACTACTAGTGGTGCGAGTTGGACCGGGCTGAGGGAGGTACAGCCAGCCTTTAACATACCTAGAGCTGCAGTGAGCTTGCACTGCTCGAGCGCCCTTTATCAGCACTGATCAAATTGACCCAGCGAGCTTGGGTTAACCACTCGGATAGGTCATTTTCTAGAGGAGCCTAAGGCCCGACCTGGCAGGAGTAGTCTAGGGAAATTTGGCCCCTTTGTGTCATGCTCATACTCTGTGGCGTGGAGGCAGGATGTGATATTCCTGACCGGCATACGAAAAGAAAAGCCAATCTCCCCGTGTGACAGTGGAGACACCCAAGGGCCTGATGGTTCCTGGTAAAGTGTGCAGCTTCCGGGGAGCTCTGTTTTCCTACAGTAATCCTGGGAGCTCACAGGGGAGGGGTGAGGAGTCCAAGTTATGAGACAACAGATAACGGACCATAGTTCCCTATGATAACTTGGAAAGATTCCTTACACAGTTTTTTTCCCAGGGCATCCTCCCACCAACACATCGGGCGAACACAAAACCGAGCTGATGATGGCAGAAGACACGATATCGACAAAGAAGAGGAAATAAGGGATATTAGATAAGACATTGGCCACAGGTTGAATGAGCTTGATAAGAGTAGATGCAATGCAAGATAGATCCAAGGGATCGAAGCAAATCAACAAGAGACTCTCAGAAGTGGAAAGGAGAGAGTACCAATTGGCTCTCAAAATGGATGTCTTTGAAAATGGAAAATGTCGAAACATTTGCTTTTTTGGTTTCCTAGGGAAAGAAGGGGAGAGAGACATAACAAGGGTAATCCATGACGTGATCAAATCGTTGTTTGGTAATGACATGACGAACGAGCCAGTGATAGACAGGGCTCATCATGCTTATGGGGGCGCCAGGGGCCCTAAATCGATCCTTGCCCATTTTCACTATTTGGCTGAGAAATCAAAGATTCTCGACAAGGCACGAAGAGAAGGCCCTACGAGCTATGTCAATGCCCGTATTACGATCTTCTAGGATCTCTCAACTTTTACGTTGGCGAGAAGGATGTGTGGCCCCCTCACGCAGTGGCTCAAAGACAAGGGGGTGAGGTGTAGCTGGGGATATCCCTTCTCGCTTTCTTTCGAACTTGCATGCCACACATGTAAACTGGTTTCTGAGGATGACATCCAGCGGGTGAAAAGTGAACTGTTGGAGAACTCGGGGAATGGACCCGCGACTCGGAGGAAGGCAGCAGTGCAATGCCAAGGAGAGAAGGAGCAGGTGTACAAAGCATATTCCTGGCTCCCAAATGTTTAAAAAGGTAGACTCACTCTAATGGGTATGTGGGGTGGTTGGAGAGAGGTGTTCTGCCAAAAAGGTTGCTATATATCAGTTGCGTCTTAAGGATAAACCTCTGATGTGGGGAGTGTGAGGTTAGAGGATGTGATGACAGGAGGGAATTAAGAGGCCCACGCATATGGCGTGTTAGTGCGATGGCCGCTGATTGGGGTCACATGCCACATGAGCGGACAACTGACAGGGGTTAGGGTTTGGCAATGTAGGAACCAAAGGCTCCAGAAGAGGAAAGGGGGTGGGGAGCTCAGATGCTGTTGCAGTGGTTCGGGGGCTTATGGTGGTCCATGTTTAAATGGCATTGAATGACGATCAGGGCTGGACACTCAGGGTGTAAGGTGTTAGGGAGTTGAACTTTTTCGGGGGAAGGGAATGTTGTCAGCAATTATATGTATGCTCAAAGGTTGGGTTTGAAATGGTTTGTTTTTTACAAAGTTACATGTTTGTTGCAACCAATCCAGCGGGTGAGGCCCCAGGATTGTACAGAGAGCGGTAGTAGCCCAAAAAAAAAACCACTGACAGTAATAGGCATTGACATCACAATAGGCTCCCTCAATGCAAAAGGGCATCAACTCCCCGGCTAAGACGTCTATGGTCCTAAGGGAATTCAAGAGATCGAAAATGGATGTCTTTATGTTGCAGGAAACAGTGGCAGAAGGCTAAAGAACCTAGCCTTACAGCTAGATTGGCAGGGAGGTATGGATGATCCTCTGACCCGACCATGAAACTGGGGGTAGCCATAGTTCTGTCTAGCCGCCTGGGGATGATATTTGAGAAAGAACTGATTGACCCAGATGGCATTTCGTATTTGTAAGAGCTTGGTTACAGGGAAAGGCCTTGACAATTGTAACAGTTTATTGCCCTAACACGGGCCACGTACCATTCTAGGAGGGGGTTAAGGCAAACTATCACTATTCGTGGAGGGACCCTTAATGGTTGGTGGCGATTTCAGTATGGTGTTGGACCCAATAAGAGACCGAAAGAGGATGGGGACAGTTTCTCTGTTGCAACCGAAATATGTGGATTCTAAACTTTTCCAGAAAATCAACCAGGAATTGGGTCCAGTGGACTCCCTTATCGATCAAGTAGATGGGGAAAGGCCCTGCGCGTATTATTCACAAATCCACAATTCATTTTCACAAAAAGATCTCATTTTGATCGACAACACCCTGAAGGGTTTGGTCTCGAAATCTCATGTCATTCCGGTTCCCTGGGCAGATCACGATCTGGTAAGGATAGTGGTGGGGAACTGGGGGAGGCAGGAACCGAAGGGTAGATAGATCTGCAATGATATCCTGCTCAAAGATAGTTGTTTCTCGGGCCCTCTTCACAGACACTAAAGAATACTTTGATCACAATGACAATGGGCAGGTTGGGGTACTGACCCTATGAGAAGGATTTAAGGCGACAATTGGAGGGGGTTCTCATTTGGATAGGCTCTCAGAAGAAGAAAGACAGGACCAAACAGGAAGCCCCACTAGGGGGAAAATAGCCGAAATAAAACCAGGGGGGTTTTCAGGACGTTGCCTTACTCTCATAACCGCCAACAACCTCGGTTCCTACAAGCACGACTCAAGACTCTGTTGATACAGGATAGCAAAAAAAAGCTGATGTTCCTCAAACAGAGGTACTATGAAAAAGGGGAACAAGTCGATAAAATCCTCGCTTGAAGACTGAGGGAGGAAAGGAAACGGAAAATCGTAACCATCATTAGACCATCTGAGGGTCCCATGATATGATGCAAAAAGGATCTTAGAGGAGTTTAAAAATGGATACATCCGAGTATTCCGGGAATGGGCCTCCTATTACAAACTTCCTCGCTCAGCTACCAATTCTGGGGATATCTCAAGAGACAGCCTCCAGTCTAGATTTGCTGATTAGTTGCGAAGAGGTCATACTGACAATTAAAGGAATGAAGGGTGGTACTACGCCAGTAATCAGCGGCTTCTCAATGACATTTTACAAACTGTATCGTTCTACCCTGGCCCCATATCTAGTGAGAGTTTTTAATGCAGTGTTGATCGGAGACACTCTCCCAGACACAATTTTGGGAGCCATGATTGTGGTTATCCACAGGGAAGACAGAAACCCGGCACTTTGTTAATCTTACAGAGCAATCTCACTGTTGAATGCAGATGTAAAGATGTTGGCAAAAATCCTGAGGCAATAGGCTCGAGACCATTCTTCTCACTCTGGTCCACGGAGACTAGGGGGGCTTTATCAGAGGCAG
The DNA here is from genome assembly GCF_040938575.1 of Ambystoma mexicanum. Taxonomy (NCBI): domain Eukaryota; kingdom Metazoa; phylum Chordata; class Amphibia; order Caudata; family Ambystomatidae; genus Ambystoma; species Ambystoma mexicanum. The sequence goes on along the minus strand of NC_090937.1, from coordinate 29,911,272 downwards.
GCAGGACCCTGATAACATTAGGAAAGCTATTGATTTAATCCCCCATGCCAGGTCCACCAATCTCAATGCCTGTTTGGTTTCGATAGGTTTGGCAAGGCCTTTGACAGGCTGGAGTGGCTATGTATGTCCAGGGTACTGGCAGCATGGGTTTTGGGGTGAACTGCAGCACTATAGAGATCCCCATCTGCTTAGCTATGTGTGAATGGGGCCCTGTCCGAGTTTTTAGGTTATCAAGGGTAACGGGGCACGGATGCCCTTCACTGCACTGTTGTACGCCCTGACATTGAAACCTTTACCGATTCCCATTAGAGAGCACCAGGCAATGAAAGGGATTTCATGTGGGGAAGTAAGCTTCACACTTTCTCTCTTTGCTGCTGATCTATTGGGCTATTTGAGCTTGGTTAACTCATCACTGCCCTCATTACTCTTACAGATAGACACCTTCTGTCACTTTTCAGCCCTGAAAATAAATGTAGATAAATTGTGTATCATGCCGATTCGAGCTGCAACATCCATTGCTGATTCTAGGACAAGGTATTTGGGAATGGGAGTAAAAAGGTTGGCTATTAAATATCTTGGTGTTCACCTTACCATGGACTGAAACGACAACTAAGCAACCACATTTTCACCCATTATTACAACAGATAAGGTCAGACTTTAAGAGATGGGACCCGGTAGTGTTATCCTGGTGCGGACGTATAACCTTGGTGAAGTTTAATGTTTTACCTCGATTCCTCTACCTCTTTACTGCTCTCCCGACAATTCACCCAGATAGATATTTTAATGACTTAAACGCATTAGTGGGGAAATGTATATGACAAAATAAAAGCTATAGATTGAAAAAATGTACCCTCTCTCTTCCGAGGGATTTTGGACGATTTGGGTTTCCTGATTTCTATCTGTACTATCAAGCTTCCCAATTCAGGTTTATGCTAGAACACATGAGGGATGACCTGGGAACTTATTGAACTTTCCTGGAAGATCTGGATGTCCAACCTGGGAAGGCGGTGGACGCCTTGTGGGCCCCAAATAACGAAATCCAAAGAGAACAGAAAGATCACCCAGCGCTGGGTGTATTATGGCCTTTGTAGTTAAAATAATAGAGCCAATCAGAAGCTCACCTTTTGGCATTCCCCAATGACGAGCAGTGTGGGGCCTCCAGATTAATATCTCTCGCCACAGATTCCGGAACACCCAGCAATGGTCCCACCCTGGGTTGGAAAGGGCTGGGTCAACTGTTTATAGAGGGTACATTCATTGAATTTGCAAAATCGAAGGAATTTCTAGGACAAGACACGCTCACTGTTTTTGACTACGTGCGTTTACTTACTGATCAAAAGTGGGGGGGGATAGAAGATATTGGCTAAACTGTTAGCAACACGCCTACAACAGGTCATAACATCCCTAATTCATCCAGACCAATGTGGCTTCATGCCCGGTAGATCCACAAGAATGAACATATGGAGAATACATCTAGCCATTGAACGCGCCCAGTCCCTGAATATCTCCTTGGGAGTACTCGCAATAGACTTCGAAAAAGCATTCGATTCAATCCACTTGGGGGCACTCTGGGGGATCATGCGTAAGATGGGGTTTGGCGAGCGATTTCTATCCTGGGTCCAACTGCTGTACAACGTACTGATGGCCGAAGTCAGAGTAAATGGCTGGACCTCCCGATCCTTTGCCCTGGGAAAAGGGACGCAGCAAGTCTGCCCCCTATCAGCCCTCCTTTTTGCACTGGCCATGGAACCATTGGCCCGGTTGCTGAGGGATACAGGTACATGGAGGAGCATCCCGGGCCGGCTAGGGTGGGAGGACAGACTCTCAATGTACGCAGATGATTTAATAATATACCTGCGAGACCCCAAGACGGCATGCCCAGTGGTGACAGAGCTACTACAAAAATATGGAACCTTTAGTGGCCTAAAGGTGAATTGGTCCAAATCCACACTATTTGCATTAAATCAATTAGGTATTGAGGCTCCCATACCCTGCCCATATAGAGTTGCCTCCGACCACTTTCAATATTTGGGCATCCCGATCACAAGAAATCTCAATGACTACACACTCAATAACTTACAACCCATCACAGAATGATTCACAGGGGATGTGGAGCACTGGATGTCTCTACCCTTGACCCTCTTGAGACGCGCTGCACTGTTTAAAATGTTAACACTTCCCCGCGACCTGTACATACTTCTGAATGCCCCACTACACATACCTATGAAGATGTTCCAAAAAATAGACTACACTCGGGAAACTCCTATGGGGCGGTGGGGATCCAAGAATAGCTCTCCAAACATTGCAAAGGTCGATATGGGAGGGTGGCATTTGCCTGCCAAGGCTACAGACTTATTACTGGGCCAACCAGATGTCGGTAGTAAACGAGGCACTGCACGCTGAAGCCAGAATACCACACGTGCCAGCATCACCTCCCATAGAGCTATATGCTTTAACACCCAGATCAACCCCTCGAGATATGTTATCACAGACGTCTCGTATCTGGGCAGAGTCACACAGTTTTATAGGTTGGGGGGACAAAGTCACGCCAATACAACCGCGATGGAACAATAGGAATCTCCCCAAAGTGGCTAAATTGCTGAAGCGGCCAGTGTGGGTGAGACATGGCGTAGAAAAAGTGGGAGACATTATAGTAGAAGGAACTATCAGACCCTATGATGAGCTAACTTCATCCTTTAACCTGCCAGAGGCAGAAAAATACCACTACACACAGCTCCGGCATGCACTAAAACAGCACCTCCCTACCCTTTCTGACATGTCAGATTGTACACCATTGGAACGAAACATAGTCACAGAACATATTCAGGCAAAAGTCACCACAGTCATGTACAGTGTTATCACCTCCTTTGCCACACCAGAACCGGTACGTTTAAAAACAAAATGGGAAACTGAAAGTCGGGGAGATCAAGTCGGAGGACTGGGTTCAGATGCTAATGTACCCCTGTGAAGTCGCCATATCGACTCTGCTACGTCTAGTGCAACTGAAGATATTACACAGAATCTATTACCCGAGGGTAGCCCTGTACCACTGGGGTAAAATAGCAGAACCTAACTGTCTACACTGCCAGGGAGAGGAAGGAACCTTCTTTCACATACTATGGGAATGCCCAATTATTAGCCATTATTGGCAGCAATGTTGCGATATCCTTACAAGGGTCCTGAAACAGACGATCCCCAGAGACCCAAAACTACTGTTACTAGGAGTAGCGAGATAGACCTGTCAAGATATGAAAAGCTCTGCTTCATGACTGCAACAGGGGTAATCAAAAGAAACATAGCGCAGCTATGGGGAGCAGCCGAGTCGCCGCAAGTAGGCCAGTGGATTACAGATGTACAAATTTGCATCGCCATAGAAAGGAGAGTATATAGAGCCAGAGGATGCCCCGAAAAAGAGGACAAGATTTGGCAAAGCTGGGAAGACACGATGTGAACCTTTGAACTCCTGATACCATAACACATAGGATGTAGGATGAGGACATTGCAGTAGAGAACCTACTATTCTCTACTATAATATATAATATATTATATACTATAATATATGTATTGTATGTGATCTATTGAGTGCGTATTCCATCGAACGTTATTGTTGTTGTTATTAAGATCTAGCCCGGAAAGGACCAGTGGTTGTATGTTAGAGGCCTCAGCTGGAGCCTACAGTGAGGGATTAATGTGATGCATGTTGACATTCCCAGGAGTGACTTGAGGGAGCGGGCTGATGCGATCGGTAGTCTCAACAGCTGGTCAACCTTGCACAATGATCGTTTTTACCCTTTCCTCCAAAGGCGTGGCGAGACATTTATTTATTTATTGTTCACTTGTTAGGTGCTTGTACAGCAAGCAAATACTGTTTCAAAGCGCCCACAGGGCAACAGGGAGGAGACAGGGGATGATAGACAATGTAATTACAACAATGTTAACTACATAAATAAAACAAAACTAGAAGAGACAATGGGGAGGGGAAACCTACTATGTCTTGAGTGTTCAGAACGTGCATAGGGGAGAGGGGTATGGGATAGGTGCTGTGATGCTCATGGAGAGCAGCAGGTGAAGTGCTATGAAGAAAGTTAAGTGCAACCTCCAGTGGTGGAGGATGAGCCGAGCCAAGTGCAGAGGATAGACAGTAGCTGGGATGATAAGATCTTGAACGTCATGGCCCAAGGTTGCATAAGGGCCCTGCACACCAGTCAGGCTTCTGTGCGATTAGCAGGGGAGAGAGGGAGGGAGGGAAGGAAGAGGTAAAGAGGAAGGTCTTGAGGCTTTTCTGGAACTTGAGGAGGTCCTGCTCAAGAGGGAGGCTGTTCTAAAGAAGGGAGCCCACTGAGGAAAGCGATCAACCACCTACTCTCTGTTTAGCAAACCGCTTCACACGCAAGGAGTTGGTGACAGAGGAACGCAGTGGTCTAGTGGGGGAGTATTTGATCAGAAAGAGTTGCAGATAGAGTGGCCCAGGCCCCAGATGGCCTTGTGGATGATGCCAAGGGATTTGAATTTATTCCGTGCTGCGATCGGCAGCCAGTGAAGACTTTGTAGAGCAGGAGAGGTGCAGTCCTTGGGCTTGAGGCTAAGAAAAAGCTTTGCTGCCCTATTCTGCATTATCTGGAGGGGTCGCGGAGTGGACAAAGGTAGAATAAGGAGGAGGCTGCTGAAGTAGTCAAGCCTAGAGAGAACCCGAGCCCGGATAAAATTTAGTCTCTGAGGGAAGGTGAGGAAAGGTACAATTCCTTTCAGAAGGAAAAGCTGGAAGTGGGACTTCTTGGCAATGTCCTGAGTATGAGGGAGGGAGGGAAGGAGGGAGGGAGGAAGGAGAGAGAGGAGTCGAAGATGACTCAGAGGTGTCTGGCTTTCGAAGAGGGAGCCGGGGGAGAGCCCATGGAAGAAGGCCAGAGTGAAGGGAAGAAGTCGGGTGCTGGGGTCCCAATAGGGAGGATCTCAGTTTTGCTGGCATTGAGGCAAAGACCATTCAAAGTACACCAGATCTGAATGGCTGAGAGGCAGTCTGGGATGAAGGAGGGTGCAAGGGTATCTGTAGGAAGTTTGAAGAAGAGTTGAGGTGTGAGCCAAAGAACAGCAAGTTTTGAGCAGGCTGCAAGCATGACTTTGCAAAGTTTACAGAGAACCCCAGAGATGTTAGACACTGAATGGTATTTTGAGTGTGCTGCATCGCCAGTGGTAGAGGTGGAGCATGCACCAGCTGGTCGTCAAGATACGGGTAAAGGTGAACAATGGAGGTGGGCATTTTGTGAACCCTCTTGGCGCTGACTTTAATCCAACGGGCAGGGCCTTTTAATTAGCAGTGTTGTCATGATGCCTGCTCCCGGGGAGCCGGTTCAAGCCGTGCGTCCCCGAAAGCGGACATCCAGTCCCCAGGGAAAGACCCAGCAACCCCATATAGGGGCCCTTTGGACAGTGTCCTGGCGCCTATGGCGCCAGGCTCATAAGACATCAGTCCTGGCGCCATAGGCGCCAGGCTCATTATGGGAGTGCTTGGGTGCACTTACCTGATGCAGACCATGCTGCAGGATCCCGGCCTCCTTGAGGCCTGAAAGGAACTACTTTACCTGTGGGACTAATTTACCATCCGGGCGTGGTCGGGGAAGGATACATACCTGATTGGAGGAAAAATACATACCTGGAACTTCTTCTAACGCTATTTAAACCCCACCCGAACAGCCACACGTGCTTCGCGTTTTTCTGCATCTAGCAGCTGGACGCTCACCGTGTCTGCTCCTGCATCCTGACTTCTGCCACGCCTGCCAGCATCCTGGATCACCTGCAAAGGAAGAGAAGAAGAGAACAGAAGAAGGAAAAGTCCTTACCTGACATCTCGCCGACAATCCTGAGAAGGAAGACTTTTATTTAAAAGCTCATCGCATCGATCGCGGCAGTGCCGCATTCCACTCACCTTTACAAGGCGCCTCCATGTTCAGCAGCGATCATTCGGATTCGCAGTCACGCCCCAGCGCCTAGGGAGAAAAAGGTGAGAGAGAGAAGGGAATAAGGAAAGCTAAATCTCCATGTTAAGACTTACCTGTTGATTCATTCCCTCTTCATTTCGGGTCCGCGCCGCATCCTGGCATTTCCGGACCCCGGCCCCTAAGGGGAAAAAAGGACATCGGCGTTAATGAGCGAATGAAAAGACATTACCAAAAAACGCTCATTAAAGACTTACCTGATTTCTACAAGGATTTCACCTCTCATCTCGGGTCGGTGCCTGTTCCCCGGCATTCCGTACCCCGGCCCCTATGGGGAAAAAGACACTAGCATTAGTACATTAATGCATGGACACAAGGGGAACCTCTTATCAAAAAACTTACCTGGAAGCCAAGCAAGTTTGGTTCTCACCAATCCGAAAATCCAGTGAAGTAACTGGATACCAACGCGCCCCTGCATCAGAAGCAGGATGGAGAGCTCGTCCTTCCAGACCCTAAGGTGAGACGCTACGGGGAATCACAGAAAGGTTTCGAGGAGGGTGAGAGGGGAAAGTGGGAGGCCGATTGCATTACCCCGCAGACAGTTAATCCCCTATTTTCACCTACAGAAGGATACTTCTGCGAGCCAGACAAGCCAGATTTGGGGGGCCCGGTCCAGTCCGTCTTCCGAACCCTGCGCATCACCTTAGAAGAGGTCACAGCAGCGCGAACCAGGCCAGCTCCTCCGTGGGAGTCAGGTGAGCGTTACAAGTGTTTTGCTTGGACCTGAAATCTGAGGAAATGCATGTGCGGCCGATGAATGGGATATGGAAATGGGCATCTTCTAATTCCAGAGAGGCGATGAAGTCCTCTACTTTCAGCTGGTCCAGGATATGTTGTAGCTTAACAATGCGAAACCTTCAAGACTTGAGGATTTTGTTGAGTCCCCTGAGGTCTAGTATGGGTCTCCATCCTCCTGACCTTTTCCTGACCAGACAGTACCTGGAGTACACTCCGGTGCTCTGGAGGTGCAGTGGTACGACTTGGATGCCCCTTTCTTTACAAGGGAACGTAACTCTTGGAGGAGCAAGGATTGGTGTTTCTCCATCTTTGGGATGGGAGGAATGGAGGGATATTTCCCCATGAACTCTAGCATACAGCCTTGCTGAATGCTGGCCAGGACCCGTTTGTCGGTGGTGGTGATTTCCCATTGTGCGACAACGTTGGTAAGCTGCCCCCCCTTATTGGGGTGTCGAAATGGGGGGTTGGGTCTGTGGCCTGGTCAGACCTGTTTTGGTACTTGACTTCTGGAGGAAGCTCTGCGTCGTTGCTCATTTCCTCTATAGCCTCCTAGGTGACACCAGAACAGGACGTGTGTAGACGATAGGAGGATCTGTCGTCCCTCGAAGTCCTTGAAAACGTTGCTTCGAGGGGATTGTGTCCTCCAACGTATTCCATATCTATGACATAAAATCACCACAGTTGTGCTGCTTCGGAAAATCGTCTGCGTCGATGACGTCGATACGCCGCCCTGGACGACCTCCTCCGACGGCCGACGTCACTGGATATTATAAGTAGGACGCACGACGCCCGTAGCCTCTGTTCTGTTTTTTCCGTCAACATGTTCACTTCGGAGATCTCAGCGCTCCTCGACTCTTTGGAGTTTCTGTTCTTTCTCGGTTCTTCGAACCTGTTCGTATTGTGAAGTATATTCTTTGTGAAGATGTCTATCTCGTCTTCCACCCCGCGTCCGGGCTTTAAGAAGTGCGGAGACTGTGGGTCCAAGATGTCGGTGACGGACTCGCACGACGCTTGCCTCTGGTGCCTCAGGGAGCCCCTTGACACGGATGACTGTGTCGACTGCCAGTCGCTCACGTCCAAAGCCTTGTGGGCACGCAAGAAGAAGTTGTCAGTAGGGAAGGTGTCCAAGCCACGGAAGTCGAGGTTTGCGGGGCTTTCGACTGACGATTCGAGGGGTGACTCTCCGCATCGTCATCGGAACTCCAGTGGGCTTCCTTCGGGAAGAAAATGTTAGCGATTCTCGAATCGCAGGGCACTGGTCCGTCCACGCCTCCGAGTGGGGTCGGTCGTGATTGGTCGAGAGACACCGCTCGCACGCCTTCGGGCTCGGGTGGTCGGCACGATTCGCGGGAGAGGTTGGGAATCGTTCTCGTCATGCCCGTTCCAGGTCCCGGTCTTCGACGCGCTCGAGACCATGTGGACCTGTGGTGTCTTCGAGGAAGACGTCGACACCATGGCGCCGAGGTAATCGACGGATTCTTTCGACGCCCTGCCTCTGAAGAAGTTGTTGACGCCATCGGCACCCAGGCTGTCGAGGGACACGCTCGGGGCTCCGTCCTTGAGGCCTGTGACAACGCCGTTGATGCTGTCGGCGCCGCGTTTAGCGTCGATGCCGATTCACTCAACGCCTTTCGAGGCTGTTTCGACGGGGGTACCCCGGGGCTCCGTGGAACCCCCTAGAAAGGCTCTGGCCAAGGTCAAGCATGGCTTTGTTCCACATTCTGTGCCTTCTTACCGCCATCTTGAGTTTATTTCAGAGGTGGATGAGGGCTCTGATGATGGCATGGTTCCTGATACGGTGCCAGATGAGATTCTCTCGGGCCATAGCCAAATTGAGGACCTGAGACAGTCCCTGCACGATGCCAGTGAGCTGGACACCTCTCCGGAGGGGGAGTTTTGTAGGCCTGAGCCTGGCACTCATGCCGACTCCTCGTACTGGCGCCTTATGTCTAGGGTCACCGAGTACTTGGGATGGTCTGCTCCCCCAGGGGATTTTCTTCAGGATGACCTTACGGATATCCTCGACCAAGGTCCACCAACTGACCCAGTACTGCAGTTCCTTATGGCTCTACAGAGGAGGGTGGCGGCGGCTTGGACTGCTCCGGAGAGTCTCCCGGCAGTGGGCAAGTCTTTGCCGCGAAAATACCGCCCAGCCAGTAGCGACCCCTGCTACTTGACCAAGCACCCCACTCCGGAGAGTTTGGTGGTGCAGGCAGCTACGGCCCCAGCAAAGCAGGTGTCGTATCCTACCATCCCTCCTGATAGGGACGACGAGCGTTTTGACAGCTGGGCGAAGAAAGTGTTTTCTTCAGGGGGTATGGCGCTTCAGGCGGCCAACTTGGTATGTGCCTTGTCACGTTTCACGCACACTCTGTGGAACTGTGTTTCCTTAGTGGCTGAACATATTCCTGAAGGGGACGAACGGGATGGTTTCCTTGCCATGGTTCAGGATGGCAAGGATGCCATGTGTGAGGCCGTTCAGTCGGGTTTGGACAAGGCAGATTGCGTCAGACGGTCCATTGCGGCGAGCACCGGAATACGCAGGTTTGCGTGGTTGCGGAAGTCGGGGTTTGCTCCTGATGTGCAGGCCCAGCTCCTCAACATGCCCTTTGACGGGAAACATCTTTTTGGCAGCAAGGCTGACGAGAGCCTTGAGAGGTTGCAGACCTCAAAAGCTGCAGCAAAGTCGTTGGGAGCTGCAGTTCGCCAACCTCCGCCTTTTCGTCCTAGGGGACAGCAATGGAGGGGAGGATCCTTTCGTTATTACTCATCCTTTGGTAAAGCGAGAGGAGCTGCCAGTCAAAGGGGCCACCGTAGGAGTGCCAGAGGTGGAAAACAAGGTACTCGAGGTGCCAAGGCCGCTCGGGCTGTTGCCTCTTTGCCCTCAGGCAACGCCGCAGCCGCTTCAGCTCAGTCATGAGGCCATGTCCCATGGTTCGCCGGTTGGGGAAGGCTGGCACAGCATCTTGTAGAGTGGCGCGCCATTACTTCAGATGTGTGGGTTCTGCAGATCATAACCCACGGCTACTGTCTTCCTTTCCGGCAGAGGCCTCAAGACAATCCACCGGGGAATCACTCTTTGAAGAGTCCAGGGATGGTATTCCCCTTATTTTTTGATTTCCAAGAAAGACTGGGTGGGGGGGTTGAGACCCATCATGGACTTGCGCGGTTTGAACAAACTCCTCAGGAAGGACAAGTTCAAGATGGTTACTCTCGCAAGTCCTCCAGGCCTTTCAACTTCAGGACTGGTTGGTGTCTCTAGACCTCAAGGACGCTTATTTTCATGTGCTGATACATCCAAAGCACAAGAAGAACCTGAGGTTCGAGGTTGGCGACTCACACTTTCAATTTCGGGTCCTGCCGTACGGATTGACCTCCGCCCCAAGGGTCTTCACCAAGCTCATGGTAGTGGTGGCAGCGCACCTCAGGAAAGGGGGGATTCACCTCTACCCCTATTTGGACGATTGGTTGATCAGGGCGCACTCTCCCGAGCAAGTCCTGGGTCATCTGTCAGTCACCTGCCACTCCCTCCACAAGCTGGGCTTCTCCCTCAACTTAAAGAAGTCCCATTTGACACCAACTCAGAGGCTCCAGTACATCGGAGCAGTGCTCGACACGTCCCCGGGGCAGTGTTTTCCTCCCCAGGTGAGGGCTCATCACATTCAGCAGATGGTGCACAAGTTTCAGCTTGCCCAGAGTCTCCCAGCGTTCGAGTTCTTGAGATTGCTCAGCCTCATGGCATCCTGCATTCTTCTGGTGCCAGAGGCCAGGTTGCGGATGAGATCTTTGCAATGGGCACTCAAGCTCCAGTGGTCTCAGTCCTCCGGCAGGTTGTCGGACCCTGTTCAGGTGCCGTCCTCGGTCGCCCAGGACCTTGTGTGGTGGCCTGTCGAAGACAATTTGATGAAGGGGGCTCCATTTTGGCTACCCTGGCCAGAGGTGACGATCGTGACGGACGCATCCCTCACGGGATGGGGAGCTCATGTCAACGAGTTGACAGTTAGCGGTCGTTGGTCTCCGTCGGAGTCCAGACTCCATATCAATCTGTTGGAGCTGAGGGCCGTCAGGCTAGCCCTGAAGGCTTTTCTGCCGACTGTGCGAGGGAGGGATGTCCTGATCCTGACAGACAACACGGTGGCCATGCACTACCTCAACAAAAAGGGGGTGGGGGGGCAGGGTCACTTCCTCTGTGCACGGAGGCGATGCAGCTCTGGTTCTGGGCAATCCAGCAGGAAGTTTCGATCTCGGCAGTTCATCTGGCCGGAGACGAAAACGAGACGGCGGACGCTCTGAGCAGGCAGAGCGCGATCTCTCACGAATGGGAGTTGGCTCAGGAGATTCTCCTGGAGATCTTCGCCCTTTGGGGGACCCCTCAAGTGGATCTCTTCGCCTCCAGTGTCAACCAAAAGCACGAGAGGTTCTGCTCACGGGAATTTCCTCCAGAAGGAGCCTTGGGAGACGCGTTTGTGGTGGAGTGGTCATTCCCACTGCTGTACGTGTTTCCTCCAGTCCCCGTCATCCCGCAAGTCCTGCGGAGGTTACGGAGGTTCGGTTCCCGGATGATCCTCATTGCTCCAGCGTGGGCCGGGAGGACGTGGTACCCGGACCTTCTCGACGTGTCCATCTGCCCTCCACATCGTCTTCCCTACCGAGACGATCTGCTCTCATGGGAGGGGGGGTCAGGTTCTCCATCCAGAGGTCAGATCCCTCAACCTTCACGCTTGGTTTCTGAAAGGTTGAGGTATAAGGATTGGGACCTCCCTGAAGACGTGATGGAGGTGTTGCTCTCGGCCAGGCGGCCAGCAACAAAGTCCCTGTACCGTTGCGTTGGCGTAAGTTCTGCGACTGGTGCAGGGTTAAGAATGTGGATCCTTTTGCATGTGGCATTCCCATGGTTCTGTCTTTTTATTGCTTTCTTTGGCCCACAGGGGCTTGCAAGTGGGTACCGTTAAAGGTTACCTGGCGGCGCTGTCCATATTTAAGCGCTCGTCTGAAGAGTGTTCCTATTTTAAAATTCCTTTAATTTCTCAGTTTCTGAAAGGGCTCACTAATGTGTTTCCGCCGTCCCGTTTCCAGGTGCCCGGTTGGGATTTGAACCTTGTTCTCAAGTTTCTGATGGGTGCTCCGTTTGAGCCTTTGCATTCATGCCCTTTGAGACTGTTAACTCTTAAAACTGTATTTTTGGTTGCAGTCACTTCCGCTCGCAGAGTGAGTGAGTTACAGGCACTTTCAGTTAAGCCACCCTTCACTGTGTTTCATAAGGACAGGGTTGTCATTAGAGTTCGTCCTTCCTTCCTTCCGAAGGTGGTGTCAGAATTTCATTTAGGCCAGAAGGTTGTTCTGCCGGCGTTTTATCCTCCTCCACATCCTGGTAAGCAAGAGGAGAGGCTCCATAGGCTCGATCCTAGGAGAGCTTTAAGCTTTATATTTCACGCATGTCCCGGGTCAGAGTGGACGATCAACTCTTCATTGGTTACGCTGGAAAGCGTTTGGGACAGGCTGTGACGAAACAGACTGTGTCTCGCTGGATTATTCTGGTTATTTCTGAGTGTTACCGCTTGGCGGGTAAGGACCCACCGGTCGGCTTGCCGGCCCATTCTACCAGGGGTATGGCTGCCTCTACTGCCCTGCAGAGGGGTGTTCCTATTCGTAACATCTGTGATGCAGCCACCTGGGCTTCGGTACATACTTTTGTATGTCATTACTCCCTCGATTCCATCCGTGGGCAGGATCTGGCCTTTGGCAAGGCGGTCCTTTATACCGCAATTTGATTGGGCATTCTAAATGTCTGTTTTCTAAATTCTTTTCCCACCTCCTTGCATTGGTACTGCTTTGGGAGTCTGTCATAGATATGGAATACGTCGGAGGACCCAATCCCCTCGAAGAACAAGTTACTCTCTTACCTGGTAACGTTCTTTCGATGGGATGGTCCGACGACGTATTCCATATCGCTCCCTCCCTGCCTTCCCCGCTACAGAATTTCTTATGCGATTGCAGCTTACATTTCCGCAAGGCTTTGTGTGTCAGACTGGCAGAAGACTGGTGCCACACGTTCTGGGGAAAAAACTACAACTGAGGCTACGGGCGTTGTGCGTCCTACTTATAACATCCAGTGACGTCGGCCGTTGGAGGAGGTCCTCGGTGGCGGCGTATCGATGTCATCGACGCAGGACGCCGAAGATTTTTCGAAAAAACACAGCTGTGGTGATTATATGTCATAGATATGGAATACGTCGTCGGACCATCCCATTGAAAGAACTTTACCAGGTAAGAGAGTAACTTGTTCTTTACCTGAGCTAAAAGACTGGCAGCATTGCTGTAGAGTCTCTAATCAACAGTACGTTTGTATCATCCTTGATGGCCTGCAGTCTCTCATCCACCTTCTTTCCAAAGAGGTCTGTGCCATCAAAAGGCATATCCACTACCTTTGACTGTATCTCTGGTCAGATGTTGGTGGCCTTCAACCATCCTTGGGGGCGTAACACTGCCCCATTACCCATCTGTTGGAATACTGTATCTGCTATGGCCACAGCAATGGAGATGCCATGATCCGATGCCTCTTCCCCCTTCATAAAGCATTTTCAGTGCCTCATCCCACTTATCATCAGGGAGAAAATCTAGTATTGGTTCCAGTTTGAACCATAGTTCACGGTCTTTGCGGCAGAGAGTAGCAAGAGCGTTAGCCACTTTAATGGTCGTCGCATTGTAGAGATGACTCGCTTTCCAAAAGTATCTAACTGTTTTCCCTCTTTGCCTGGTGGCACCATACATATAGAAGAGGGATTGGCAAAATGCTTATGGGCTGCTGGAGAAACATCTGAATCAGGGTAGGGTTGTGTGCGCAGGCGTTTGGGTTCTGAATCTGGGACCTTGTACTTTTTCTCAAAGTGATGCTTCTCAGGGGGTGCTGAGAATGGGTTTTTCATGACAAGGAGGCCATCTGCCCAGATATCTTCAAACACTGGGATGGCCACCATTTATTTCTTGGAAGATTCCCATCGCTGGATGGAATGGAAACCCTCCTTTTTCTGTTCTTTAAGTAGAAGATCAAAAAGCTTTGTAGCTCTTGTCATGTGGGCATGGAAGAAGCTAATCTTGTCTGTGGGCGAATCTCTTGGTGGTAGGTCTGCTGGCTCACTGTCTCCTGGCATTAGATCTTCAAACTTGTTTGTGGAGTGGATGCTTGGGCAACCCTCCGATGGAAAGTCATCATCGGTGTCCGTATCTGTGAGGGTGGTCAGTGGTAAAGGTGGAGACCCCTGGAAGTGGTCCTTAGGGCAGGGGAGGAGCTATGCCTTCCTTTGTAGGGAACTCATGGGGTTGCACCGGAGGAGGTAATAGTACAGTCGGTAGTCGATGCTGGCGGTCCCAAAAGACTGGTGTCTGAAGTGTGGATAATATATTCATTGACCCATCTCTCGAGCCAGAAGGTATGTCCTTTGCGACAGGAGGCCTTGAAGAAGGTTGGGGTGCCAGTGGAGGAGCTTGAGGTAGAGGAAGGCCTTTGGGTTTTGGACCTGGTGAAGGCATGCTAACAAAAGGAGGTGACATAGTTGCCTTGGTCATCGGCGAGGTGGTCGACAGAGTCGTTAATGGGTTGGGCGCTGTCAAAGAGGATAGCGTTGATCATGGAACTGTATTTAATCAATATAAGTAAACAAACCCGACTTAATTAGTCCCAAGCCCCCCTCCCTAACTCTCCCAAACAAAACAACACCCCCAAACTACAGGTGCAGTTACTATTACATACATTATATGAAATTAAGGTATGTGTAAGATAAAGTAAAACAAAGAACTAGGAAAGTCATGGTTGTGCATATCGAGCATCACTCACAGTCTACTCGGGATTGATGGCAGGCCTGGGTGTCAGTTAATAGAGAAACATTGAGGGTAGCTCCGCTTTGCATTGCAATTTCCCGGACACTCTAGTTCATCCAGGATTCACCCCTGTGAAACAGGGTCATTGCCACTAAGCGTATACAACTGTAAGGGGGCCCAGTAATCCACTGGTCTGAATCTGGCTGGTAGAGAGGCAAAATACAAGGTCTCACGGCTTTCACAGATTTTCATCATATGCATCCATTCTTTCGTCGAGGGAGGTCTCGATTTTTTCCATGTTTTAGCTATTAGGGCCCTGGCCACGGCGGATGCCATGGCTAAATATTTCCTATCTGCCTTAGTTGGAACATCAAAATATGCCAGCAGCCAGGCCACAGGGGTATCATGTGGACAGTCAGGGACCATTCCAACCATTGTCCTGTAGACTCCCTCCCAAAATGACTCTATATGCCTACAATTTCAAACCATGTGCATATAATTAGCAGGGGCCACCTTACAACGTGGGCATGCAGCTGATCTCTCGGGGTAGTAGTTTTGAAGTTGATCGGGGGAGTGGTAGGTCTGATGAAGGAACTTGAACTGTATTCGGCAATACCTAGAGTTCAGGGATACCCTCTGGGTTATTTGACTAATTACCTGCCATTGCGACTCCGTAGGGGGCGTGTCCGGTGACCTCTCCCATCTGCCCTTAAATGACATTTCGGGGCACTGGCCGAAGGGTTTTAATCAGTTTATGAAGGGTAGACACCACACCAGTCAGTTTGGGGAGGTTGGTCAAAAACTGGGCCAGTGGTGAAGGGGCTGGCACTACAGGGAACTAATCCCATTTCCCCCCGAGAGTCTCTCGTAACCTGAAATATAACGGCATGGAGACAGTGTTCCTGGAGCCTTGGCTCTTAAGGGAGTCCCACTGGATTAACCTGCCCTCATGAACCACAGTCCCCAATAAGTGGATTGACAATTTCTCAAATTGTGTTTTAAAGATCCCTTGATATGTGAGTTCTAAACCATGGACAGAGAACAGTGCAAAGTCAGCGTAGTAGTTACCCCCATTTCAGTCCCCGAGCAGGCCTGGTCCCACACCCAATGTGTAACATCAGTAGGCTATATCTCTCCCTTGGGTATTCGTCTGGGTGTTCTCCCATAGCATGACCCTAAGGTTATCTGGCCATGCAACATTTTTTTCAAGTTTAATCTGTGGTAATTCGTGGATGGGTGCTACCACCATATGGCATACTGGATCTAGGAGGCCAGAAAGTACAACAGACAGATTTGGGTAGTCTAGGCCCCCGGCCTCGTATGGCAGCATCAGGATATCCAGTGCGATCCCCACTGGTCCCACCACCCAAACTAGCTCCGACATCAGTGATCGTACACGTGTCCAGAACCAGGCGACGGGGGTGGATCAGTGGGAAGTTGTTAAAAAAATATATAGCATCTTAGAAACCACAACCATATTGGCCAGAGCTAGGTGTGCAGCCTAGGACAGCGGGAGGCGGATCCAGATGCCAACCTTGTGCTCCAATAGCTCAAGGGTGGCCAGTTAATTGTGTTCAAATAGTCTAGACGGTGAAGTAGACAACATAATACCCAGTTCTCCAGCATGGGGTCTGGCATGGATTCACATGCTCATGAATATTCCCCGTCGTCAGACTGGGAATCCTCCGTAAAGAAAAAATCAGTTCCAGTTTCGTTTCTGAACTGTCTTTCTCCTAATAACCAATCACTGGCCTCTGGGTCATACTGCCCCCAGCCAATGACTGCCCTCTACCTTTGCCCCTCCTCTGGCAGCCATCCTCAGATTTTTACCACACGTTCAAGTGTTGGGAGTCCTCGTGCTATAGCACTCGAGCTTTTACTGCGTTTTGCGATTTTTCAAAGCGTTTAATCTCATTTTATCGGTCAATCAAGCCTCAAGCTCCACCGTTTCTACTTCCTATCAACGGGGACACGTTTCGGCAAAGTTTTCATCGAGTTCCACTTCTTGGAGGATTCCAGAAGATCTGAGGCCTACTCCGTGGACGTGGCCCAGGACAAAGGAAACACGACGCCCGGATCCAAGCTGTTCAGGAACTGCCCTGGATGCGGATTGCAGAATGTCTTCAAGGAGGATGAGCATTCTAGATGCCTCTACTGCCTTCACGAAGACAAAATGCACGTGGAGATGGACTGTGCATTTTGCAAGAACATGTTGGAGCGGATCATGAGGGATCGGCGTACCCGCCTCACCAACTGGCTAGAAGGGAAGAGTCCAGCGGTGGGTGAGAAGAAGAAGAGGTCCGAGCGGGCTTCTAAGACCTTTGAGGGCGCACTGGCAACGGGGGCCCAACAAAAGACAAAGCACCGCGAATCCGCAGGCACCGGGAGCGCTTGTCATGGATGACACCCTGTAAAGAGAGGCACAAGACACCCAGGAAGGGTTTGGGTGGTTGTGCCGAAATAAGGTGGACAGATAGTACACACACAGCTGAAAGTAATGAGAACGAAGAGTAGGCAAGTGTAGCAAGGAATGAGGTACAACAGAATGGATTCCCTCTAGGGCTGTATGCAGATATAGGAAAAGAGTATTCCACGAACCTTAGGAAAAACTCTAGCCTTCTGCACAGTTTGCTATAACAGAGGCCCACACTGTTTGCTCATGGCTTGGAACAACAGCTATGGGTGTCTGTAACGTAGAAATGAGACAAGGGAAGGGGCAGAGGTTGCCTGATGGAAACCAACAGACAAGCTCTGTACAAAAGGGTCTACAAACTGTACAAGAGATGATACTTACAGACAAATCCAGGAAAAGGAAGTTGATAGCAAACTAGCAGAAGGAAATGAAGGGAAAGTCGTTTAACAGGATTGGATAGCAGAGGACAGTAAGGAACAAGGTTGAGAGCTCAGAGGAGCAGGAAAGCAATGAGCAAGCCCACAGGAGCTGGGCTGTAAGGTAGAGAGTCCAGAGGGAAAGGGCTTAGGACAGCGGAGTAAAGCAGGCTGTACGGCAAGGAGCCCAGAAGGACCGGGCAGCAAGGAGTGAGCCCTGGGGGGCAGGGCCGTTGACCATAGAAGGCTGCAGAGGACTGTAGAGGGCTGCTAGGCTGAGAACCCAGCGGACAAAGGTAAGTAGCAAGCAGCGGAGCGTGATCGGCTGCAAGTTAGGAAGCCCAGAGTACAAGGGCTGTTGACAGCGGAGAGAAGAAGGCTGCGCGGCAAGGAGCCAGAAGGACCGGCAGCAAGGAGTTAGCCCAGAGGAGCAGGGCCGCTGACTGTAGAAAGCTGCAGAGGACTGTAAGCTGCAAGGTAGGAAGCCCAGAGGACAAGGGCTGTAGGCAGCCGGAGTGAGGCAGGCTGCAGAGCAGGGAGCCCAGAGGACAAGGGCTGTAGGCAGCCGGAGTGAGGCAGGCTGCAGAGCAGGGAGCCCAGAGGACAAGGGCTGTAGGCAGCCGGAGTGAGGCAGGCTGCAGAGCAGGGAGCCGAGTGGACAAGGGCTGTAGGCAGCCGGAGTGAGGCAGGCTGCAGAGCAGGGAGCCCAGAGGACAAGGGCTGTAGGCAGCCGGAGTGAGGCAGGCTGCAGAGCAGGGAGCCCAGAGGACAAGGGCTGTAGGCAGCCGGAGTGAGGCAGGCTGCAGAACAGGGAGCCCAGAGGACAAGGGCTGTAGGCAGCCGGAGTGAGGAAGGCTGCAGGGCAGGAGCCTGGAAGACCAGGACGGAAGGTAGCAGCTGAGCGTGATCGGCTGCAAGGCAGAAACCCGGAAGGGCACAGGCGGAGGCTGGAAAGCAGCAGAGTGTGATCGGCTGCAAAGCAGAGAGCCCGGCAGGGCAAGGGCGGAGGCTGGAAAGCAGCAGAGCGTGATCAGCTGCAATGTAGAGAGCCCGGCAGGGCACTGGATCCAAAGCCGGAGTAAGGAGGAACCGCATACAAGATCCGTAGCTCGAAGCAACAAGGTGCCGGAAAGACTCCTAATGCAAGAGACTGAGCCCCTGCAGGCAGCAGCTTTTATACCGCCCTGCCCAGCACAGAGGCAGGCTAATTGGTTGCACCCGGCTCAGCACACCTGCAGACAATCAGCCTCCTCCCTCTCTGTTCCTGAGCTGGTGGAAGCAGAGCAGATCCCTAGGGCTTCTGGGGATTGCAGTTCTGATGAAGACGAATAGGAATGGCCAGGAAAAGATGGTTATAGCCAAGTGCATTGTGGTAAGTGCAGTTTGTTGGTAAAAATAGAAAAGCACCAAAGTCTCGCAAATGGGGAAATAAGGTCCATATTGATCGTAAATGTATGCGCCCATGGCGCAGGCATGACAGCGCTGAACGGTCGGGCTCCTCGGCTGCCAGGCAGGGCGCACTTTCACCGACGCCATCAACCACGAGCCAACGCTCTGGCTCGGGGAAGAGGAAATCAGAGAACCCGGGGAAACTTTGGGAGAAGTCCTGGTCGATCCCGACGGAGACAGCCGAGGGGGAGCGAGGCGGTGACCCTCCCCCCAAGGTGAAGGCCTCAAGCATGCCCAAAGTCCTGAAGGCCTTGATTCACCCGGATAAGGACTCTATCGAGGGAGTCGTGGCAGCCCTGGCGAAGCCTGTGGAGGCTACCCCAGTGGAGGCGATCTCGGGGCCCAGAGTTTCCTTGCCACCGCGGAGGGAATCCTCTTTTCAGCCCATCGATAAGACCCCCGTGAGAACCCCGGTGGAAAAAGAGGGGGGGGGGGGGCGGTGGCCATCACGGACACGGATACAGCCTCTGAAGAGGAGCTGGCTGGAGTCGTGAAGATCCTGAACAAAAAGTTCGAGGAGGTCCGGTCCCACGGGAGGGATCCCGACGAGGCGGACGAAGAGAGCGACAGTGGTGCCGACGAGGTTCCCGTGGAAGCAGAGGATTCGACTCCCCAACCGTCGCGCCCGTCGCAACCGGTGCCTGGACCACAGGACAACTCGGGAGCGATCTTGATGGCGATCCAGGCCTTAGGTACGGAGATAAGGATGAGGTTGCCCTTACCCCCAACGGATGATCCAGTGGAGTCTGGCCCGTCGGGGAGCCCTCCAAGCAAGCAGAGGAGAGTTCACCCCCCCTGCCTTTGCAGCCTTCATGGCCCTCACAGCCTTCTTCTCCTGCCCCTGATCCTAGGACGACACGGGAACAGAGACGGCCACGACGGGGACGGATGACGACAGGAAGGGCCTTCCATCACTACCTCCTCGGGCCTCCCCGCCCGACGAAATTGGCTCTTTCCACGCCATGATCGCCAGGGCATCCGAGCTCTTCGGGCTCTGCCCTGAAGAACAGAAGAAGGAAGGCTTCCTCTATCAACGGTGTGAGGCCAAGAGGAAGACTGTCCTCTCGGTTCCATTACTTGACGACATCTGGGACGAGTGGCTGTCGCTCCTGAAGAACCCATCCACGACCCCTACCAAGTGAGACCGGTACGAGAAGATGTGCCGTGTCCCGGATTCCGCCCCATTATGCCTTAGGGCGCAGCCGACCCCGGATTCGGTCGTCTCGGCGGCAGCCAAGAAGAAAGCGGCGGGGGCAACGGCTTCAACTTCAACCTCCGGCCGCACGGCGAGGGAAGAAATTGGACGCCATGGGACGACGGGTCATCTCGTCAGCGGCGATGACGACGATTAAAGCGGCCAACGCCCTTGCGATTGTGGCCCGCTACGACAGGGAGCTATGGTTTAAGATTGCTCCTCTGCTGGACTTCCTTGCGGACGACAAGAGGACTGAGGCCCTGGAGATCTTGCAGGAAGGCGAGGTGGCGTCAGACCATGCCATAACGGTGGCCAGGGACATTGCTGACACCGGTTTCCGACAGTTGGGCAACGGTGTTTGCCTTCGACAGTGCGGTTGGCTCAAGGCAACCGATTTCCGCCAGGACGTGCAAACCAGAGTTTTGGACATGCCCTTCGACGGGAACAACCTGTTTGGCAAGGCAGTGGACGAGTCACTGCAGGCCATCAAGGCCGACACAGAGACGGCTCGGGCCTTGGGAGTTTTGCAGCAACGACGGCTGCCCTTTCGGAACTCCAGAGGCAAGCAAGGTGCCTCCAAAGGATTCGGCTGCAGCTCCTCGACGTACAATCAGGCGGCCCGCTCCTCGACGCAGGAGGCCTACAGAGGACACGGCAAGTCAGGAGGATCTTGTCGTCGTCTTCGCCAAGGAGGGCAAGGCCGCTGCCAAGCAGGACTGAACCGGCCCTTTCGTTGGGCCCCCACCTGAGCACCCCGGTGGGAGGCTGGCTGGCGAAGTTCGTCACCGTGTGGGAGGCCATCTCCACTGACCGATAGGTGCTGGATGCCCTGGTCCGCGGACACACTGTCGAGTTTCTAAAAAAGTGCCCCTGCATTCCTCCCGTGGCCAGAAAGGAAAACCACATCCCTCAACTGCTGCTGTAAGTAATGGCGATGCTGAAGAAAGGAGCCATCGAGCTTGTCCCAAAGAGGCTGCGAGGCTCCGGAGTGTACTCGCGATACTTCCTCATAAGAAAGAAGACCGACAGTTGGCGACCCATCCTGGATCTTCGTCGTTTAAACAAGTACATCAAGACCCAGAAGTTCCGGATGGTCACCCTCCAGCATGTGCTGGGGCAGCTGGAGGAAGGCGACTTCCTGTCGTCGCTGGACTTGGAGGATGCTTACTTTCACATCCCCATTCTAAAAGGACATGGAAAGTTTCTCAGATTCGTAGTCCAAGGGCGGCACTACCAGTTCAAGGCCCTTCCTTTCGGATTGAAGTCGGCGCCCAGGGTATTCACCAAGTGCCTAGCACCAGTGGCGGCGCGGCTGCGTCTGCAGGGGATCCACGTCTACCCCTACCTGGATGATTGGCTCATCTGAGCAAGGACAAGAGAACTCGCCATCAGACACACAGCAAAGACCGTCCAACTGCTCACGGATCTGGGATTTTCCATCAACTTCTCAAAATCCCACTTGGTCCCGTCGCAGGTCGCACTGTTTCTGGGAGCCAAGCTCGACACGGTGACGCGACTGGCCTCTCTGTCGGAGGAAAGGACAAAGGCCATCCTGGGCAAGGTGCAGCAGCTGTTGGCCATGGACGTGGCCATGGTGAGGTCCATCAAGTCCCTGCTCGGCATGATGTCCTCATGCATCTACCTAGTGCGCCTGTGCAGGCAGCGGATGCGTCCACTGCAAGAGTTCTTCGACGCCCATTGGATGCAAGCGACGGGCAGCTTCAAAGACAGGATCTCGCTCAACGAGACCTTCCGCCAGGCGATCCGGTGGTGGGGCACCCGCGCGCATCTGGCGGCGGGTACGGACTTCCAAACCCCGGTACATCAGGGGACTGTGACGACGGATGCCTCCATGGAGGGGTGGAGAGTGCACACCGGAGATCTCCATGCAAGAGGCCTTTGGCTCCCGGAGGAGAGGTCACTCCACATCAATGTCCTGGAGCGCTGAGCCCAGTTCTGGGCCCTCGGGTCGTTCCTCCCTTCCCTCAAGGGCAAGGTGGTGAGGATCTTCACCGACAACACCACCACGATGTTCTACATCCGGAAGCAGGGAGGCACCAGATCCCCAGCCCTAACCAAGGAGGCCCAGGATCTGTGGCACTTGGCCGTCGCCCAGGGGATGTTTCTGGTACCCTTCCACCTGGCAGGAATAAAGAACACCATCACTGACTCGCTCAGCAGGGAGCTGCGCTCGTGCCACGAGTGGGCACTGTGGCAGGATCAAGTGGATCTACTATTCCAATGATGGGGCAATCCCCAGATCGACCTATTCGCGACGGCGACAAACACCAAGTGCCAGAGGTTCGCCAGCAGGTTTCCCCAGCTGGGGAGCATGGGCGATGCCTTCTCATTCCCCTGGGACGGCCTGTTCCTGTATGCGTTCCCGCCGTTGCCGTTGCTGCTGCGACTCATCAACCAACTCAGACGGTCCCGGTACAGGATGATCCTCGTCGCACCGGCGTGGCCGAGACAGATCTGGTTCCCGGACCTTCTGGACATGTCAGCGTCCTCCCAGTCAGACTGCTGATGGACGCGGACCTCCTCGCCAGAGAAGGAGACACCATCCTCCACCACGACCCGGGGTCGCTGAACTTGCAGGCCTGGCTCCTGCAGCACTAGAGTTTGGAGTGTACGATTTCCCGGCGGACTGCAAGGAGGTGCTTGCAAAGGCCAGGGCATCCTCAACTCTCAAGTGCTATGGACACAAATGGAAGAGGTTTTCTGTCTGGTGCCGGGCACAGAAGATTAACCCTCTGCGGATTACGGCCCCTCAAGTGCAGCTGTACTTGCTATCGCTGGCCAAGGGAGGGCTGGCCCATACCTCCGTCAAGATCCATCTGGCTGCTATCTCACGCTACACCAGAACTCCGGGGCGCTCATCCCTGTGGTCCCATCGCCTGGTGAAGGAGTTCATGAAGGGACTATTCCAATCGTTCCCGCCGTCCGGCGTGGAAGCTCAACGTGGTGCTGACCAGGCTCATGGGGCCGCCATTCGAGCCTCTGCATTCGGCACCGTTGAAGTTCCTGTCATGGCAAACAGCATTTCTTGTGGCGGTCACCTCCACACGAGGAGTGGGAGAGATCCAGGCCCTCTCCTGCAAGACCCCATACATGACTTTCCACGAGACGAGGGTGGTGCTGAGGACGCAACCCTCCTTCATGCCCAAGGTGCCGTCGGACTTCCATCTGAACGAGCCCTTGGCGTTAACTGTTTTCTTCCCGTCGCCTTCGTCATCGGCCGAGAGGACTTTGCACTCGCTGGATGTAGCTAGAGCGCTGAAGTTCTACGTGGACCGCACAAAGAGTTTTCGGAAGACTTCACAGCTGTTTGTGAACTTTGGACCTGTGAACCAAGGGAAGGCTCTCTCGAAGGCTTCCATTTCCAGATGGCTCTCCGGCTGCATCATGCACTGTCACCGGTTGGCAAACAGACCTTTGCCCGGCCGTCCGAGAGCCCATTCGGCCAGAGCGATCGCTGCTACCACAGCGTTCCTGTCTGGTGTGCCCCTGCTGGACATCTGCTGGGCTGCTACGTGGAAGTCGACGCACACCTTCACGAGATTCTACTGCGTCGACCGGGATTCCAGGGAGGAGTCCAGAGTCGGCCAGGCAGTGCTGCGCAACCTGTTCGCCTGAAGGTGGGCCTGGTGAGGAGGTAAGAGATGCTTAATGTTGAGTTGATGAAATGCTTAATGTTGAGCCTTGCCACCTCCCGTGGTTGTGCATGTGTGTACTGCTATGTATTCATGAGTATGTGAATCCATGCCAGACCCCATTACCTGTAACTGTTGTTCTCCAGCATGGGTCTGGCATGGATTCACATGCAAACCCTCTCTCCTACCCCTCTGCGGCTCTTCACTTGGTCCTACTGCCACTTTACGTGCTACCAAATCTGAGGAAGGCTGCCAGAGGAGGGCTTAGGTAGAGGGCAGTCATTGGCTGGGGGCAGTATGACCCAGAGACCAGTGATTGGTTATTAGGAGAAAGACAGTTCAGAAACAAACCTGGAACTGATTTTTTCTTTACCAAGGATTCCCAGCCTGACGACAGGGAATATTCATGAGCATGTGAATCCATGCCAGACCCATGCTGAAGAACAACAGTTAAAGGTAAGTAACTTGTTCCATATCTCATTCCCACGGGGCACCATCGAAAGTCTGTTCCAATATCCATTTGCCCTATTGTTGAGGTGAGGGGCAGTATCTCGTATTTAGACTAGTTAATTCGTAATCATGAGAATCCTCCAAATAATGATATTTCCTGCACTAATTGGGTATAGGACCGAATTTAAAAGTCTGACCTCCCCAAAATACCTAAAACAAACACAACGAAATGTTCGGACTACCAAACGTCTGAACTTTTCGTGGTGTGAGTTTAGGTGTTTCGGTGGGGTCGGACTTGGGGCTGGGGGATTGTCCCCCGCCAAATGGGGGAAAAAAAGCCAGGGGCTGCGTTGGTATCCCCCACAATACCCTGCTCACTATACTTTACAGTATAGTGAGCGGCGGTTCGGGGGAAAGCCCTGCAGCTACCTAAAAAAGAAAAAAAAAGAAAAGAAAAGGACCCTGCTGCACCGGTTCCCGATCACGGAATTGAAAGGGAACTGGCGCCGCAGGGACACAGCGTGAAGGAAAGGTAAGTAGGGTGTGGGTATGTTGGGGTTGCGGGTGGGGGTGTGTCGTGGGTGTGTTGGGGGTGGGGGAGTGGGTTTGTAGGGGTTTTAAATGCGTGTTCGCATGGGAAATGTATGCAACTTTTGTGGTTCGCACATTTCTCATGCAAACTTTTCCCCGATGGAAAAATCACACAGATCCCACTAATTGCTGGGTTCTTGATATACAGTAGCATGTCATCTGCATAGAGGGTGATAGTTGAAATATGTGAGTAGATGTCAACTCCCCTATGAGATTGGAATTCCCTGATGGCACAGGCAGGAGGTTCAACAGTTAGGGTAAAGTGGATGGGGTTGAGAGGGCACCCTTGTCTCGTACCTCTGGAGGGAAAAATGCTATCTGAAGTCAGCTGATTTGTAGATATCATTGCCGATGGGGTAGTGTATAGCAATTGAATCCATTGTATATAGTGGATTCCAAGACCGGATCTGCATAGGATTTTGAAGAGAAATGGCCATTCAACAAGTCGAAGGCCGCCTCTGCGTCGAGGGCCACAACTGAGATGGGGAACTCATCTTTGATATTATTCATCAGGGAAAACAGCCTTTGTAAATTGTTTTGCGTGGATCTACCTG
The DNA here is from genome assembly GCF_040938575.1 of Ambystoma mexicanum. Classification (NCBI taxonomy): domain Eukaryota; kingdom Metazoa; phylum Chordata; class Amphibia; order Caudata; family Ambystomatidae; genus Ambystoma; species Ambystoma mexicanum. The sequence continues at coordinate 29,886,002 of NC_090937.1, read as the reverse complement.
GGATGAACCCGGCTTGGTCAGGGAGTACCAAGGAATTCATATGAGGTAGGAGTCTATTGGCAAGTAATTTAGCGAGAATTTTATTGTCCGTATTGATAAACGAGAGAGGCCTGTGTGAAGCACAGCAGCAGCGGTCTTTATTAGAATTTAACAGGAGTGCGACTATGGCCGCCCTGGTCGATTCAGGGAGAAGGCACACAGACATAGAGAATTCATAAAGGCAGCAAAGGTGAGGGGCAAGAATGGTAGTGTATTCGTTGTAGAACTCTTAAGAAATTCTGTCTTGACTGGGTGCCATGCCGCTTGGAAGTTCCCAGATTACCTTACAGATCTCTTCCTCAGAGGGAGGTTGATTCAGTAGGTCCGCCTGTGCGGGGTCAATCCACCCAAGGGGCACCCGGTTGAGCTAAGATCCAAGTTCTTCCTGGGAGACTGTTAATTGGGATGAATATAGTTGACTGTAATAGTCAAGGAATACATCATTGATATCGTTGGAATCCCATACGGGGTTCCCGCTTGGGTCATTAACCTTCAATCTCCGCCCATGGCTCCTTTCCTTGCGGGTCTATCACTTTCTGGATATTTCACCGTCAGAACAGGATCTCCCAGATATCTGTCTTCCCCATTCGCTGTTTCCAGGTGATTGAGTTTTTACCCAGTTTAAAGTTCAACTGACGCCTCCCCTCCCAGTGTTTCTCTGTTCCAGATCTTTAATTTCCTTTTCTAAGCGTTTCAGGGTTGTTCTTAGTGATTTAAGGACACTGGCCTCCCTTGAGATACAACAGCCCGTTATGAACACCTTAAAGGCCTCCCTTATTGTTCTATAGTCCGGGACGGAATCTATGTTAGTATGAAAGTATTTCTGAATATCCCCCAGGATCCCCTCCCAGAACACAACATTCTCCAGGGCACGAAGGCGGAAACGCCATTGTGGGGTATGTGGTGCCGTGTTAGAAGTAGCAATAGCCGGCAGGACTGAGGAGTGGTCTGAAAGCGTCCTAGGGAAAATGGTATACAGAGTACATAACGAAAAATAAATAACAAATAGCTTTTATAATGAAAAATAAATAACGAAAAACATGTTGAATTTCTGGTTGAAAATCTATGGGTGTGGGGTAAGGGATTCAAAATGGTGGGGGGGTTGGGGAGGGGTAATAAAGCTAGGGAAACACAGGGGTTGCGGGGGCACTCCCCAAAATAAGAGAAGAAAATTCGACATGTTTTCATCATTTATCCTTCGCTGAAAAAGTTGTTGTTACTTATTTGTTTGTTATAAACACATGGAACAAGGTAGCATCTTGGACAGTTGTGTCACGCCAACCAGGGTAGTGGTGAACATAATATAATCTATCCTGGAGGTACTTCCGTGGGCTCCCGAATACAATGAGAACTCTCTAGCTTCCGGGTACATATATCTCCATACATCTACCAGACCGAAAGATTTGGCTATGTCGGCCAAAGCGATGGCTGCCCTGGGTACAGTAGTTTGCGTCGTAGTTGAGTGATCCAAGTCAAGGGACAGCGCTAGGTTAAAGTCCCCAACCCATGCTATTTCATATGTAGGGAAATTTGTGAATCAAAGCCGCACAGTTCTGAAAAAATTCCGGTTTATCGACATTAGGAGCATATATGTTGATGAACAGAAGTTTCAATCCTAGACATTCACCAGCGAGAAAGATATATCGCCCTTCTTCATCACTTACTTTATCGACCAAGCAGAATTTCAGTGATTGATGTGTATATATATCGCAACACCTCTGGATTGTGATGAGTAGGAAGACCCATACCTATGCACCCCTAGCCTCTAGCCATTGGAAGCGTTCCATCCTTGGAGAGGTCAGTTTCTTGCAAACAGAGCACATTATTCTTATTTAGCTTTGCTTGATTAATCACCAGATGAAATTTCTTTGCATTAGTGACCCCCCTTATGTTCCAGGAAATTATATTTAGGGATTCACCTCTTGTGGTAAAAATGATCAGGTCGGAAGGTGTGGGGAACCCCCAGCGTGTCATACTCAAACAAATAGCACAACCCTGTACCATATATGTCTGAATTAGGTAACTGCAATCATGTAAGCACCATAAATCCAAAACAACAACCCCAACCCCCCAACCTACACCGGCATATCCCACACACCCCAATTAAACCCAGACCAACAGTGAATAAGACGCAGTGTCAGCACCAATGGGGAACTTGCCACGGCCACACAGCTCCGGTGACCAGCAACTGGATTATAAATCCCCTGTCATGGAGTATGCATGGCCCCTCTCAAACCACAGTTGCGAGGGGAGACTCCTCGATGGCACACCTGCTCCCTCCTTTCCTGTCACTCTCTGGCCGTCCTCTCTTGGCCCTCTTCTGCTCCCACCTGTGAGGCTAAAAACCTCAGGGTCATCTTCGACTCCACGCTTTCCTTCTCTCCTCAGATCTGACGTCTCTAAGAAGTCACACTACCAGCTGTACCTCCTCCAAGGTATTCTTCCTTTCCTCTCATTCCCCCAGAAGCTCACTGTCTCCAGAGCGCTGGTTCTCTCTAAGCTGGACTACTGCAACAGCCTCTTTCTAAATCTGCAACTCATCCAAAACAGGACTGCAAGACTTGTCCTTGGCCCCAAGTCCAGTAATCGTATCTCTCCAGGACTGAAATCCCTGCACTGGCTCCCAGTGGCAGCGAGGATTAACCCTCTGCATTGTCCACAAGGCCTTCTGTGGCCTGGGACCTCAATACCTTCAACTCTCTCTTCCTAAATATCTTCTGTCTCAAGCTCTTCGCTCATCCACCTCCAACTCCCTCAGGGTCAGTCACTTCTCCAAGCAGCGAGTTGGTGGTTGATCTCTTTCTTCTGCTCGGGCCTCCCTCTGGAATAGCCTCCCGGCCTCTCTGAAACTTGAGGAGAACCATCTCCGGTTCCGGAAGCACCTCAAGACCTTCCTCTTTGCTTCTGCTTTCTCTCCTCTTCTCTCCTGTTGATCTCCTGACTGAATCTGAAATTGCACTGGTTACCTGGCTACCCTCTGATCTTGGGCCCAGTTCCCCCTCCCTGCCAATTGCACACCTGCACTGCCCCCCCTGGCAATCCTTGCTCGGGGACTGTTTCTGTATCCCTACAGCCCCTACCAGCACTTGACCCCGATGTCTGCACTTACCATTGCACTTGCCACCAGCTGGCCGCACTTTTATTTATTGTATTTGCTATCATACTGTTATCCTATGTACTGCACTGCCCCCTGCCCTCCCCCCCGCACTTTTCCCCTTCCCCCCTCCCCTGCACTTGCGCAATCCCAATGTCACCTGGCCTAGTAGGATCGTTGTCTCTGTCTTCCCTCTGTTTCCCCTCCCTTGCCTCGTCGCGCCTTGAAACACTTGTGTATAAGCGTGCTATAAATGCCATATCATGTATCATATCATATATCATGAAAGGCATTGTGAATGTAGGGGCAAAATGTCGACTCGCGAGAAGTGATTGTGGTGAAAGGCCTCTCATGAGGGCAGACAACAATGCAATAAGGGGAGCAAATACAGGATTTAGCAGTTAGGGTCTCTTGGGGCTTCAGTGGGATCCGGTAGCTCAGAGGCAAAGGGGTCACCTGTGGCAGGGCTGGTGAAAAAACAGGTTTTCCCATCGTGGACTATCCGGAGCCTAGCGGGGAAAGCATAGTGTAGCGGACACCTTTCTTCCTGAGTTTTATTTTTAACCGCCTGAAACAATTTCCTCTGCTCCTGTGGGCTGAAGTCAGAAAATAGTCAGATGATCGAGAAGCCACGTTGAAGCTCACCTTTATCTCTTGCGGTCCTGAGAATAGTGGCTCTGTTCCTGTAATTAAGTATCCTGGCAATTATGGGTCTTTCTGGTGCAGCTGGGGGTGGCCTTGGGGCAAAAGGAGCGGTGTGCCCTTTTGACTAGGAACCTATTAGATATTGGGGGTGTGGTCGAGAATTTCCATTAAGAGTTTTTCTACAAACAATTCCATGTTGTTGATCTGAGTGGACTCCAGAACCCCCACAATGCGGATATTGTTCCTATGTGATCTCCCCTCAAGATCATCGTTCTTGGCCTCCACGCGCTTCACCAATTGTTGCAGGGACACCACCTCCTTCTGTACCGAAACCACTCTGTCCTCGTTGTCCCCGATATGCTGCTACGCAGCCGTCATGCGGCTGCATAGTTTGTCGATCTGGATCGCTGACATTTCCACTCTGCCTGTAAAGTGTGTCAATTTTAGCACCCAGGTTGTCTGTACTATTTTTCAAGGCTAGCAGGGTCTGATTCAGGGAGCTTACATTGGTTGTAGCAGAACCTGAGGCCACCACAGAAAGAGGGCAGGGCTGGTCCTGTCATGCGAACTGGTCCATCTTGACTCGTTTCTTTGGATTCACCATGTTGTTCTATATGAAGCGAGCATGTGATGAAGGTAAACGGCAGTAGACCAAGATTAAGGAGCAAGACAAAGCAGGATGCCATACAGGGGCCAACACAAGAAATGCAGTGGCCCCCCTCATACATCCCCCCCAACCCCCAGTAGTGTCTTCAACACCTCTAGAGCAGGCCATGTCAGGCCTCCCGGGAGGAGGATATCTGCAGTCATGCCACACACTGTTACCGGGTTATTGTTGCCAGTAATCGGGAGGGGGAGGTGTTATTAGAGTGATGTCAGGTGTGCTAAAGTGCTGATCCAGCAAGAGCTTCATCCAAAAGAATGTGTGGGGCGTAATTAGAGCAGGACCCCAGCCGCTCACCAAGCAGCGCAGCGGGCCGAAAGGAAAGAGCAGATCTTCTGTATGGAGGAGGAGGTCCGGGCCAGGCACAGCAGACACGTTGAGGCTGAAGGGCAAGGATATATGGCCCCGCAGAGGCGGGTTGTCCAGATATTAATCCCCAGCTGGGTGCAAAGTGGAGCGGAACTCTACTGCCCAACGGGATGCCCCGGGGAAGCGCCTCAACTCGCGGTACTCACACGTGACGCAGCAGCGCCTTCACCCTCTTGTGGGGTGCAGTTAAGATGAGGAAGGTAGTACTCACCTGGCCGGGGAGGATCAGGGGTTATCGGATCACAGCAGAGGTGAGCCTAGGAGTGGAGTAATCCCGGCTGAGAGGCACCACAAAGCTGCGCTGCAGGCCGCAGACAGGAACCAGCACCAGAGGCAAGCCGCCAGGAGGCCAGAGAGGAGATCACAGGGGTCAGAGTCCCAAAATGAGCATCAATCAAGTTGCAGAATAGATCAAATGGTGCTGCTTACGTTCCTGGTACCAATGCTATTATTATTCACTGTGTAACAACCACGTTAGAGGATGATGATTAAGGATGTTTGAGTTGCTAGATGCAAGCTCTTTCAGGCAGCGGCCATATTGCAGCCGTGGAACAATGCCCCCCTTCTCACTTTTCTGAAGAATGCTTGGATGACGAAGGCATTCTTGGCACCGAAGTGGTCACCGTGAGCACAAGTGTGTGATCCATGTCTCCTTTTTGCTTTCTTCCTCCGGGAAGATTCATCGTCAGACCTCGACCTTTTTGAAGAGGGAGTGCACTCTAGGGGTCTGTTGTGCCTGGCAGAGGCATAACTACAGACAGAGACAGAGGCAGAGTGAGAGGCCCCGAAACCTTCATCCAACTAGGCCACTAACCTGATGTGACTGTCCTTGCTGGTCTTGGATGAAAAAAACTGGCAGATTGTCCATTTGTTAAAGTCGTGGTCTGGATACAGACAGTAGAGACACTGTTCATGAAGATGCTCCACGTAGACGTTCCTCAGGTTACATGTTGAGCAGGCCTTGAAAAGGCTTTCCTTCCTACTGTCTGTCATCTCAATGGACTCCTGGAGGCCTCAGGTGGAAGATTTTAACTCTGGAGGCAATGCAATGGGCTGAGATGTCGGTGCCGAAGGCAAGAAGCGATGCAGCACCAAATCTGGAAGATTTGATGGGGAAAACTATAAAAAATAAACAAGAAATGTCAAAACTGTAGAATAGAAAATTCTCAAGGACACCCAACACTTAACATGCAGTAAAAAATCTGAAGGTGGTCGCCAGAGCTAAGGGGGCCAGTCTAATTGGCTGTGTGCAGTATGACCCAAAATGACTCTAATAGAGCCCTAAAGTGACGAGCAGTTTAAAAGTTTAAAGGTAAACTGCTTTAATGTTACTGAGGATTCACAGTCCTACCTAATGCACCCTGACGTGACATTGACCCTTATGTTTATTACTGCTAATCCTGTATATTGTTAACTGTACATTCATGTAAATACGGCAATTGTTTATTTGTACATTCTAGTAATTTGTGTAATATTGTGTAATACTGTAAATTCATTTATACAACATTGTAACATTGTAAGCTTCGCATATACTTGTTGCTGCGCCCGGTAACCTAAGGGTCTGGTGCGCAATATAAATAAATAAACAAACAAACAAACAATGGCGAGTATTCAATGAGCATGTGAATCTATGAAAGATCCAATGCTGGAAAAACATGATTCACTGTTTAAAATATTCAATTTTCTCCAGCAACTCAATCTTCATTCTTCCAATTTGACTATACAATGCAGCTTCCTCGTGGAGGTATTCTTTAGACCTGCATGACACAGCCCATCACAATATTGTTGGGGGTTCCATACCTTCTCCCTGCAAGCCATAGCTCCTTGGTGCTGCGGATAATGAAGTATATACTAGTACATTGTGTAGATTCATGATCTAATAGCCTTGCCTACAGATCTTCATTGCATGATGTAAGTGTGCATAGACAAGATATAATTTCAATGTTTTGCATGACCGATTTGTTGCCCCAACACACTCTTGTGGTTGGTTTGATCCGTTTGGAAATGGATTGCTCTCCAGAGTGAAAGATGTATGAAACCAAATTTCTGAGCTCAGTGATGTGCATGCTTAAGTGGAGGCAGTAATTGGATTAAAGTGTTCTTAGCCAAAATCCTCTTAAAACTAGGGAATTTCCGCTCACTGAGAACCTATATGTTAAAAAAAAAAACAGATTATACAGCTTGTCCACAGAGATTTATCCTTTTGATAAGTTTGCTGTATATGCTTACTGAGCAAGGCCTGTGCTGCCATAGACTATGCATTTCAGGCACCTCTGTTGCACCTTTGTTAGACTTCAGGATCACAGGTTCAAATATCTTTTTTTTAAAAACATTTTTTTATTAAAGTTTTATTATTTTCCAACATGACAACCATACAGCTCTACAAACCATTGTACATATTAACTCTTGTGTACATTTTCATGTTGCATTCTCCCCCCCAAGCCCCAACTCCCCTCTCCTCCCCCCAGCCTACAGAACCTTTCAATGCCCCCCCACCCCCTTCCCTGCCCACGTTCCCCGGGCTACTCGGCCCCTGCAGGGCTCTCTCCTCCCTGGTTTCCTCAGTCTGGCGCGAATAGTGTCGCTATTAGTTGTCTCCAGGCAATCAACGTGTCTGCTTCCTCCTCTTTCCCCCTGCCTGCTGCTTCCTGCCATACCGCTGTTTCAGCATTTGCCCAGTTCTTAAAATCTTGCCACCATACCTGTGCCTGCTGTTTCCTACTCACTTTCCAGCTCATTGCTATTCTACGTTTAGCTAATATATATACCAGGTCTTTGAGTTTGCTCACATGTTTAAGACTGCAGGGCCTGGGTAACCCCCCAACAGAAGTCTCCTATTTCGGGGCATGACCAGAACATATGTACCATTCCTGCATTCACTTTCCCACATTTCAGACATGCCTGTGCACCGGTGTGTTTAAACTTGGCTATTTTCTTTGGGGTCATGTATGCTCGGTGGGTGACGTATAGCTGAATCTGTTGCAACCTCGCGTTTATCGATACCCTTTTATGGTATCCTTGCACTCTGACCCACAGCCCGTCTTCCATTGATTCCCCTACATCTTCCTCCCAATTCAGTCTCGCCTGGACCACCTCTTTCCCAACCTTGGAAATCAGCAATTCATATATATGGGAAACATCATGGCCCCCTTCAGACACGTTATAGAAGGGTTCTATGACTGTCTCGGGCTGTTGGGCCAACAGCACCTCAGACCACGTACCTCTGATTATCCTCACCAGCCTAGATTATGTTGCCTAGAGTATGTTTGTGTGTTTGTTTATTTATTTTGTAATAACTTGTTATATGCTGTCCTTGATGTAACCCTGTGTCCTCCACCAATGTATCAAACTCCTTCAGCTGGCCGTCTCGCCACACATCCCCCATTGTCACTATGCCCACCGGTTGCCACTTCCTTCTGATGTTCAGCCTCATTTGTTCATCTACTCATTCTAGTGCCGCTAGCGGAATTTGTGGGGAACACAGGGACAGATTCTCCATTAACTGGCAAGCTCTGCGCCACGTCTTCCCCCCAGGTCCAACAGTTTACCTTCTCCCACCCTCTGTTGTTTTGACAACCACATCCTCTCGTTCAAAAATAGGGGGTGCATTCCGCATTCAACAGTTTAGACTCAGGTTTTTGATCTTCTGATAGCAACCTTGCTACATTTTGGAGTTGGCTAGCCAGAAATTATGCTTCAAAGTTTGGCAATCTAATACCTCTTTGCTCATACGTGTTTTGTAACTTCCATGATGCTATTCTATTCCTGGAATTATGCCAGATAAAACCCCTGCATATGCTCTGCAGTTTCAAAAAGAATTGTTTGGGTATTGCATGTGGGATGTTAGCAAAGTAATGCAATAGCCTGGGTAGTACCACTATCTCCAATAGCGCCACTCTTCCCATCATAGTCAAAGGTAGCTTGGCCCAAAACACCATACTGTTTTCTATTTTGGTTACCGCCTTCACTGTATTTTGCCTGTGTTCCTCCTCGATATTATGATAAACGTCTATACCCAGATATCTAATCGTCTGTTTCCCACTTTACCTGTAGTACCAGTAGTTTGTGTTGCGGCACTCCTACGTATCTCCCTAAAGGGAATATGCTTGACTTTCTTGGGTTGACTGTTATGCCCGACAACCTCGCATACCGCTCCATAACCTCCACAATGTATTGTAGATTCTCTTCTGGGTACCGTAGGTACAAAAGAATATCATCTGCATACAGCAATATCAAGTGTTGCCCTCCTTTAGTGCTGATTCCTACTTCCCCCATATTGCTGACTTAAATATGCCGCTAAGGGTTCTAATGCCAGGATGAAAAGCATCGGGGACCACAGGCATCCTTGTCTGGTGCCTTTGCTCAGTTGCCACTGTTCTGATATGCACGCACCCATTGTAACTCGCGCCAATGGCTCGCTGTATAGTATAGTATACAAACCCATCTCAGATATTCGGACCCAATTCCGTATTCCCCCAACACTGCCAATAGCCAAGGCCATCTGACTGAGTCGAAGGCTTTCACTGCATCCAGTGAGATTATTGCCGCCTCTTGGGAGCTCCCCTGGGCACAATCTATAACGTGATGGAGTCTCAGCAGGTTGTCGGTTATATTCCTACGTGGGACATACTCAGTTTGGTCTGAGTGTATGAGTTTATTAATGACTGCTATTGGTAATGAGTTCCAATGAAGTGGGGCGAGGAGCAGAAAGGAATGGAAGCGAGAAGGAGCACAAGGCGGGGGGGTAACAGAGCGAAGGAAGAGATCAGCAGAGTGGAGGGGGTGAGGGGGAGAGAAGAAAGAGAGGAGGGAGGATAGGTAGGGAGGGGCAAGATCATGAAGTTATTTAAAGACAAGACAAAGGAAATTAAGTTTAAGTTGAGAGTGAAAGGAGAGCCAGCCAAGTGAGGAGAGCGAAGAGGAGATGGAGTCGAAAGGAGAGCGGGAGCAGAGAGTGCGGATAGCAGAGTGATAGAGGGATTTGAGGGGCTGGGAGGCTGAATAGGAGAGCTGAGCAGTAGAAGAGACGGGAGAAGATAAGGGAGGAAATTAAGAGTTTGGAGGCGTGGAAGGTGAGGGAGGACAGATTTTACGGATGTTATAAAGATGGAAGCGACAGGCGCGGGAGATGAGAGAGATATAGTGGGTAAAGGAGAGGTTGGAGTCAAAGTGGAAGCCGAGATTACGGGCAGAGGCAGAGATAGTGAGATGAAGGGTGGAAGAAGAGTGTTGGCAGGGAAGAATAAGATTTCAGTTTTGTCAGAGTTTAAAGTGAGAAAGTGGGAAGACATCCATGTTTTAATAGCGGTAAGACAGGAGGAGATGTTAAGGTGAATGTCAGTGGTGAAGGAAGAGAAAGAAAGGAAGAGTTGGGTGTTGTCAGCATTAAAGTGATGAGAGATACTGAAGGAAGAGATGATTGGGGCAAGAAGTGAGGTATAGAGTGAGTAGAGGATGGGGCCAAGTACGGAGCCTTGGGGAACACCAAAGTCAAGAGAGTGAGTGGGGAGGAATGGCCGCCCCACGAAACGGCGAAAGAGCGATTCGAGAGGTAGGAGGAAAACCAGTTAAGAACAGAGCTTTTGAGACCGAATGAGGATAGCGTGTTAAGGAGTAAAAGGTGATCGACGGTGTCAAAGGCAGCAGAGAGGTCAAGGAGAATAAGAATAGAAGAGTGTTTAGAGTAGCGAGCAGTGAGAAGGGAATTTAGAACAGAGGTAAGAGCTGTCTCTGTAGAATGCATAGGGCGAAAACAAGTTTGAGTAGGGAGGAGGAGGTTAGAGACAAAAGCTGAGAGTTGAGAATAGACTAGTCGTTCAAGGAGCTTGGAGAGGAACGGTAAAAGAGAGATGGGGTGAAAGTTAGAAGCTAGGAGAGGGTTGGCTGAGGGTTTTTTCAGGATGGGGATGATGGTAGCGTGTTTGAAGGCTGTAGGAAAGGTTGCAGTAGAGCGGCATACGTTGGAAGAAAGAGGTGAGGTAAGGTATGAGAAGAGGGTAGATTTTGGGAATAAGAGGAGTGGGTAAAGGATCAGAAGGCGCGGCAGTAGGGTGAGTTTTGGACAAGAGGAGGGAGATGTCAGCATTAGAGACGGGTGAAGTTGGACAAAAAAGGAGGAAGGGGTGGAAAGAGATGGAGGGGGGAGAATAGGAGGGGGAGAGTAGAGTATTTTGGTGTAAGGTTAGAATTAAGAGGAGAAGGGGTCAGCGAAATCAGAGGGAGAGAGCAGAGAGTTAATGGAGTGGTCAGGGGTGTGGGGAGAAGACGAGTAAGGGTTTGGAAGATTTGTCTAGGATGAGAAGCTTGAAAGTGGAGAAGGTTAGTGGCTGAGCTAATACAGGAGTCGTACAGGGAATGGTAAGAGAAGTAGGAGCATTGGTTGGCCGGCGAACGATGTTTAAGCCAGCGTCTTTCAAGGCGTCGGAGAAGACGGCGCATAGACAGAATGTGAGAGGAAAGCCAGGTTTGGGCAGACCTGCGAGAGGGGTGGAAGGGGGAGGGAGGGTAAAGTTGGTTAAGACTGGAGGAGAGAGAAGAGGATAGAGTAGAAAGAGCGTCATTAGCTGAGAGAGGTAAATTGGGAGAGGGGGAGGGTGGAGGAGCAGGATTCAATGAAGTGAGAAGGGTTAAAGTTACAGAGGTCTCGTCTGTAGAAAGAGATAGACGAAGTGGGTGGAGGAGCAGGGGTACGGGGGGAGTGAGGGAGAAGGAGAGAAGGGCATGGTCGGATAGATAAGGGGGGAGAGTAGAGACAGGGGAGGGGGTGAACGAAGAGATGAAGATGAGATCGAGAGTGGAGCCAGAAGAGCGAGTAGGTGATGTAGGAAGGGGGGTAAGGAGATAGGAGTCAAGTATAGAAAAAAGGGGGGAAGATTGGTGAGAGGGGGAAAGGTGGAGATTAAAGTCGCCAAGAACGGTTGGCGGTGTAGGGGTAGGGGAGATGAGGGAAAGGAGGTGATCAAAGTCATCATAAAAGGATGTGAGGGCCGCCAGGAGGGCAGTAAATAATGAGAAAGGAAATATCGTGGGGGTAGGTGAAGGTTTTGAACAAGTATTCAAAGGAGGGGAAGACGGGGAGAGGAGTAGAACAGGGGGAAGACAGAGATTTGGGGTGATAGAGAAGACTAAGGCCACCTCCACTGCCAGAGGGGCGAGAGACATGAGTAAAGGAGGAGGAGGAGGAGGAGGAGGAGGAGGAAGTGAGAGAAGCAGGTATGGGAGAATTAAAGGGGGATCCAGGTTTCCGAAATGCAAATGAAATTAAGATTTAGTCGAAGAAACAGGTCTAGTACAGCGGCGGTCTTGTTGCAAAGAGATCATGCATTCCAAAGGGCAATGTTGATAATGTTGGATGGTGCAACGACAGGGGAATAGATAAGGTTGAGGCGGTGATATAGGGTAGAGGGATGATGGGCCGAATGGGGGTGGGGAGGGGAGTAGAGTGAGGAGATGGCCATGGTGAGGAGGAGGAGCGTTAGGAAGGGAGGCTTAGCAGGGGAATGGGGAGTGAGGGGAGAAGGCAGAGGAAGAGAGAGTAGAGGAAACTGAAAGTTAGAAACTCGCATGCCTAAGGAACAGATGGAGCAATTGGAGGCGTCATAGAAGAATGGGAGTATAATACAGGGATAGGGTGAATGGAATTAACCAGAGGAAGTAAGTGGTTTCAGTAGAGAAGATGGAAGGAAGGAAATCGAGGAAAGAGGTAAGAGGGCTCAGTGAGATTGATCAGTGAGCTCAGGCCAGGGGTCGATGCAGAAGGCAAATGAAGGTTTCATTGGGGAGGGGTAGAATGGAGGAGGCAGGTGGGAGGGGAGGCAGTGAGGATGAGCAGCAGAGTGGGGCATAGACATATGGCTGTAGATGTGGGAGGATGAGAAGCCCGACATGACAAATGTCATGGTGACTCCAAGCTTCTTCTTTCTGAAAGATGAGTGCATGCATTTTAATGGTGACACTGTATTCTGCACACAAGTGTCTGAACAGTGTATTCTGCACACAAGTGTATGAATCCTTACAGAACACTGAACACATTTTTTTTTCCAAAACTATGAGTCGTATCCTGGCATTTACCATTAGCAAAATCAGTGATTCACAAGCAGAGGGTAAATTATCAGATTTCCTACAACGTTGGATTAAAGTAGCACCAGCATTCTTAGCTTTCTGGAGTCTATTTACAAGCTTTGTAGCAACACCTTCCCAAATCTTGTGGTTTAATATTACTAATTCTTGCTTTTGCTGCAGCTCTCATTACTATACACATAAGCTCCGGCAAGAAAAAACATTGGTGATGTTTGATGGGCTGCAGTTTTAAGTGTTAAGAGGATATTCTTTTGAAACTGATATGTAAATATGTTAACCCCACACCTAATACGGTTTTACATTACTTCCACTCTTAAAAGAGAGAACGGTCAAAGAAATGTTTTGACTATTGGTATTGTGATCATACAATAACTACTCAAAGCTTGAGCGTGTTTATCTGACGTTTTGGGGGCAAAATCACAATGCTTGTTTTAAGAATAGATTAAACTTTATTCGCTCACTTATGCATTGTTTCTGGATAAATGTACCATGTAACTTTGGCAGAAAAAAAATAAACATGCTAATGGGAAAAGTACAAAGAAATGTTTTGACTATTGGTATTGTGATCATACAATAACTACTCAAAGCTTGAGCGTGTTTATCTGACGTTTTGGGGGCAAAATCACAATGCTTGTTTTAAGAATAGATTAAACTTTATTCGCTCACTTATGCATTGTTTCTGGATAAATGTACCATGTAACTTTGGCAGAAAAAAAATAAACATGCTAATGGGAAAAGTATTAAATTGCCAAAAATAGTTCTTGAAGCTCACTCTAAGAAACACCTGTGCACTATCGGGACAAAATCAATTCAGACAATTTTTACATGAAATCAAGAAAATACAATAAATATATTCATTTTAAGCATAAGTGAAAAGGTGCAAAAATTAATATAAGCAGACAATCACAAAATACTTTTTGGCTCTTTTGAAGTTACGATGTATAGGTAAGCCTCTGACAATAAAGCTCAAGGTTATTGATTTGTAGTAAGCTTGTGTGTACATGTTTACAATGAAATAACTTTTTCAAAAATGTTTTTTCTGCTGTGATTCCACTTGGCTAAATGCCAGGATTTGAAATAGTTGGAATTTTCTGCAGACACTACGCATTTCAGGATACACTTCTCCCTTCTTCAGGTGTGAAGCATCCTGTCTTCCAAAAGAGATGGCATGATTTTAGTACTAGTGTTTTTTTGTTTCAATTATAATGCACACTTAATGGGATGAACTCATTGGTTCCTATTAACCTATTTCAAATTTGAACCCTTGTATGGCCCCTCAGGGCAATATGTAGAGGACAGCTATAGCCAGTTTTTAAGTTCATTCGTTTCTTACTTTCTCCCCAGCTCCATGAAAAACGAGATATGTATAGATGTAATCTGTAATCACATTACAATTGAGATGGGTCATTAAGCAGTTAAACCTCATAAATTTTATCTAAAGGATGCACTTATTAATATGAGAGGTGGCTCAAACAGAGAAACTGTGCTCCCAACCTGAAACGACGACCAATGATTTTCAATATGATTATTCCAATGTATTTTAGGTAATTGAAGGGGACTTACTGTCGTCTGTAGCCCCTATGGGTGTAAATAGAGCACAATCTAACATTATTTGCTCTGATCTCCTCCTGAAAATAGATCAAGGGAGACTGATATTAGCACTCAGGGTTTTGTCTAATCAGGTATTGCTACACACGTATAAGTAATAAGGCTTTGATACCCTTACCTTTGCCAAAACAAAGGTTTTAAATTGCTCATAGCTGCGTTCCCCCAAATTCACAAAATAACTAGTTCTGAGTGATTCACAAAATGAATTGTACGTAGTGTATGCATACATGCATTTCTCTGAACACTAGCAAAAGTGGGCTTTCCCAGCCGATGTGTTGGGGAGTTTGTTGATTAATCAAGTGAAGATCTGAACGATCACAGAACTGTAACTGTATGTGTACTCCTAAAACTTTAGATTTCTCAGAAAACATTATGAACTCAAGTTCCACTTAAATGTTGTAGATGTTAGATTTGAAAGTGTATGGCGTTAGAAGGGATGTGTGAAACGAAGTTCGGGCTGAGAGAAGAACCTTTTCGCAGTGTGAATCTGTTTGCAACATAGTCCACCAATCGGTGGTTGGCATGGAGTATTAGTTTACTAGACGTTTTGCAATCGGCATCAACTGAAGGGGAATAATTATTGAAATGCCTGCATCATGTCTATGTACTACTCATATTACTCCTCCAAGCAGATGCCATCTACAAATCATTATTTTTCGACAATCTGTTTTGTGCTGGAGATTATTTCGGGGAAGAATATCTTTAAAAAACAGTGTTAGTTTCAAACCTGACATTGGGAGGATAAAGAATACAGCACTGATGTCAGTGGTCATTTTTTGGGACCAGCTGTGGGCAGGTTATATAACATTCAATTTATGATGTTTGGCAATTGGAACGTTCTTTTGTGGTCAGTGTTCAGTGTTTTGGGTCCATGGCAAAACACCATTACAGTTCCCATGGATAGAAAAGCTCAGTTTATTCCATCGGGATCTTCCATGGTACCACAATGCCACACAATATGTGAGACATGTTAGAGTTCTGGCAAAAGACACTAAAAATGAGAAGGGAAAGACAATGGGCAGTGTATGACATGGAGACCATCAAGTTCACAGCTTCAATGTTTGTGCATGACCCCACTGAAATGAAGGAACTGATGGCCAAGATCTTTTTGGTGCCTGATGCAGAGTACCAGGATCAAAAGTTATGGGCTGGCATTTGGCAAAGGGGAATTCCTAGTCAGTGGACTTTAAAATAGCTTGGGACCCCAGTGCTTAAAACGAAAGTGGCACAGCTAGCACTACAAGATGTATGGGTAACGCTTTGGGGATCAGACCTGGCCTAAACATTTTACTCCCATGTACATCAGTCCTTATCGAGGATCGACTACATGTGGTCCTCTGTCACACTCCTGGGGAAGATAACCCAAATCGATCTCCGGATAGCATTATCAGATCATGCCCCCATCCTGATAGAAACATGGCTAACTCAGCCCAGGCGGGGATTATGGAGCTGGGTGGTCCCAAAGGAGGTCCTAGCAGCCAGTTATACGGGAGGACGTTGAAAAGAAGATCAGGGAGGTTTTTTAATAGAAACTACTCCACAGGAATCACAGAGGGGGTTAGTCTGGGATGCATTCAAGGCCACTATCGGGAATTCATAGCCCTGCGCGCCCAAAGGTACAAGCGCAGATAAGGACACTGGAAACAAAGCAAGAGGTACAGGATTTCTTGCAGGAAAGGGAGTCTGATCCAAGTAAGAAACTATGAAAAAAATACCATGCAGCCAGGGGGTAATTGGACTTCCAGCAGATGTAAAAGGCCAAACGAACCTGCTTGCAATGAGACAGAAATACTAAATAAAGGCCAACAATGAAGGCAGGCTGCTAGCCAGAACACTCAAACCAACAGCAAGCCTCCCAAATGATTCAGAGAATCATTGACCCCCATGGAAGCAAGGCAATATCCACCCGAGATATCAAACCAATTTGTAGACTTCTATTCTAAACTGTAGGGGTCGTACAAACCTGAGCAAACCCTAAAGAAAACATACCTTCAAAAAATCCCGCTCCCTAGAATAACTCGGGTGGAATGGGAGACTTTCGACATGAAAATTATGACTGAAGAGGTCCTCCAAGTTATTAAAGGTCTCCCATTAAATAAAGACGCAGGCCACTTCTCTACTCCTCTCCCAAGGCCAGAGTTCTAACCAACCGTACCCTATCCAATCAATTTACTCTATGCAGGGGAACGAGGCAGGGAGGCCCCTTCTCACCCATCCTTTTTGCCCTCACCATTGAACGAGTGGCGGCTGCAGTCAGAGCTGAACAAGACCTTAGGGGTATAAAAATGGCCGGGGTATACCAAGCCATCTCCATTGTATGCAGACGATGCACTATTATATGTTCGGGAATCAGAAAAGAACCTATCCCCCATTTTAGCAGTGATCACCGAATTCACTACACACTCAGGCTACAAGATCAATACATCCAAATCCGAGATCTTTCCGTTGACACGTGCCACTACTTGCCCCACAAACACTCATGGCCTTTTATGGGCTCCAGATCACATTCGATACCTGGGGATCCTGGTTCCTCACGAGAAGAACTCTCTTTATATAGATAACTATGAATCCACGCTACAAACCATACAGTCTAAGCTTTAAATTTGGTCCAGACTCCCATATCTCTTGCTGGCCGGATAGCGGTCCTCAAGATGACGGTACTCCCTAAGCTCCTATACATCTTCTGTAATGTACCTATATGGCCGGGCAAACTCTTCTTCGACAACCTGCGTTCCATGGCCATGAATTCACAATGAAAACCATGTTCCCCAATGGTAAATTTGTAACTCCTGAAGACTTTGCCAACTAGCCACCCTACTGTTCCACCGTATGAAAGCCGTGTTCAAAGAAAGGTGGCCATCTTTCCCAGACGAACCCCCCGAGCATGGATGCTACCAGTCATTGTATTCTCAGGCAGGCACTGGGGTGTCCAAATTATACAATATTGTGCAGGCTCACACGAAATCATCGAACACCATCAAGGCATTGTGGGAAAAAGACATGGATATTATAATCGAGGAGGGGAAGTGGGCCAGATATTGCCTCCTATCTAAGAAAATCTCACTTAATGCAGGCCTGAGACTAATACAATTCAAGGTTCTGAACAAACTACATTACACGCCAGCCAAAATGGCAAAGTTCTTCAAGACCACTGCCGACAATTGCCCGTAATGCCACGCCCCTGGTGGGGATTAGTTTCATATGTACTGGGCCTGCCCCCAGATAGCAGGTTTCTGGCTCGCAGTGGCCAACATCCTTGAAGAAATAACACAAATCCCTGCACACGTCAATCCACCTAAATACCTGTTTGGAGACATTGGCAAGGCCCCGGAAAAAACGAGGAGACTATTCAACATCGCCTGCGCAGTAGCGAAGAAATGCATCCTTCAGAAATGGAAGAGCGGCCAGGCTCCAACAACAGAACCGTTTCTTGCGACCCTCACTTACGTGAATGAATGGGAGGAAAACTATGTTAATATGATATCTGTTCCATGTAAACCAAAAGACATTTGGGCCCCGTTCGGGGCATACTTAGATGAAACCTCCACAGACACTGAAAACTCGGACAATGATAGCGTGGATGATGGGCCATGCCACACAGCTAGCTATATGTAACTTCTTTCTATGGGTATATATGTGGACATGCACCTGATGTAAAAGTTTGCAAGGGGAGTTGGGTTGTCAATTTTGTAATGCGAATCTGTATTATGTAGATGCGAGACAAGAAAAGTGTACTGTGACATGCAAACCAAAAATAAAGTTCTTAAAAAAATAAATAAAGACGCAGGCCCAGATGGCTTCCCAGCAGGGTTTTATAAGACGTTCTGCTCACAGCTAGCTCCCCGTTTGACACTCCTATTTAATTATTTTGCCGAAAGTGGCTGCATCTCTCAATCAATGGAAGATACTAAGGTTGTTTTATTCCCAAAACCGGCCAAGGACCCGATGCAACACGGAGGCAAACATATACACACAGATACTCGCAAACCGCTTGGAAACCCTGTTCCCAAGGTTAATCCACCCAGATCAGGCCTGATTCATCCGGCATAGGTAAACCCACAACAACATCTGCTGGACTTGCCTTGCCATCTGATTGAGCGGACACCACGGAAAGGGCACCCGGCCATTCTACTCTAACTGGATGCAGAGAAAGCGTTTGATAGGGTGGAGTGGTCATTCTTATTTAACACCATGGAAGCTATGGGGCAGAGTTTCTGACTAAAAACGGGGCCAATTACTGTAGCCCAGGGGCCAGACTGCTTATCAACTGTTAGGTCTCCCAACCAGTATTTTTTTGGTATTCTGGTTTTTGGTAAAAACGTACCTGTTTTGTTTTCAGTAAAATTACTGGGTACCAAATTATCTTCCGCTACTGGCACAGCTCAAACAGCAACTTCAAGTACGGGGCCCCCTGTCGGTATCATGGTTAGGCTGTATCAACACGATTAAAATGGTAATTCTACCAACGGTCCTTTATTATTTCCAGGCGCTACCGGTTCCAGTGCCACAATCCTTTTTCCAGACACTTGACAAGCTGTTGGCAGCGTTTATCTGGACTAATAGAAGTTCCCACCTTGCGCTAGCTACCTTAAAGATCCCCACACAGAAAGGCGTCCTGGGTCTCCCAAACCTTCGAATGTACTTCTGGGCAGCGCAACTCAGAGTAATAAAAGACTGGAACCTGGGAAGCATTGAGAAGAGATGGGTTCATATGGGTGAGGTAATTGTTGGAGCCCCGTTGGGGGAAGTTCTGTGGCTGCAGAAAGGGGACCGCCCATTGAACATGCATATCTCAGCGGTCACAAAACAGATAGAACATGTGTGGGACAAGGTTGTAAGACTTCATCAGATCACTTCCTTCCCATCCCCATTCACATCTTTATTTGGAAACCTTCATTTTACACCCTGATTATAGCGCAGCGCATTCACAAGTTGGTCAAGGGCAGGATGCACAAAGCTCAGGTACATGTTTCGGGGGGATGTAATCAAATCTTTCATGCACATTAAAACGAAACTGTGATTAGCAGAAGGGGACTGGCATAGATATTTTCAACTCTGCCACTGGCTGGCACACCCCCCCAACTGAGAGGCAGCGGTTAGACTTCTCACCCCATTTGAGAAATTCCTGGTAGCAAACTCAGGGGACAGACACCTGGTCTCGAACATATACAAGTTAGTAATAGAAGCTGAGGTGGGAACTGCGGCAGAATACAAATGGGAAACCAACATTGGGCAAAACCTATACAGGAAGAAGAATGGGAATCTCTGTGGAGAGACCATACCCAAATTAGCACAGGCCATACAGATCAGAGAGTTTTGGTATAAACTGATGACCCAATGGCACTTCACCCCTGTAAGGCTGCATAACATATTCCCGAAGGTCTCGCAAAACTGTTGGAGGGAGTGTGGGAATGTGGCGGACTGGCTACCTAGTCTGGTCGAGCTGCCCAAAGCTAACCGAATACTGGAAGGTAGTCAACGAACACATGCAAACGATCTTTGGCAACCAACACTGTAGGGGCTCTAAGGAGAGCTTACTTTTCATGGGGGAGGGAAATGAAAGGGCCTGGTCGAAACACAAAAGGAAAGCATAAGCCACCCTCAGTCTAGCAGCCCTCTTGGTGATCGTGCAGAAATTGAAAGCCAAAGACCCGCCCCCTCGAACAAGATTGGTTAGCTAAGGCCTGGAACTTTGTCTCACTAGAGTGGCTTATGCACTCGCTACAAAGGAATCAAGCCAGATTTACAGAGGAATGGGAGCTGATCCTGGCGTTCCTAGAAGACGACTACAAGTTGCCATACTGCCCCCGTTAACTCTCTATCCTAGGTAAAAACTAAATAGCTCTACGCTGGTCTTTCTCCCAGACTCCAAAAGGGGCGGGGGGGTGGGAAGGGCGGGCGGGAGGGAGAGACACTCGGGATGTTGGGGACATTTCATGTGGTGTTTTAACCAAATGCAAATAAAAAAATGTTTTTAAAAAAGTCATGGGCTCTAAAGAATATCTATCGGTGAAGAACACAGATTCCCGTATAAAGTAGGCCCCTCAAGGTTGCTCCTGTAGAGGTTTCTTCAGATTCAGTGAATGCTAGTTTTCATATGGTCATATTTCATGAAACCAAGAAGGAGACAGCTGATTTGTTTTGAATTTGTTAGAGCAGGTGAATGTGGAAGGCGGGTAAGCCAAGTTAAACACAGTTCAGATGAGGGCATTCACCACAATCACTTTGTGAGGGAACATTCAGCAGTTGAGAATTTTCTTGACGGTGCAGAGATTAAAAAGCAGGCACTGACAACTGAAATTATCTGTGAGTTTGTAAAAGGTCAGCATCAAGTTGAATGCCAATGGTTTGACTGAGTGTGAATCACCAGAAGTCAGGATCTGACCCGGCTTGAGCAGACGAAACACAACTGTTAGGTAAGAATTTATGCAGTCACACTGTGTGAGACGACACAACACTTATCTGCTTGATATTAGGTAAGCAACCTTTTGGTCTAGGTCTGTACTACACAAGTTGGTAGAGTGACTGAGCAGCCAAGCCTATCTCAAGAGGGGTAAATTTGAGCTGTAGAGCTGTATCAATGAAATTCGTCAATACAAGTAAACAAGTAACACTTACACTCAAGGTTTCAGTTATAAATAATTATTTAACATCAAGTTTTAAATAAGCATTCTTTAAAAAGGCAATTTGTGTAATCATGTAAATATACTTTAAAATACTTTTTCAGAATCGGAACTAGTTAGTAGACAATCTTTGGATATGCTTCATACACAATTCCTACACCCTAAGGTGACTTCAATCACAAGGACGGTAATGGCATTTATGTATCACACTAGTTATACTTGGCAGATTCTGAGGTTGCAGAAAGGGAAGGTTTAAGGAAGGGAAACAGTTAAACAGGTTCTCAGTATATGTGAGGACAACTAAATCTTCCAGTGAAATCTAGACAAGCCTTTGCCAGCAATAAGTCTAAAACAAGTTCCCACCTATGAGGGACAAACAATATCAAAGTCAATGGGCTAGAAGGGTCTGCAGGGAGCCAGGACGGACAAAGTCAATTTGAAACAATCTATGGAGCTGAGGCACTTGTTAGAATCAAAGTCTCGCACAAAGTTAGAGAGTTTGTAGAAAAATCATTTGTAGGGTCACAAGCTGTAAAGCCTGTGAAAAGCACAGTTGGAATCAACTCTAGGGGTAAGCCACTGCAAATCTCAACTGAGAAAAGCAAAGCTAAAAGACAATGAGGTAAGTACCCCTAGTCTAGACAGTACCTCTGGTTAGAAGAAGCGTGGTCCAGCTGGATTCTGTCCTGTTGCAGCAATGCAGACACTGGGTTCCTGAGTCTCAGTTGTGGGGACAAGAGAGAGGACGTCTGGAGGGCTCCTGCAGCAGCACCTTGGAGGTCGTCAGCAGTTCCGGGCTCTTTTCGGTTCAGCAGCACTTCCCGGTTTCAGCGCTTGGTAAATCGCACCGTTGCAGATCTCGAATACCAGTTGGGCTTCCTTCACTCCTTGGGTCCTGAGTAAAATCCAAGAAAGACCTCACAAAGAAAATGGCAAAAAAGAAGACCAGGGCCATTTTGACTTAATGGTCTCCCATGGGTGCTATACCGCAGCTGAGGATTCAGCCTGCGGTAAAAAAGCACAATGGTAGGAAAATTAAACCACTGCCACCAGCCATTTAAAGTATCGAGGGTAACATAAAATGTTTTACATGAGAAGGTAGGATAAGGGGCTACTAGGTAACCCCCCAGCACTCCACATAAGATTTGTGTGCTGGACCTACGAAGAGAAAAGGTAAATAGTCAATTTCACTTTACTATTCTTGGGAACAGTATTTACACCTTATGAGAAATCTAAAGGTGCTGTGTGTCGCCATACAAAAAGTAGATGCCTATGAAGTTTGTCAGACTCCAAAAACGGTGGAAACACGTAATCCAAATCAAGTCAAAACACATGAGAGAGTGAGAAAAAGGTAAGAATTCTCCCTAACAGCAACCACAAAAGAACCAACTGTTTACGCCTCAAGACTGTGTAACGTCTTAACTATTTACATCAGCCTTGCCCTCACCCTCACCCTCACGCCTGTTTGTTTGTTTTATTATTTCTAATGCGCCCCAGACCCAAAGGTATCAGGGCGCGAGGGTATCAAGAGGGTTGTTAAGCTTATGTTACATTATACAATTCCAAAAATAAATCGAGATGCCCCCTCTTCAAGGAACACCATTTTCATGCCCCTTAAGATAAACCCCTCCTTGAATACTTCCTACCCTGTGTCCTTCCTAACACCCCTTGTCCCACTTCCCGCACACAGCACTGTGCTGCCTGTTCTCCCAGTAACTGGAAATGTCAGCTATTTCCTGATATCCTAAATAGTATGCCAATAATAAATGGTATTTTGTTAGGATGTATGTGAATACTGCGAGAAACAAATCCAGAATCCTAAAATGTTGAAGTGTTCTTTTTGCACCTGTCAGCACAATTATAAGCAGGGGAGAGACCCCACAGCCCCCCCCCCCATTAGTCCCCTCAAATTATGTTATGCAAACCCACCCCACACATAGAATTGCAGTGAAATGCACAGTAACATTTTCTACATTTTGGGATTCAGGATTTTGGGCCGCAAAAGTATGGGGTGATAACTTTTGTTATGTTGTAAGAACTGTTCCCCTAATGTAATCACCCGATGTGTGCCTGTAAAGCTGTTTATTGCTTTCCAAAGCAAGGATTATGCTTAAAAAATGCCTGAAATCAAAGAAAAATGTTCAGTGTTCGTGGAGGGCCTTCTCATGTTCTCCTGGGCTACCTACAATACTCTCCCTTTTGTCAGCTCGTTAATTATCTCTCCCAATCCACAAACTGAGTTAAGCAGCTTGGTTCTCGAGTACTTTGAGTTTGGTCACTTCAATCTCCCTCAAAGATGTATGGACGTTTTAAAGTAGTCACATAAACAAATGCACATTTCTCTAATTTTTACAAATGGAAACAATTTGGTAGTGTTAGTTCCATGCACTGTTGAGAAAGTTATGTGATTGCATATGTATCTTACCAGACAGCGACCAATCTTTTCGTTAATGTGATTATTTTTTATCTCCATTGGCAGTTTACAATGAATCACACAACTGAAATGTATATGGTGGATGGCACTGGTGGTCAGGGCCTACTATACCCACCAGTGGCAAGGATCAACCCAAACTGGGCTCTAGATGCGGTCTTGCATTATGAGCATGTGATGTATGCTAGCTTACATAGAAGTTGCCTTTTTTGAGTACCAGTCCATATTTATATTATCTTAAATGTTTCATTAGGGCAGACCTGAAGCAGACCATTGTTGCCCTGAGTACTATAGAAATTTAAACACATTTTGTTTTATTTTACACAGTAAATGGAGTACAAAAATTTATTTTTTGCCTTGTGCCGACCTTTAGACATAATATTGCTTAGAACAAAACGTTTTGTTCTACTCCGTATTTTTTAATCCGTAAAACTGGTGCTAAATGCATAGTGATAAGATCATCTTGCAAGTTCTACGGGAGAAACACGTGCTTTTCTAGGCAATGTGCTGATGGTTAACATGAATAAATAGACAACATGGACATTTGTTCATGCATTCACTTCGATCTACTATACTTTATTTATTTATTTGGATTTGTATAGCTCACAGCAGCCCAAAGGCATCGAGGCGCTGTTACATAGAAATGTGACTGGGCTTAGTTCAGGGTTACATTCAAGGCAGCCCAACAAGAATAAATTCTTAGTTACAAGTTGCAGGAGGTTCATTGGTTAGACAAAACATACATATAGTTGGTTACATTTTAAATCTAATGCATTACATCGAAGTTTCATACTGGCTAGTGCTAATATCAAGCCATATAGGGTGAGGCGTAAGGAGAAATACCAGAGGTGCTGTGCCATACAAATAACATTGTTTTGATAGCTTTTCAGAAGGCTATATGAGAATCAATCTTCCTAATGTGACTGGGGAGAGAGTTCCAGTGCAATGCGACCATGGTGGGGAAACTAGTACCACCTGCATGGGCTCTCTGAGTTTTGGGAATAGAGATCCTATTGGTGTAGGTCAATTTAGTAGGTCTGGCTGAAGTAGATTTGGCTATTCTTTGGACAAGGTAGGTGGGGCCACGTTGTGGACACATTTCTGCATGATGGAGAGGGTTTTGAAAATAATTCTCTTTAACGGGAAGCCACTGAACTTGCCTCCTGGTCTTCGAGATATGATCCCTTGTTGAGATACCAGTGGCAGCCCTAAGGGCCTTATTTTGTACCGTTTGAAGTTTAGAGATATTTTTCCCAGATGGCTTTACGAAGAGGGCATTGCAGTGATCCAATCTCGAACCAATTATTGCTCTGGCAATGGTAAGGCAATTCTCTAGAGTTAGAAAGGGTCTGGCTGCATTAAGTAATTTGATGGAGTGGTATGCTGATGAAGAGGCAATGGCATTGACCGTCTATCCATGGTGAGGTTAGGGTCCAGATAGACACCCAAGGTCTTGACTGTTTTAGAAACAGTGATGGGTATATTGTCATTAGCGAAGGTGCTATACTGCTTGTCCAGTTTACCCAAGGTGGCTGGGGACCCAATTAACAGAAGTTCGGTTTTCTCATCATTGAGGCACAACCAGTTTTCTGCCATCCAGGTTTGGATGGTTGAGTAAATGGAGTTGAGGGAGTTCTGTTCGGACTTGTAATCACCAGTTAGTGGGATAAGCACCTGAGTGTCATCAGCATAATTAGTATATGAGATGCCCAGGGCGTCAAGTATATTAAACAATGGCCTGGTCAATAGGTTGTATATGGTAGGCTAAGTGCACGAACCCCGTGGGACTCAACATTTAATGTGACTTGGATGGGCACAGGCTGAGTCAGAAAAAACTTTCGTAACCCTTTCCTGAAGAAACAAGGTGATCCAAGCACAGGCCTTTGAGGAGAAGTTTGACGCAGAGGAGAGGTGATGGCAAAGAATCTTGTGATCCACCAGGTCAAATGCTGCAGATAAATCATGGAGCAGAAGAAGTGTAGGTTTGCCTGCGTCTCTGATGTTGTCCATTTGATTTTTCAAGTCTTAACGGAGCAGTTTCCGTACCGTGTCCTGGACAGAAACCAGACTGCTGAAGGCCGAGAAGACAGTTAGCTTCAAGGAATTTTTGGACTTGCAGGTAGGCTGCCTTGTCCAGGATTTTTAATAAAAAAGGGACAGTAGTAATGGGCCTATAGTTCCCTGGGACCGTTGGGTCGAGGGATGGTTTCTTAAGGAGCGGGCGTACCCAAGCTTCCTTAAGGCCAGTCGGTACATGGTCGGACTGGAAGGAGGCATTAATGAAGGCTGTTAGGAAGGGGGCCAGGGTAGGGGCACAGTCTTTGATGAGCTGGGCCAGGTAGGCATCACCTTGACAGTGGGATGGTTTAATGGACTTAAGAAGGACAATGACTTCCGGTTCTCTCATTTCCTTGAAGTCAAAGGACAGGGATTCTCATGTATTAGTTACAACAGGCGTTTTCTTATGAAGATTAGCTATTTGGTGGGGAAGCGCCGGCTGATGAGCTAGGATTTTGGTTTCCAGAATGTTACATTTTTCCAACAGAGCAGATTGAATATTATTACACCAATTTCCATCCTTCAGGAGAGTTGGGGGCTGGGTGATGGGATTTTACAACTCTCTGAAAATGGCGAAGATTTCTTTAATCCCTGATTTTGCATTAGCTATCCTCGAATTGAAGGAAGAAGCTTTGGCCTTAATAGTGGCACTTTTATATTCTTTAGCTTTAGTATTGAAGGCTGCCTTAGAGGCATTGTTAGGGTTGGCTTTCCAAGTGGACAACGCTATCCTCTTCTTGGAGCGTAATTCTAGGAGCTTCTGTGGGAACCAAGCATTGGGAATACTCCAGTGATGGCTGGCTCTCAAATGGGATACACAGTACTAAACAATCTATTTCATACTTTCTCAAACACCCTCCTAATGTTGTGTAAAACTTCATTGTGGTCAATACATAGCATTTAAATTGACAACAGATTCATGATGCAAAAGAGAAATGTTACCTACTTGCCAGTCATTTTGCAGCTTTAGTATGGTGTAGATTTACATCCGCCGAGTTGAACCCCAGAATTCAGCAACTAAACTTCTAGTAGAAGATAGTATTTATATTATACTCTTATTTTTTGTATAGATGTGTATTACATACATGTAAGGTGGTATTTTTTCACAATTTCTTCTTTCACCTTTTTACTATATTACAAAAGGAAGCTTGTAAATGCAAACACTCTGAAGAGGATGTTTAGTACAGAGATGTCATACAAGGATCCTATTACTGATCCATCCTGTTAGGCAGAAACCTGTGCAGTTCCCTCTGTGACCACTGCAAAAGGTTTAGGACTACAGGTGTTTGGCAGTAAACCCACTTGGTAGCAGTCTGTACCACACAGATTCACTTGGTAGCTGTGGCTGAGCAGTCAGACTTCCCTCAAAAAGAATTAGGCAGTATACAGAGTATTCACAATAGGTCAAGAGCACACAATAGAACAAGTAAACACTGACCAGGGCTTGGTGTAAAAGAGATATAATTATTTATTTAAAACCACATCTAGAAAAACACACAGGCACTAATAGTAAGCAATTCAAAAACACGGTCACTAAAAGATATACACTCCCTTAAAAGAATATTAGACAAGTCTTAAGTAAGCCCCACTTATTTTCAGACAGCGGTGAGCGCTTAACGTAGATGGCACTCTAATAGTTTGTTTTAAAAAGGGAGAGAAAAGCAGAGAACAAATTGAAACAGATCCCAACACTTTTTCAAGAACACAACAAGAGGAGAAGGCAAGGTAAAACCGTGAAATTAGAGTTCAAGAAGCTGGATCCACTTTCAAAGGATCCAAACTAAATGTGTCCAAGGTCACACGTTTGCAGTGCACAAAAGTCTTGTAAAGGTTCAAAAAGGAGTTGGACCACAGAAAGGGACCAGTTAGAGGGTCAAGGCGGCCAGCCCAGTCCAGAAGGTTAAGGAGTTATTATTACCTTGTAGCAATCTTTAGAAAGGGAGGCCTGGCGGACACAGTACCTTAAAGTGGTGAGAACGCTCCAGCGGGGGCAGTTGTTCCTGGCAGCGTGTGCAAGTCGGTGCTTCGTCCGGGGGAAGAGAGGATCTCATCGTGGAGGAAGACAGGAGTCTGTTGCACTGCCAGGGAAGAAACCAGCCGCAGAGTTTCTCAGGTACAAGGAGCGGTCCGGTGATTCGCGGTTCAGTGGTGAGTGGCTATCCAGCCGCCGGGGTGCTTGGCATGGGCAGTTCGACCACAAACCGGGCTGGGGTGCGAAGAAAGAAAGGAAAACTGGTTGTGCCCACCAGTCAGGGGAAGAAGCCTCTCCAGCCGGGAGATCTTCTCTGTCGTCGGGAAGTGGTGAGTCGGTTCTGCAGGGCTCCACCGGTGGTGTCGTCGTGGTAGGTCGGCTCAGCTTCTCCCTCGTCGGATTCTCAGGTCCTGTGGCGACTTCTGAAGTTCGTCCCCAAAGCCCTGCTTTTATGCAGAAAACCCCCATTCACTCAGCCTAGCTGTCACTCAAACATGCTAAGTGGTGAGCCGGCCGGCTCACCACTTGGGCCAATCACACAAGAGTGCGACCTGAGTTACCAAGGTAACTCGGTCCAGGTTGCCTAAATCCCCTCCCACACCCCCTGTGTTACCCAGACAGAGTGGCACCACTTTTGGAGGCTTCTGTGGAGAAGCCCGCCAAAAAAGTGGAACAAAGGGCTCGACTTGGGTTGGAGTCACAGAAGAGAACATAAACGCCATTTTTGAATCGAGTCTTGGCAAAAAATACCAACCAGAGAATTAGTATTAATTAAATAAACCGGCGGTATGTTCGAGGCTATGAGAATTAAATGATTAAAGTTGGTAGCCTCGAACAATGGGAAAATCCCATAGGAAAATATTTGCGGTCGAATATAAAAAGTAGTTTCCACTGCCACCAGCCAAAACTCGATCAGGGGGGACGGAGACGTGCCCCCTTGACTAACAGACCCCGGGGCAATCGAATTGCCCCGACCAGTACGTCCACAATATGATGGTTTGTACTGGTTTCTGTTAATAATTTGGGACTAGTAAAGCCAATGGTGACTTTACATGCCCTGGGAGACAGTAGTCAGTCCCAGGGTATGGAGTCTATGGTGCGGTGTCACTATGACACCCCTGTGTTACGGCACGGAGGGTGCTGTGTAACACACATAGTAAAAACACATGAGACCCTATGGAGTAAAGGACCCCATAGCCCATAAAACGCAGTAACAGTCAAAGGAATACCATTAATCATGTTCAAGAGTTGGAGGAAAAGAGTCTCACTCTTGGCAGGAGGAAAAAAACAAACTCCAGAAATCCAGCAAAGCTGATGGGGGACTCCCTAGGTTAGGAAATTCAGCCTAAAGAGAGAATTCTCCCTAACACATCCAAGTCAACACATATTGCAATCTGTCTTGTAAACAAGCTGAAATCTCCAGAACCAATAGCTAGATGTCCAATTATTCATAGAAAGTGAATCTAAAACCGAGAAACACTACAAAAGTCTGTTACAGTTAAGTAACAATTTCTCTTGTAAATGTCTTTGTCATTGCTTCCCCCTTCTGCAAAGAGAAAGTGCTATATAGACGTAAATGCAAAGTCTATTGTAGAATATTGTTCTCTTTAGTCCTACTATTACAGGGGTCTGCAACCTGTGACAGTCCAGAGGTTTGGACTACAATTCTCATTATCGTTTACCATCGACTATCCTGGCTAGGGCTGATTGGAGCTGTAGCCTGAAATATCTGGAAAGGCAACGGTAGCAGACCCCCCTCTCATTGGATATTGCTCATTGTCTATTTTGCTTTCAGTGTACTTGCAATACTCATATATACACCCAAGTGGATTAGAAACCAACCGCATTTATATATTAACATCTAATTCTGCCACTGCTTGATA
This sequence comes from Ambystoma mexicanum, assembly GCF_040938575.1. Classification (NCBI taxonomy): domain Eukaryota; kingdom Metazoa; phylum Chordata; class Amphibia; order Caudata; family Ambystomatidae; genus Ambystoma; species Ambystoma mexicanum. The sequence goes on along the minus strand of NC_090937.1, from coordinate 29,856,537 downwards.
GCACAGGCGGGACTCTTGAGGTGACTTGAAGCTCTGAGGTGACTTGGTATACCTTTGATTAAAGTTTCAGCTAGAACGATGTTGTTTATGTGAATACTAGTAATGCCATACATGTTAAATTCCTGACAATGCCTTCTTTTGAGTAATTATGTCATCAACCCATCTCCATCCCTCATTACAGGTGCAGCCGGTTCCAGTCCGAAATCAAGCGATTGAAAATTTCCTCCCCAGTGCGAGTCTGTCAGAATTGCTATTTCAACCTACGGCACGAGCGTGGCTCAGAGGATGCAGCCAGGAACTAACACTCACCAAAGGTCAAATGAAACCCAGATGGTGTACGTTTTTGGGGTCTGACCCACCCTTAATTACTTATTGCATCTTTACAGAGAACTTGAAAGGGAGTTAAAAACAACACACAAAAAGCTTTTCGTTTACATGCATCTTTGTACTGTGTTTTAAAGCACTGACATAAAAACAAAACAAAAAACATAAGGGATCATACATTTGTGGTGTTTTCATTGTGCTTATATAGTAAGCAAATACACAAACCAGAACCAAGTTTGGGTGATTCCAGGAATGAAGCTTCTTTCGCATAGCCAAATCTCCGCGCTTGAATATGCATCTGCAGAGGAGTCGAGAAAAACATGTGAAAAAACTCCTCATTGACTACCGATTCATCTGTCTCATGTCTTGTGTTCATAAAACTGCTCTCTTCCTTTCTGCAAAAAAAGAGCTTTTTTTTAGGAAATAGTTGTAAATCTGCCTTCTGTACAAGCAACTTTGTGTATATTGTAAATACGTATATATTGATGGCCTTTTTATCTAAAATAATGTATGAACTTAAGTAACTGCCTGTTACATGGGACTTCATATTATCCCTGTTTTAATGACTTGCCTTTGCTTCACCCGGAAACTTCTTTTGCCATCTTACAAATGGAATGTGTCAAGATAAAAAAAAAAGAAAAAGTAGTCAAAAAACCTTAAGAGGCATTATGTGTAAAAGTGTTTTACGTTTTACTGCACTTGTTTATTTAATCTTGATCAACATGTTTTTTTATTTAAGTTGCTCACAGTATCTTTAGCAATCCAGGCAATTCCTGGAACACAGATCACCTTCTGAGGTAAGCAAACTTAGGACCACAGGAGCTTTTTCCTCAAGGATTGAATCTCTGGGTGCTGATTTGTACTTTATCTTGTCCCATAGCAGGCATTGCCCAACTTGTTACCATTTCAGTGTTGTGGTGCAATTCAGGTTTTTTGTCTAAGTAGGAAATCTCTTGTCTGCTGTGTTCAGTAAAGTTGGACAGGTTTCTAATGAAGATCTTGCAAAACTGCTCCTCAGTCTTTTAACTAAAGGCCTGTGCTGGTAACAGGCCATGGTGTTTAATATTGTGGCAAAATCTGAAAGGGCTCGGACTGCTATGCAAGGAGATTCTTTTTACTTAATCCTGTTCCCTGGATGTTAAGCGCATCCTTATTTCTAGTGCTTAGCATACTGATTATAGTCGCTATTGTCTGCTTAACGCAGAAGACATTTTTTAACATTACCTTGTTTACGTCCCTCTTCGCAAATCACAAAGGGCTTGGGATGCACCCTTTCCCATAAGAAAAGGGGATATTTTTTAATGCCTCCTCATGCAGTATTGGTGAGAAGGTTTAGTAACTAAGTCAAAACTATGTGCCATTTTGGAAATGGGCCCCGGGTTGAGCGTTTCCATACAAAGCTCTGTTGCAGTGGAAACGAGGTCATTGCTTGGGGTTCTGTGAAAGAAACTTTTAGATCGAACAGCAGGTCTGAAGGGGAAAGTGAAGACTGTGCACACTTAGCTCAATGGACAAAATAATGTGCTGGCTGTGCATTATTTAGGACTGGATGTTCTAGAGCTGTAGTATTCTGTAATGAGGAATTTCTTTCTCTGACACCTTACTGAGAGGCTTGGGAGTCAGTAGCCCACCGCAAACTGTCCATTGCCCCACCTTTCTTGCCAAGCCTGCTGCAGTGGGCAGAATGTGCAAACCAATGCCATGTAATAAGAAACCCCGTCGGGCACAGTATCTTGTTCCTTGGACAAAAGGGCCCATGTTATCATGGGAGATGAGTACGAGGGGGTGGGGACACCAAGAGGACGTGTGCTATGATAGGTGAGCCCCATGGCACACCCTGGAATGAAGCATGGGATGGCTGTTTTTGGTAGTATTCTGTGCCCCAACATTGGCAAGACAATTCAATCAGCCTCTTCTGCTTTTTGACAGAATATTCTGCCAACACTTACTTCCCACCTCCAACTTGGCTATTTGAACGTCTTTTTGCAAATAGTCTGTTTTAGCTTGCTACTTCTTGAGGACCTGACTCAGTAGCCAGGCTTCAAACGGATAACTTTGTTGCACATTGAACAGGGCTTCTGTTGCATACTTCCATCATAGGGTCATGGTTAGGCAAGTCTGCCTAATCTACGTTCATACTTCCTGAAGAGAACGAAGGGCAGGAATTTGGATGATGTCATCCAATCAAAATGCATTCCAGAAATCCAGAAAGTAAACTACTGAAATTATGATAAATGATGTGAAACGTTATGGCCTGTATCTTTTTATCACAGTGTGGTCAACAGGTCTTTCGCTCAACCCCCACCCTCCAACTGCTCGCCACCCCGCCCCCCCACTCTACTATGTTTTGTGAGCAGTTGCATATTGCTCGACCCCTGGTGGTCGACATATGCAACTGCTCGCCACCCCCCCCCCAACTCTACTATGTTTTATGAGCAGTTGCATATTGCTCGACCCCTGGTGGTCGACATATGCAACTGCTCGCCTACCATCCCAAAAAGAAACTCTTCCATCCTCACTTTTACCTCTCCCCCAATTACCTCCCTGCCCTCATCCTTTCAGCACCCCGCTGCTGGAACACCCTTTTTGCCTCATATCCCTTCACCCAGAACCCCTGCCGACTACTCCTGTGTAGCACCACCCCTTAACTCCACTGCCTCGATTCGTCACCGACCCACTGGCGGATCCCAACATCTAGTTACTCGCAACCCCTCGCACCCATGCTCCCTCCTCAGCTTACATGCATACACCTTCCATGCATTCCTCCTCCCTCGTCACCTTGTAGGTTTGGGCTCCTATTCATCCCTAAGTGTTTGATCAGTCAGAGAGTGTCTAGCAGTCCAAACTGATGACCACTTACTACAACGAGTAGTTGGGGTGAGCAAAAGACCCGCTGCCAGAGAAAGTCTGTGAATACATTTGGAAAAAAAAAACTCATTTGAACGCAGAATTTACTAACATTGTAGTTTAGTGGTATTGAAAGATGTTGCCATATTTTGTTTGCGGTTTAATTTAGTACAGAGTAGATTTTGAAATCTGTGTTTTAAAAACGTTTTTCATTTTTATGGGGCATGGCTGCAGTACCCTTCAGCACATTCAAACCATTTTCAAAATGGCACATAATCATATTTCGTAATGACTTGAAGGCTTTAAGTAGGCACTTGCTTTGAGGTGTAAACCTACTATGTTACAAGGGAGATGTTTATACAGGGATCCCTGTATTAGAGCTTAGCTACTATACAATCAGCAAATCAGTGCCCTCAAAGCACAGCATTTTTCACTTTTTCGACACTTAATTGGGAATTCATTTACTAATGTATTAAATGCTGAGGAAGAAAGGTCTTATGTCTTAGTGTCGCTGGTGTATTATAACTAATTTAATTCTCTTGGCACAAAGTTCGCTTGGTTGGGTAGCTAGAAATAGCATAGTGAATATATGGCACCAAATACATGCATTTGTGTTTTTATCCTCCGCTTTATGATGCTGTGGGCAACTGCTTTTAATCGATGGTAATTATTTTCCCCGTTGCTGCTTATGCAAAAGGACTGCGCAGTAAATGTGTTGCTGAATGGCTTCAAGTTTCAGCATTAGTATAGTCACAAGATGTACAGTGGAAATCTTGAAAGGCAGTCTATTCTAAATGCAAGTTCCTGACCGGTCTACTCTCTTGTAGTATTCACTTCCTCTCATCCCCACATCTGTATGTAGCGTGGTACTGTTATGTCTCGCTTTCAAGGGGACCTCAGTGCGGCCCCTTACCTATCCACTAGAAAACTCAATACATAAATTATTTGCACATTCTTTTGTAAAATATTTAGTAGGAATTGTTTTTGCTCTGCGTCCTACCAGGTCCCATTCTATGAATTGTGTACAAAAATAAATATTTATGCAGTTAAAACTGTTTTTAGGAAGTATTTTTAATTTCAGCAAGTTTTGTTACTTGTTGCATGACTTAACAAAGCTGACTTTTTGTGTCAGTGCAATGTATATTTTTGTCCTGTTATTAACTCGTATGCCCTCTTATAAGGCCATTTATTTGTACAGCAGTGGGAGTTAATTGAAGATAACTGGTTAAGACTGGAGTGCAGACTTTTGTACTACATTGCAAAATCCAATATCTGTTTTTGGTGGTTAAATGTAAAAGGCCTAAATAATAATTACTATCTGGTGTGCAATCTGTGATATTTGAATGTTCATTGTATATTTGTCTCTAATGCAAAGAGGTAGAAAAAAACACAATACATTAATAAATGCAATAGTTCAGGTAATCTTATGTTTATTATTTTCATTACCAATAAATACCTGCTATTTACCACCAAAACGTTTCTTTTCTTGTGTTGTTTTTCCTGGAATAAACCAGAGCTAAACTTGAGTGAAATGCTTCCACTTGGTAATCTACAATGTATTTCTACTACTTCTTCCCTTCCAGCTGTTCTTTTTCCAGATAATTCTTCGTTAAAAACAAAAAAGCTCACAACTGTAATCTCCAGCAAATGATCATTCCCAGTTTTAGAAGCCGTAGAATAATTCCCAGCTGGAACTGCTACCATCTTTTTTAGTTTTTAAATTGAACTTTAAGAAAGCATTTCACCATTTTTAAAAATATATTATTATTTTGACAGTAGCCAACCGAAAAAGGTAGAAAGGTTGCAGGGCATCGTGTCCAGAGAGAGATCTGTCTTTTTCAATTTTCAGATACAAACTCCGAACACGAGGGATGCTTGGGACTGAACCTGCGAACACTGTTCACATTTTACACGTTTTTTCCTGTAGTGTGACATCCTTTTTAGTTTAGGTGGCAAAGCCAGTATCATAGACAAAATATTACAGCATTTTTGTATTTGCGTAAAGAAACTGTGCTTTAGGGTGCTGTTTCCAGGTCAAGACTGCAGCCTCTGAGACTGATTGGAAGAATGCAGGTCACAGGTGAGGCTGGGGATGGGATGGTATGGTATGGTATCGTTTATTTATATGGCGCCTATACACAGGCAAGTGTTTCAAAGCGCTCAAGGAGGGTGGGAACACAGGGGAAAAAACAACAGTCACTCAGAGCCTTGAAATTCTGAGACTATAATAGTCTGCACAGGCAGAGTAAGTGCATAAAACACATTTAACAGTATGGGATATAGCAAATAGGCCAGACGGCGATTCTGCAGTTTTAACAGTACAGTTAGGGGTGAAGACAGAGGAGAAACAGACGATCTTCTGGCGTGGTGCGTACAGATCAAGCAAGTGCACAGAGTGTCACCGGGAGGGGAGGGTCAAGTGCACCCTGTCAGTTGAGATTGGGGGTAAGTGCAGAGAGAGCCATTCTCTTGGGTTGATTTCTTAGTGCGTTGAGTGGGGGTCGGGTGTAGGGCCCTGAGACAAGTGCGAGAGAGTACTGGCGGGGGTGCTGGGCACCAGTGAGAGATTGAGGTACACCAGGAGACCAGTCAGCATGTTGTAAGGAATAGGAGGGAGAGAGGGAAAGGACAGCAAACTAGGTTCTTGAGGGACAGTATTTAGGTAGGCAGCATTGCAGGTAGGTGGGTTCCAGGCCCCAGAAAGCCTTGTGGACAATGCAAAGGGTCTTGAATTTGATCCTTGCAGACTCAGGGAGCCGGTAGAGAGATTTCAGCGCCAGAGAGATGCAGTCCCTGGTTTTGAGGCCAAGAATAAGTCTTGCGGTTTTGTTCTGGATGAGTTGCAGAGGGCGCAGGGTAGAAGAAGGGAGGTTGAAAAAGGGGGTGTTGCGGTAGTCCAGCCTGGAGAGAACCAGGGCACTAGAGATAGTGAGCCGCTGGGGGAAAGTGAGAAAGGGTACAGTACCCCTGAGGAGGATGAATTAATAGTTAGACTTTTTAGAGATGTCTGAAATGTGAGAGGAGAAGGAGAGAGTGGAATCAAAGATGACCCCAAGGTTTCTTGCTTTGCAGGTGGGTGTAGGTGCAGGGCCAAGGGAAGCCGGCCAGAGTGAAAGTGGGAAAGCGGGAGCAGGGGTCCCAATGCGAACAATCTCAGTCTTAGTGGCGTTGAGGCAGAGGTTGTTTGCAGCAGACCATGACTGAATAGCAGACAGACAGTCAGATTTGAGCGAGGCGGAAGAGGCGGCTGAGGGTATCCTGAAAGATAGTTGCCTGCCATCTGCATACCACTGGAAGTTAGAGGTGAAGGTGGCAATCACCCATACCAGGGCAGCCATATAGACGTTGAAGAAGCAGCGAGAAAGGTTAGATCCCTGGGGAACACCACAGATTGAGAGTGTGATAGTCGAGTGAAAGGCTCCACATTACACCTGGGATGGGCGGTCGGAGAAGAATTGCCAGAATACCTTGGCTCCTTCTATTGCCTGCTGTAACATGACACTAAAGAATCACATGTTATAAAGCCAGTCAAAAGGGGCTGCTTTTGGCTATCAGCAAAATAAACAAAAATTGGTCAATTGAATATTCACTTCTTTATCAACAAAGTTGTATGCCACACTGGGCTCACTTCTGCTCTATACAAATGCTTCAGTAAAAGAGTTGTGGCTGTTCTTAAGTGTCTTATAGTCTCCCTTTGACTCACCAACAACTCTTCACCTGAGAGTTTGCAGTCAGTTCTGTAGGCCTGCCTCTGTCAGTTTGCTTGTTTTAAACATGAAGACTCTGTTATATCATATTAAAAAAAGATTGCCCGGTTGCTCAGCCTATCCAGTATGCCTTGAAGTGACTGTGCAGCTGGCATCTGCAGTGAAAGCTCAAAGTCCACATTTACATTTTCACTATGTGCACACTTTATCACTTATGTGGGCACATCAGGAAACCAATTAAAATATTTCTCGATCTCCATAAAGTACTCCGACTTCTTTCTCTTTGTGATTTGCTTTTTTCCTCACCAGGCTACTATTCAAAACTCCATGTTCCAGGGTCCGGAGCCACTGTTACAGCAGATCATTCCCAGATTTGCTCAAAGGAATAGTTCTTTAAATTGTTGCACAGACAGACCATACTTTGCCTTTAATGAAAGTGTACATTGTTTATGAATTATGCAGATCACGCAAACCCGTATGGCTCGTTTTCGCAGGCGTGAAACTGCACGTTTGCATTTTAAACGTGCGTTTTTCACTGCGGTCATGTTCAACGTTTTTTTTAAACGTGTTTGGTGTGTGCACTGAGGGGGTTTGGGAGTTGTGTTTGGCAAAGTGAAGGTGGTGGGTTGAATAGTGGGGTTTGGGTGGATCCCCATATTTAAAAAAAGAAAATAAGATCAAAACGACTGCGGTGAAAACTGCACGTTTAAAATGCAAACGTGCAGTTTCACAGCGGCGAAAACATGTGGCACCAGAGACAAAAGGCCATGTCCAGGGATGGGCATGAGTGAGCAGGGCTGGTTCTTTCCCAGCCTTAAACATGAAAAGGGGATTGGCCCAAATGTGGTACAGCTAATGAGGGGGTCTCAAATATGTGTTCACAAGGAAATACATAAGCTTTGAAAAATAAATTCAAAGAAAGCTACTAATTCTAATTGACTTGGTATCCAACAAAGGGATATCCTAACCTGAAAATGCCCAGGGTAGCCAAGAAAAACATACAGTAAAGTCAAGCCAAACACAACTTGTCGAAAAACAATATATTACAATTTTTTATTACACAAAGGTAAATATATTTAACAAATACACAAAATCCTATGCTTTAAACAAATACATGATGGATGTATTTTCAACAAATGCCTAAGGTCCGCTGCGTGACCGCAGCATGATGAGTCCTGTCGGGTGATCCCGACATCAGTTGTGGCCCTCTCCGGTGGTCCGGGAGCTGGCCACAACACTATATAATAGCTCAATTGATTCACTAATGTTTGAGTAAACTAGATATTTCCTCATTTGTAGGCAGGTCATGATAGCCTGCACGTTTGATGCTCCCCTTAAGTTTTTGAACTAATCGTTCCCAGCGCAAGACCTTTTGCATTTGGATTATTTTCTTAAGTCATCACCTGGATGGTGACAGTCGCAAGTTGTTAATCATATAAAAATTACCACCTGAACAAACTGTCGCTTGACTGTGAAATACCTCCTGAGGATTCATTGCAAACCGTATGCAACACACAACTGTGACATTGTGGTTCCAAAACTAGAGGAACAATTGTTTGTAACTACGTACACTATTCAATAGTGAACACTACAGCACATTTTTGGGATTATAATATTCTAAAAGACTAAAAAACTTATGGAAATGCAAGAAACCCTTTAAAATCTCTTACATCGCTATTACACAGAGTTAAGATTGACACTTTGATGATGGACTTCTCTGTTGTGCAGCTAGTGGTGATGAAATCTGTTTTCCTTTACTACTTATATATATATCATCTCCTAAACCCTGGGAAAATGGAGATCATGATCTGCGGAAAGACAGCCCTCTTTCCACAACCCACCCCTTAGCTTCCTTCCCTAGGATGTCCCACCCCCTATCACAGTCAAAAACCTGGGTTGCACAATGGACACCGACCAGAAACTATCCAAAAACATCAACACTGTGTCCAAATCATGCTACTTTTACCTCCCCGTACTCGAGACACATCTTCCCTTGCCTCTCCCACCCCCACAGACTTACTGCAATTATTCCCATTGTAGTTTCTCGACTAGACTCGCAAACACTCTTTACCTGGGCACACCAACTTACCAACTCGGAAAGCTCCAGCGAGTCCAGAACTCCGCCGCCAGGCTCCTCCTTTCCCTCGACGGAAGAGAACACATCTCCCCGCACCCTCTACTGGCTCCCTATTGGATGCCGGGTCACCTTCAAAGTCATGTGCATCACTCACCGAGTACTGGACAATATAGGGGGTGATTTTCTGTTTTAGGTATTTAGGGCCCATCACCCCACTTGAAACCTGAGATCAAGCACAACCCTTTATGTGATTTCCCCTCCCCCCCTTTGCAAATCAACCAGAATTGGAGGCTCCATTTTCTCAGTCCTGGTGCCCACCATCTGGAATTCACTGCCACCCCACATCTTACACACACAAGAACACAGGACCTTCCGAAGGGCCCTCAAAACGTGGCTATTCTCACCAGCATCATGATCTGAATCGCATCCAATAACATCCATGGTTGGAATTCCTTAGGCAGCCAAGATGTGGAGGTTGGGCAATGTGCTGCACCGGGATGGTCTCTGAGGGGTGGGCCTTTGGGTGGCCCTTAAATTAATCTGAGAGTGGACAATGTGTTGCATTGGATGAGTCCACTGCTACTAGCCAGGGAAGATGGCAAGCGTAGGGAACACTGCCTCTCAGAACAATGTCCTAGCTTCTCTGGCTGCCTCACTTTAACTGGTATACCTTGTGATTGCCTTTAGCAATCGCGAGGCCAGTTCCACTGCAACCACATTCACGCCACATCTTACGTACTACTCGTACGCTTGCTCCTCGAGAACTTTTCAGCTTCTGCATATGCCCTGAACTTAGAGCACACGAAGGAAACCAGACCACATCTCAGATGCCAGAAGAGCCACTTACTGGCTCCCTGTCAGGGAAAGGATCAAATTCAAAGTCCTCTCCATCTCACTTCGCTGCCTCTCAAATGATGCACCCTCTTCCCTTGTCCAGAAACTAAACAGATACCTGCCAGACCGCTATGCTCTTCAAACAGCCACCTCCTCACCGTACCTAGGGTTCGCTGGAAAAAAGCGCATGGATCCAGCTTCCCAGCCTGCACAGCCACCCTGTGGAACAATTTACCCCTCGGCCTGCAAGCAGACACCTCCTACCTCTCGTTCAGAAAGAACCTCCATACTCGCCTGTTTTGTTAAAACTGTTGTACCTGGCCTAACTTACTGTTCCTGTACCTGCCTGACTTGCTTTTCCTGTAACTGGCACCTAAATAACTGTGGGCTTTGTGCGCTGCTATAAATACACAAATAAATAAATACCAAATCTGAAGATTGCCACCAAGGGTGGCCCTTAGGAGGATGAGTGTCCTTGGCTAGGGGCAGTATGACCCAAAGGACAGTGATTGGTTATAGAGGAGACGAGCAGTTTTCAGTATTAAAGTGAAAATGCTTTCTTTTTACCAAGGATTCCCAACCTGGCGACTGGGAATATTCATGCGCATGTGAATCCATGCCAGACCCATGCTGGAGAACAGGAGTTACAGGTAAATGACTTGTCTGGTCACATTTTCAGAATAAGGAACAAGGACTTTTGCTGTCAGTGAATGGCGTAGGGTTCATGGGAATTTCCATCCAAAATATCTGGACAGCTGTCGGCTTGCCATGTGTTTTTATCACAACTCTCACCAACCCTATCTAACAAAACAGGTCTTCATCAACTAAAATAGTCAAGATGTATACTTCTTCTATTGTCTTGTTTGTCCCTGGCCTACAGGTTTTGTTGGGCCTTCTTAAAGAGGAAGAGTTAGATCTGCAGTTTCTGCTCCAGAAGAGCGTCCATCTCCCCCCCAGGTATTTTAGCTTCTTGGGGGAGCTTGTCCCTTGGCATCAAGCAGAGCCACAATGGGTTGTGTGGTGAAATAAAATAACGAATGTCTGTTAAATGATATGCATCTAATGAAAATAAAGAAACTTGTAACTATGTTTACACAGTTTTTGGCATGAGGTGCGCTCCAGGCTCAAAGAGATTCTACAGGTCGACATTCCAGATGACCCTCTGCTGTGTGTTTTGGGACTCAATAACAACTTGCATCACGGTTGTACCATGGCAGATCACAGGCTGTCAACCTATCTACTGCTTGCGGCTGCATTTTCGGTTCTCTGCTTTTGGAGGAAGCCAGAACTCCCAACGGTCAGTGTATGGCTTGATACAATCTGGAATGTAATGGCAATGGAGAAACTATTGGCTAATATAAAATACTCCTTGTCTGCGTTTATGACTACCTGCAATCCTTTCTTGACCTATATGCAAAAAGACTATAATGCCCTCTCATGCCTGTTGAGACTATGGGCACTAAACCTGGTTGACCTACCCTGATGTCTTATGCTATATGTTCCATTTGCTGTAATGTTTGAAATGCTCAAAAATGTCTTCCACTTGGTATACTCCTGAGGGGGGACAGGAGGGAGGGCGGGAAAGGCAGTGGGGGGGGGGGGGCGTTACTTTCTGAAAATGTTATGAGCTTTACATGTTCAGTCCAAAGCCTGTTTCGATCATAAAACCCAATAAAAACTTGTTTTTCTTTTTTTTAAAAAAAGCCTTTTTTTATCCCATATACTAGTAACTAAAATAAAGAGGTGCTGAATCTTCTTGGTCCAGAAGATTGGCTCTATTCTTCTGGACAATGGTTTATCATGCCAGTTGTCAGGTGGGAACTGCGCCTGAGAGAATGACTCCCTTTTCCAGCTCTCAGTTCCTTTTCATGATACAACACAAAGTTCCAGCTTGAGGTGCTGTTAAGTTCTCAGTTCAAACGCAAAAGTTCCAACTCAAACATACTTCCTTATTGCCCATAGTTTTCTTCACTATTGGGTTCCTGGAGAATTCCTCCCTTCTCCAGGTATCTTGTTTTCAACACAGTGACAGGGGAATGACTCCCTTCCGTCGGGCCTTCCCCGCTTTGCTTCATGGTACACAACACCATGGGTATGATCTCCTTCCCCCTCATCTTTCTTGGTTTGTAGTTTTAACAGTAGTAGGGGGAACACCTCCCGTCCCCTGGCCCTTCTCAGGCTCTTTACCACAGTTTGCGAAGGCTAGGGGAATGATTCCCTTCCCCAGGCCCTTCTCTGACTCTTTACCAAAGTTCACAATGCCAGGGGGCCCGATTCCCTTCCCCAGGCTGCCTTTCACCTTGTTTTACTGCTGTGTCCGTGTGGGTCCCAGACCCGTAGGATTCTGCTGACTTCCTTTGGCAGGCCTGGTTCATTTTCCTGCCAGGTACTGTGCGGAACAAGAGGATGTGTGATGCTCTTCTCAATTGTATGGAGCGGCCACTCTGCAGCTCTCTACTCCTCGCTGGGCACGTGTCTGCCTCTGACCGCGTCGTCCCGTGGTCTTCGTCTTATGGAGGTTGGCTCCTGTTGCCTTCCGGGCTGTTCGACCTCTGCGAAAAGTAAGTGAGCTTCTCAGTGGGTTGGTAAGTGTCCCAGACCCAGTCTTCGAGTTCCTGTGCTTTCCGGCTCTCACAATCACGGCTCCTCCAGGGATTACTTTTCTTTCGAGTGCCTCTGCACTTTTTATGCTCATACAGTGTCCACATTGACTGGAACGCTTACTTTGGTTCTGCAGGTTGTTCCTCATTGCTCTGCACTTCTTCTTTGTCCCAGTACTGACATGGTTAATTTTTACTGGGTTAGTTGGACTCTTCCTCGTCCCAGTCTTCCAGTGTACTTCAGATGGGTAGTCCCTACTCTTCCTCATCTCAGTACTTCTCATGATGGTTATGTTGTCTATCCTACACAAATACATGGAAGGTGCCTTTATCGTGTTGGGCTCCCATGGAGATATTTTTTTATGTGAATTGCAGCCGGCAGGGCACTACACGGACTGTGCAAAAGGATCGCGGGCGCCCGCTCCGGGGAGGAGTGGGGGAGGTGCAGGCCTGCAGAAGCGCGGCAGGGTGGCTCTCCGTGGTCCCTGCTTAGGAAGAATCTGCTGTAGGTGGCTGGCGAAGCGGGGTGCCCTTCCCTGCTCGGATACCGGCGGCTCAACGAGCGGGGCCGACCAGAACGTCCTTCGGCGAGGGAAGCGGACAAAGGAGGAGAGTGTCGACCTGATCGGGGCCGGCTGGGCGGCCCATCGGCGGATTGGGACGCTGCGGAAGCCGGAGCCTCGGGGGCAGCAGCAGCGCGGTGACTGTGCATTGGAGGCAGCAGCGGCAGCAGGCATCCATGGCGGCCGTGAGGGGACCATTGGCGGCAATTCCCCCCTCAGGTGGCGGCCAAGTGTACCTCAGAGGGTAAGGGGGGGGCCACATACCCGGTGCTGGTGAGGGTTCCGGGTCGGGTGGGGTGGCGCTGTCCATCTGGCTGCTGGGTGCCCGCCCCCCCTGTGGTGCGTTTGCCGGCTCCAACTGGCCGATGAGTAGTTGGCAGTTACAGGAGGCCGGCTCTCTCGCCGCCGGCGGGCGGTGCTCGGTGCGGGGGCGGCCCGCACTTTGCATGGACCTTGGTGGACTGTGAACGCGAAGAGATCTGGGGCGGACTTGCTGGATTCACTGACTCCCGGAGAGACATACGCTGGAGGCGGCCGGTGCCACCCTGTGAACGGCGGCTGGTGCCCACTGAGCTATTGGTGGACCTGCTCGAGTAGTGCTGCCAGGCACCTTGAGTTGTTTCTCCATGGTTGGTTGGCCGGGGCCCCTGGGAAATACGAGGCTCGCTTGCAATGCTGTCTAGTCTGGTGCTCGCTCGGGAACGTCCCTCTCCCCACACCTTCCCAGATCTGAACAACCCGGCTATTGGTATGCTGGGGAGAGAAGATGACCTACGGTGACACACGGGACTGTGCACGGCGGCGGGCGGGGTGTTGTGCTGCTGGGAGGCAGGGCCCCGGCTGGACAGTGTGGAGCTGGATGAGAATCTGTTGAGAATATTCAGTGGGCGTCATTCATTGGAAGAGACGGATCCTTGGGGCTCTTGGTGATTGCTTCCTCACCTGGTATGAGACTCCTGCTGGATCCTGGGCCCCTGGATCGGAAGACAGGGGTGCAGGTGGCCTCATCTATCACTACTGCACAATACTACTGGATCCTGATTTTCGCACCGATCATGTCCAAGTCAGGGAAAGGGGGTAAGCAGCAGTCCAAATAAAATTTTGAGATGTCTGCGCAAGCCAAGAGTGGATGTTTGATGGGCGAGGCGGTGCGTGCGCTGGACATGGGGCCCGAGCCAGATCCGGTGGCTGCCTTTCAGGACATCAAAGCTATGTTACTACAGCTACAGTCTGGGATACAATCTTTGGATGGCAAGCTAGATACCCTGACGTGCAAGGTGGATCACATGCAGGTCCGGTTGGACAAACATGGGGAGAGGCTGGACGAGGCGGAAGGGCGGCTGTCGGGAGTGGAAGGTGTGGCAACGGCAGTCTCTGGGGAAATGGCAGAGGTCAGGAAGGCCCTGAAAGAGCTTCGGGAGAAGCAGGATGACCTCGAATCGAGATCCCGCCGGAATAATATCCGAATTGTCTGTTTATCCGAGTCGGCAGGTCAAAGAGACATGGAAGCATTGGTGGAGGAAATCCTGCGGGAAACCTTAGGTTCGGACGGCTTTTTCCTGCTCTGTGTTGTGGAGAGGGCGCACAGGATCCCCAGCGGCCGGAACCCGATCCCGGGAGCCCCGCCTCATCCGCTGATTGCCCGACTGTTGAATTATAGAGATAGAGATGTGGCACTGAGGAAAGCCAGAGAGAAAGGCACTTTGTCTTACAAGGGGGGCGTGATCAAACTCTTCCCAGACTTTTCTGATAAAGTGCAGGCTGCCAGGAAGTCTTTTTTGGACGTCAAGAAACGACTGAGGGATAAAGGGCTGAAATATGCAATGTTGTTCCCAGCCAAACTGCGGGTGATTCATGATGGGAAGTCATTGTTTTTTCAGTCCCCGGAGGAAGCCTCCTCTTTTCTTTATATGTTACCGACGTCTCCTAGATCACGGATGGGTGAGGCCTGATTTTCTTTAACATCGTAGACACCGGTTGCTGTTGCCGTTGTTTTGCGCAGCCAATGGGCGGATTTGTACGCAGAGACAGTTATCCTGAGCGGTGCGAAGGGGGGTTGGGCTCGTAGTTGCCCCCTGAGCGCAAGCTGTTAGAGTGTATGTTGACGGATGTTGGGGTGCTGGAAGGTTGGGGGTTCCAGCGTAGGTGGGGGGGGGGTCTTTGTTGTGGGATGTGGAGGGGTGAGGCAGGGGGGGAGCGATCACTGACAAGTTGGGGGTTGTCGGGAGTATGGGGAGGCGGGATGGGGGATGGGGTGAACTGATGGTATGCATTGTGGACCGGGGGATCTGCTGGGCCTATTGGAGCAGGGAGGGTGTGTGGCTACTTATCTACAGATGGCGACAGTACATCTCATGACCTGGAATGTTAGGGGTCTTAACAGTTTGCCCAAATGCTGGAAAGTTTTGCAATATTTGGAACGGCATAGAATCGGAGTGGCCTTCCTACAGAAGACCCATTTCACACCGGAGTCTAGATTTGGAAAAAGTTGGGGGTGCCATAGATATTTTTCTTCATATTCTTCCTATTCTAGAGGTGTAGGTATCTTGATACATAGATTGGTGGGGTTTAAGATGGTCAGGGTGGTGAGAGACTCGGAGGGAAGGGTCCTGATAGTACAGTGGGTTATCCAGGGGAGATTATATACTTTGATATGCTATTATGGTCCTAACCAAGATACCACAGTGCCCCTAGACTGGATAGAGCGGCAATTGGGGACGCTTCCCGAGGGGGAAATCATTTTGGCCGGGGACTTTAATTCTGTCCTGGATCCATCCTTGGATAGAATGGGCAGCGCGACGTGCCCAGTCAATAGGACTTCTATTAAACTTTGTGGCATGTGTCCAGTGTGGGATATTGACGATATATGGAGGGTGAGGAATCCTGGAGTGGGCCAATTCACCCATTACTCAGCGCTGCACAGCTCGGCGGCTCGACTGGATTATTTCCTGGTGTCCAGAGTAACCATGGGTCGGTCCGCTGGGGTGGGTATTCTAGCCCGCACTCTGTCGGACCACGCTCCGGTTTTGTTGTCGATCCATTTGGAAGGCCGGGATAAGGTGAGGCCTTCCTGGAGCTTTAAGAGCGAGGTGCTTACGGATAGGGTCTTTAAGGAGGAATTGGCGAAGGCCATAGATGCATACTTTGAGGTTAATGAGGGGTCGGTGTCAACTGCTGGCATTCTATTGGAAGGATTTAAGTGTGTGATTAGGAGGGAATGTATAGCTAAAGAGCTGGGGATTCTGAAAAAGCTGCGAAGAGAACTGGCCGACACGGAGGAGGAAATTCGGGTGTTGCAGGAGGAGGCCCCCGTTCCGAGCCGTACTCAACAGGGTGCCATCAGGCGGAAGCTACAGGAGTTTCAGACACCGGCGCAGACGGAGATTAAGTAAATGTGGGACAAAGCAGCTCCTCGGAAATATGGTGAGGGACAGGCCCCGGGGCGGTCACTTGCTAGAATAACTCGATTGGGTGGGCGGGATAATAGGGTAACTGTGATTACGGATGGGAAAGGAGTTGATCATTATGAAGATGAGGGCATCGCCCATGAATTCGAGGAATTTTATGGCCAACTGTACTCATCACAGTTGGCGGCGACACGGGCGGATCTAGAGGCATTTCTCAATGTGGTGGGGTTATATTGGTGCTCAGAGGAACAGAGGGAGGGGCTGAATGGGATGGTAACATTGGAGGAAGTGGTGGGCGCTATCAAGTCTCTGCCAGGTGGGAAATCTCTGGGCCCGGACGGCTTTACAGCCGAATTCTATAAGTGCTACGCTGAGAGCCTAGCACCGCGCTTGTTGGCAATGTATCAGGAGGCGATATCCATGGGACGCTTACCAGACACACTTAGGGAAGCCGTAGTAGTCGTACTTTTGAAGCCTGGGAAGCCTGAGGGGGACTGCTCATCATATCGCCCAATTTCGCTTATCAACCTTGATAATAAGATCTTGGCGAAGGTCACAGCGAGACGGCTTGTGCCGCTGATGCCCAGCTTGGTGAGGGCGGATCAGGCGGTATTCATTCCGGGGCGGTCGACTTGTTTTGGATTGCGGAGGATGTTTGGCTTGATGTCGGCACTGCCAACAGAGGATCTGGTGGTGGCGGTCCTGCTGGACACCACCAAAGCATTTGATTCCGTTGAATGGCCGTTTCTATTGTCCCTTCTATACACTGACCCGGTAGCCAGGGTGAGGGTGAATGGGCGGAATACTAGGGTACTACCGCTGGAGCGGGGGGGTTGCCTGCTGTCCCCTTTGCTCTTCGCCCTGGCGATAGAGCCCTGGGCGGAGTGGTTTCGTGAGTTCCATCTACAGCGAGGGGTTCAGCTGCATACTCATAAAGTGGTTATATCGTTATACGTGGACGATATGGTCCTGTTCATTCGTCATCCTGAAACTAACCTTGACCCGATTATGTCAGATCTACGACGTTTTGGTGAGCTTTCGGGGTTGTGCATAAACACCAGTAAGTCTGTCTTCCCATTGTCGGGCGGGGTGTCTCCCTTTCGGGATAGTTGGGCATTCCAGTGGGATCTACAGAGTACTCGATACTCGGGAGTCACGGAAGCGAGGGAAGAGAGAGTGGTATACTCTAGGAATTATGTGCAAGCGCTAGAATCGGCTAGACGGGCGATGGCGAGTTGGTCCTCACTCCCGCTTAATCTATGCGGCAGGATTTCGGTGGTCAAAATGACTATTCTCCCCAAGTTCTTATATGTGTTTCTGAATGTGCCTATAAAAATATCCCAAAAATATTTTCGGGATCTCCGGTCATCAGTGCTGCACTTCGTATGGGCAGGCAAGAAGGCTTGTGTCTCTTGGGAGAAGCTTACAGCGCCAGTTTGTGAAGATGGGCTGGCACTGCCCGATTTTGAGTTGTACTATAAGGTGGCGCAAGCCAGCTACCTTCGGTACTGTTATGGAATGGCGGCGGAACATAGACATGTGGAGATGGAGAGATCAGTAGAGTCCCCTGTATTGTTGAGGTCGGTTATTCTGACAGCCCCGGGCCGCTCCCGGACCCCCCGGAATCTGGTGGAACTGACATGCTGGGCTTTGGCGTTACTGGAGAGGGCTCCCAATGGTGGCCTTCTCTACTCACCGAAACTCCCTCCATTGTTTACTCCTGGGGTTCCCCTGACTAGTGAGGCTTGTTATGAGGCTATGATGAAGCGGCTGGGTGTCACCACATGGGGTGAGTTGTTCCCCGATGGGAAGTTTGTCTCTGTTGATCAAATGAAGGAAAGGGGGGATCTGTCGGCATTGGATGTGTTTCTGTATTATAGATTGAGGGTAACGCTACAGAGGCTGTTTCCTTGTTTCCTGAACCACCTGGGGTTGCCGCGATGCTTGATAGGGTGATTAGGGGGGACACAGGGAGGCGTATACTCTCCGAACTGTATGGATCGGCTTTGAGGGGCAGGTCTAGCGCTGGGTTGTCCTCGAAGGGGTTGTGGGAGAGGTCCCTAGGGCGGGAAATACAAGCCAATGTCTGGAAATACTGTTGCGTGATGATCAGGAAGGGGGCGGTTAATTCGAACTATAAGTTGATTAACTTCAAATTTTTACATCATGGTTATTACTCCCCAGCTCAGCTAAAGGGCTATTTTCCTCAGAGATCGGGGGCATGCCTCCGATGTGGCCAGGAGATGGCGGGTTTTCTACATGTGGATTGGGAGTGCGTGGAGCTGGAGCACTTTTGGCAGCGGGTGTTTAGGGTAATTGGAGACATCATGGGGCAACGACTCACACCGGATCCTGTAGTGGCGCTGTTGGGATATACGAAACGGATGCCTAATGAGACTAGGAAATTGGTGGGTCTCCTCTTGATTTTAGCGAAGCGCCGGGTAGCTATGGGGTGGGGTCAAAGGCAGAGCCCGACGGTTGAGCAATGGTCACGAGACATACTGTATTGTAATGATATGGAGACAAGTTGGGGTGCGCTGCGGGGGGAGCATCAGAGTGACAGTAGGATGTGGGATGCGTATACAATGTACCTGCTCAATCAGTCGGGAAGGGAGGACTCTACTTCTCCTGTGGCACAGGGATCTCCCATGTAGCTTAGCCCCAGGGAGAGATTCCTGCCTGATCTCGGAAATCAGGAATGTGGACTGGACGGCGTGAACGCTACACCTCCACTGGTGTGGAGGTCAAACTGGAAGGGTCATATGCAGAACAACAGCTTTGTGGTCCACCCGGCCCTCTGGACTTTCTAGGGCTACCTTCATATGCGTACCGGGGGGAGGGAGGGATAAGGGGGAGGGGTTTGATGATGCATTGTTTGAGTTGTTAATTGAAATGCTAATAAAGAAATTTTAAAAAAAAAAATACATGGAAGTGTGGGGAACTAGTGTTCTCTGTATAGGGTAAATGGCTCTGGTGGAGTGGGTTGCCGGCCCAGCAGAGGTCGGCTAGCCAGTCGATAACTGTGCATGATGCACCCAGAGAGCCACCTGGGAATGGAAGTCTTCGACAAGGCTTTTCTGTGATTCACAGGTCCGAAATTGACGAACAGCTGATAAGTCTTCCGAAAACTCTTTGTTCGTGACCCGTAAAACTTCAAGGCACAAGCAACATCCAGCGAATGCAAGGCCCTCTCCGCTGGCAATGATGGATTCAGGAAGAAAACGGGCAACGCCAAAGGCTCAATGAGATGGAACTCTGGCACCTTCAGCATAAAGGTGGACTGTGTATGCAGTACCACCTTTTGAAGCGTGGAAGGACAAGCGACGGCTATTTGCACACCCAGGCCTGGATCTCCCCGACCCGCCTGGCCGAGGGGGATCACCACGAGGAAAGCCGTCTTCCACGATAGAAACTTGAGCGGGGGCCTGGTGCATCGGTTCAACGAGAGCCCCCATCAGCTTAGTCAAAACCACATTGAGCTCCCAAGCCGGTGCATGAGCCTTCACTGGTGAAAAAGTCCTGAAGAGTCCTCTGAGGAACTCCTTGTCGAGTCTGTTCGAACACACAGAAGGCCTACCCAGCGCCCTGGTGTAATGTGATAGGGTGGCCAGTGCACCTTGACCGATGCATGAGCCAGTCCAGCCTTGGCCAAGGAAAGCAGGTATGGCAATAGCTGTGGGCTGTGACACGCAGAGGGGTAATCTTCTGAGCCCAGCACCACACAGAGAAATGCTTCCACTTATGGCCGTAGCACGTCAACGTCGAAGAGACCCTTGCCTTGGCCAGCATGTCTTTGCATTCCGCAGGTAAAGCATAATGTCCAAACACTAGGGCTGCAGGAGCCAGGCCCTGAGGTTCAGCAATGCTGGGCCGTGGTGCAAAATCTCTCCTCCCTCTCTGGACAGAAGGTCTGGAAGTAGTGGCAGCACGATTGACAAAACCGCAGACAGACATAGCAAGTCAGGATACCAGATTTGTCGAGGCCACACCAGAGCAACAAGTATCATTCTGCAGTGGCACTGTCTGAGTGTGTTGATCACTCGTTGCAGGAGGGGGAACGGAGGAAAAGCATATAGGGAAAGTCCCTTCCACAGGAACGAGAATGCGCACCCCATGCTCCGCGACTGTGGGAACCTGCTGGCGAACTTCTGACACTTTGAATTAATCTCTGTCGCAAAAAGGTTGATCTGGGGTTGACGGCATTCGTGGAACAGAAGATCTACCTGGTCCTGGCAAAGCTCCCACTAGTGGCAAGAATGTAGTTCCCTACTGAGCGAGTCTGCAATGGTGTTCTTGGTGCCCGCCAGGTGAAAGGGGACAATAATCATGCCCTGATAAATGGTCCAGTGCCACAGATCTTGGTCCTCCCTGGAGAGAAACGAAAGAGGACCCAAAAGTGGGGCCCTCCCGTCCCCTGCACACTAATTACTGATGCCACAAAGGGCATATAAACATAACAGTAGTTTGTCAATTGAAAGCATAACAGTTTATTTGGCAAAAAGACAACATTTGCCTAGAGGCACATTCAGTTGCAAGGAATAATTGGTAACATTTAGCATATTAAAAGCTGCGAAGAAGAAATAGATGATGCAGAAGGAATGCTGTCCAATTATAGGGTGGCCGACGCGTTTCGAGGAGTCCCTCTTCTTCAAAAGGGCCTAATTGGACTATTTTCAACAATTCAAGGAAACAGAAGAAAAAATTCATTTCAATGCCAGTGGAATACTAACAAACAATACATATCGCAAGATGCTGGGGTGATGGTGAAGAGCAGAAAAATAGAAAAATAAAGTCCCAAATAAAGAATAGCCAACTAGAACATGTGGAACAACTGGCCAAAGACGAAGACCTTACTATTAAACCTGCAGATAAGGGTGGGGCTATTGTCATCATGGATTCATCCTACTACACACGGAGATGTCTGGAACTACTTAACGACACTGTCACATACACAAAACTTGACAATGAACCATTACATAGAATCAAAGCCATTATTGAGAGAGCCATTGATAACGCTTTGGAAAACAATTGGATTGATGCAAAAACAAGTCAGTTCCTTATAAACAAATACCCAATCACGCCTGTGTTCTATGGCCTACCCAAGGTCCATAAAGACAATGTAAATCCCCCATTAAGACCAATAGTAGCAGGTACAAATAGCATGTTTGACCCATTGGCCATCTATGTGGACCGCTTACTTCAACCCCTAATCCAGGAAATACCAACTTACCTGAAGGACACTACAGACTTTCTCAACTGCTTACAGGAAATTATAGCCCTAGACACCAGCTGCATACTTTTCAGCATGGATGTATGTAGCCTCTATACCTCTATTCCCCACACCGATGGGATAAATGCTGTACTTTGGCTCTTGTTGAATCATACACGTATAAGAGGGAACAATGAGTTTGTTGTGGGACTATTATAAATAATACTCTACAACAGTTACTTTCGTTTTCGGGACCAATACTATGTACAATCTTCAGGAACCTCAATGGGGTCGGCCATGGCTCCGATGTATGCGAACACATACATGTATAAATTTGAAAAAGAAAATGTATTGGATCATCCACTATGGTCATTTAAGATCTTGATCTGGAAACGATACATAGATGATATCTTCGGTATCTGGTGCGGAACACGAGATGAATTGGATCTCTTTTTGGAACATCTGAATTCAGTGAACAATACAATTAAATTCACAATGGAAGTAGGAGAACTTTCATTACATTTTTTAGATGTGAGCTTGCAGATTAAGGAGGGCCACATCGAAACCACGGTGTATCATAAACCAACAGACGTGAACAATCTTCTACATTTTAGCAGTTTCCATCCGAAACCTATGCTAAAAAGCCTCCCATTTAGCCAAATGTTAAGATTAAAGAGGATCATCTCAGACCCAGCAGGCCTCGACTCTGAATGTTCACTCTTGGTTGAACGATTTGAATCCAGGGGTTATCCAGATACAGTCACAGGAGAAGCCCGTAATAGATCAGCTACCTTCACGAAGGAACAACTCCGCATTCCGAAAGTCAAGGATAAGTCCACACCACTACTTTATATCTCTAAGTACTCACGCCAGAGTTTCCAAATCAGTAAAACTCTGCGTAAAAACTGGACCATTCTACACAACGACCCGCTTTTTTGAAATTATTTGCCAAAGCACCGATGATGGCCTTTAAACGTGGGCACAATCTCAAAGACAAATTAGTGAGAGCGGAAAGACCTCCTAAGGACAAACAACTTGTATTGAGCACTAGAAGGAAGGGCACCTTTCCCTGCCTGAATTGTACGAACTGCAACAATGTCATAAAAGGGGAAACGATATCTCACCCACAAACTGGGAAGAAACTGAAAATCAGAGACTTCGCTACCTGTCTTTCCGCAAGAGTCATTTATGCACTAAAATGTCCCTGCGGTAAATTATACATAGGTCAAACAACAAGACCCGTTAAAGAAAGATGGTCTGAACACAAATCTACCATCAGGTGTAAGAACCTCAGATCCCCAGTGGCAAGGCATTTTATCGAACACCAGCATACGATTGCACAAATGAAATTTCAAGTTGTAGAAATTGTCAAATGACCACACAGGGGTGGTAATTATCAATCCCTACTGTCACAGCGAAAGAAATACTGGATTCACACACTAGAAACTCTTCAACCTAAGGGTTTGAACGTGGAATTCTCTCTGAGCTGCTTTTTATAGATAACTGTTAAACCATAATCACAGGTCACACCGTCAACCGCTGTTTGTAAGAGATTGTAACCCATCCCTTGTTTTCAACTATGTCTTTCACCATGTTTCTTCCTCTAACCATGGTGACCCTGCTAGGCATTCATGGGAGGTGTGATTTCCTCTGTATGATCTGTATATATGACCTGTATATATCTTCTTAACTGTTTGTATCTGCTCATGAATGACCAACTGAGGTCACCATCTATCGGCTCGTACCATGTATTAGTCACATGGTACACTGCAATCTGTTTATTTCTGTTTTCAATCTCCTTGTTATTGACCAAACCTGATTGACTGTATAATGAGAAGCCTCTGGGCCCTGTATGATTTGCTCTGTATCACTAAGAGTAACCACATGTGCTATTTGCACTTGCTATCATGATTACAATGAATGTTGTTGTCTTTACAAATTTCTGTTTCATTAGGACTAAAGCAATATGATGCGATGCGGTGGTGAACATCTGAATTTCTATGGTTCACCCTGGATAGTATTCACTCTATATTTCTTTATATTTTCCTATATCTGTCTAGTTCTTATGTGTGTCTATATTCTTCACCTTTTCAAGATGGCCGCCCATTTCCTTACTGATCGGCTTCTGTGCCCTTTTCTATGTCGATACCCCGATTCGTTTTCCTTCTTGGCGGCTTGACTCCAGCGCAGTACGTTTCCAAGGTAACGACCACGCTGAGTCACTGTCTGCCGGATCCAGTTTGCATACACCTTGTTCCTTGAACTGAACAGGTAAGCGACCGCAATCCGCGATTCTCTGCCTGATTGGTAGACCCATGGCACATTGCTGACTATAATATTAGACATATATGTGTCTCTATTTAGGTGCCAGCAGTACGTGGTTTCCAACAGACGCCCTGCATCTGATATTTGCTACCTCCCGATATTCGTTGTCCACGCGGATGCCTCAGTTGCCTAGGATATCCGCCTTGCAACTTGAGCGAGTGTATATATTTATCCGTGCCCAGCTTGAATTTAGAATCTTTAATATTATTGAGCACATATAATTCATTTGATTTACTACATCCACACATAGGCTGCTTTTTGCCATTCTTAAATTCGCTGCCTATGCACTATTCTTCCGTGTTTACGTCGTATTATATCCCCCCTCCCCACAGGTGGACCTTACTCAACTCACCTCTTTTGGAATGGGCTCGTTTATAAGCACAAGGTGGATATCTTGAATATATTAGTTCACTTTTTTTACTACACCGGGACTTTATTTTTCTATTTTTCTGCTCTTCACCATCGCCCCAGCATCTTGCGATATGTATTGTTTGTTAGTATTCCACTGGCATTGAAATGAATTTTTTCTTCTGTTTCCTTGAATTGTTGAAAATAGTCCAATTAGGCCCTTTTCAAGAAGAGGGACTCCTCGAAACGCGTCGGTCACCCTATAATTGGACAGCATTCCTTCTGCATCATCTATTGCTTCTTCGCAGTTTTTAATATGCTAAATGTTACCAATTATTCCTTGCAACTGAATGTGCCTCTAGGCAAATGTTGTCTTTTTGCCAAATAAACTGTTATGCTTTCAATTGACAAACTACTGTTATGTTTATATGTTTGAATGCCCTTTGTGGCATCAGTAATTAGTGTGCAGGGGACGGGAGGGCCCCACTTTTGGATCCTCTTTCGTTTCTCTTTATTGATTTTTAAGCTTTGTGCCAAGGCATTTTTCCTCCCCCGCACCTGAAAATTCCTGAACCAGCTTTGCTGGATTGAGATTTATTATTTGATATTTTTACTTATATATTACTAGGTGTGCACCACTGTCCACAATTCTTTATCCTCCCTGGAGAGAGCCTGAGAGTGCGTCCCGTCCTGCTTATGGATGTAGAACATGGTGGTGGTGTTGTCCGTGAAGATCCTCACAACCTTGCCCCTCATGGACGGCAGAAAATGGTCCGAAGCACAAGGAAGTTGATATAAAGGGTCTTTTCTTCTGGCAGCCAGAGTCCTCTAGCGTGCAACTGTCTGGAATAAGCTCCCCAACCTTCCAGAGAAGCATCCATGGTAACCATCTCCTGGTAAGGAGGGACTTGGAATGGGGCCACTTGCGTGAGATGAGAGCATACTCCCCACCACTGTATTGCTCGTCCGAACTCCTCATTGAGGGGGATCTTGTCCATCCAGGATCCCGAGATTTGCAGCCATCCCGCAAAACTCCCAGAGAGGCCTCATCTGTAGTCTGCAAAGGAGGACAAGGTTGATGCAAGAGGCCATCATGTCCAACAGTGACTTGACGGCTCACACAGTAGCCGATGTGCTGACGACAGGTGCAACACCTTCGTTAGTATGGTGACTACCCTCTCTTCCGAGGGAGCCGCGAGGCATGCCACTGTGCGGAGTCGTACCCCCCCCAAAACAGAGCCTTCTGTGATGGCTCCAAGCAGGACTTTGGATAATTTATGGAGAATCCCAGCTCGGTCAGCAGACGCACAGTCATTGCCAAGTGCTGGCTCGCCAGAGCATGGGAGCAGGATTGAACTAGCCAATCGTCCAGGTAAGGGTAGACGTGGATGCCCTTGTGATGAAGATGTGCCGCCACCGGAGCCAACCACCTTGTGAAGACTTTCGGGGATGATTTCAGGCCGAAGGGAAATGCCTTGAACTGATAGTGCCATCCCTGGCCCACGAACCGCAGGAACTTGCGGTGCTTCCAATGGATGGGGATATGAAAATAGGCGCCCTTCAGGTCTAGTGATGCCAGGAAGTCGCCTTCCTCCAGTTGGGCTAGCATGTGCTGCAACGTGACCATCCTGAACTTCTGGGACTTTAGGTACTTGTTGAGTCGTCGCAGGTCCAGGATCGGCCTCCACCCTCCTCTCTTCTTTCGGACCAGAAAGTATCTAGAGTACACCCCGGAGGTGCCGGGGAACGGGTTCTGTCGTCCCCTTTTTTAACATGGCTTGGTCCTACTGCAGTAGCTGCGCCACGTGCTGTTCTTGTCGAGCTACAGGGGGAATATGAGGACACCTGTGTTGTAACTCCAAGGTGTGCCCCTGTCTGAGAGCATCCAGCACCCATCCGTCAGTGGTGATTGTCTTCCACGCGCTGACAAACCTTACCAGCCGGCCTCCCACTGGAGTGCACAAGTGGGGGCCTGAGTCCATGGCCGGTTCAGGCCTGTTTAGGGGCCGGGGCCCTGCCCTGCAGGCGGCGATGGTGCTATCCTCCGCTGCTGTATGCCTTGCGAGCGGCCTCTGTATGCCTCCTGTGTTGTGGAATGGGAAGGCTGCTGATAAGGGGTGGTGTAGCCCTTGGAGGACCTGATAGGTTTTCCCCGTGTGGAACTAAAGGACGATTACTTACGTTGCTATAGGGTGCCCAGCAAACGCGCCGTCTCTGTGTATGTCTTGATGATTTGAAGAGACTTGTCGACCGCCTTGTCACACAGGTTTTCTCTGTCGAATG
The DNA here is from genome assembly GCF_040938575.1 of Ambystoma mexicanum. Classification (NCBI taxonomy): domain Eukaryota; kingdom Metazoa; phylum Chordata; class Amphibia; order Caudata; family Ambystomatidae; genus Ambystoma; species Ambystoma mexicanum. The sequence goes on along the minus strand of NC_090937.1, from coordinate 29,830,013 downwards.
GCATGTCCAACACCTTAGACTGAATGTCTGGTCTGAAGTTGGTGGCTTTCAGCCATCTCTGCAGATGAAGAGATACTCCGTTTTCCATCTGACGGAATCCGATTGCTACGATAGACCATGGCATCACATTGGCGGTGGACGAGACCACCTCCCCCTCCCAGAACAGTTCAAGAGCTTCTGCCTTCTTCTCAGGTAGGAATTCAAGAATAGGGCCCAGTTTAAACCAGAGCTCCCGGTCGGAGTGCGACAAAATGGCCAGTGCATTAGTGGCCTTAATGGTGCTGGCAGTCATATAGATAATCCTCTCCACATAGCGTGCAGCTTCTACCTCTCCTGGTCCGGGGGTACCATTTATGAGGACGACTTAGTCGAAGAGCGTTTCCTGGCCGCGGCTGAGACCACAGGGTCAGTTGAAGGCGAGGATCTCAGGCACTTGGGGACCGAGTCCAGGACTCTGTATTTCCTCTCAAGCCTGTACCGCGTAGGCGGGCGGTGCTCTGATTCTTCAACAGCGCTAGGCCTTCATCCCAGGTATCGTCCAACAAAGGAACGGACATGATGGTCTTCCGACTGGACTCGCGATGTTGATAAATGAACCCTTCCCTTTTCCATCTCCTCAGGCACCAGCTGAAAAAGTTTGGAGGCTCTGGACATCATTGAATGGAAGGAGCCAACTTAATCTGGTGGAGTCATCTGTGCCAGCGGATGGAGAGCCAGCAGGCGCAAAGTCATCGGCTTCATCGGTGTCCATTGCCGTAGCTGCCGTATCAGTGCCTGTGTCTGTGTGAATTGCAGGATCCCTGTTGGGGTCAAATCCTGATGTGGCGGTGGGCGCCTTGGACCAGCAGAGTCTTTTGACTTGTGTTTGCACCTGGAAGAACTTCCAGAAAGCGGTCTGGGAGGATTTCCAGACAGAGCAGGGCCTGGTGTGGTGGCAGTCTTTGCTGAATTGCTGATACCAGCATGTGCAGACTAGTCAGAATGTCCAACGAGGGGGCGCTTTTGAGCAGCCAGCAAGATGGCTGCTTAGCTCTAAAGTTCCGTGACCCACAGACTATAATCTGCGATGATGGATTTCTGAACTCTGTCCTGGAGGGGCAGAGGTTCAGAAGGCCAGCTTAGTTTCTTGGAACAGGGTAACTTCTGGACAAGCCAGACCAATCAGGGTAGCGATGGTGGCGGTCAAGACTAGGTCTCAAGAGGGGGTGAGGGTGACTGAAAGCCCGCAATGAGCACACAAAGCAAGGACACTTACAAATTACTCCAAGCAAGTGTTATATTAAAAATATAGACACATTTATTACAAGACCTTTGTAACATTGACCATAGTAAAGAATCACGGTAAAACTCAAGTAAACCAACACATCACAATCAAATACAATATATATACAATTTCCAAAGGGTCTAAAGAGTTCAAAGCACGAAATATGCAGACCACCTAGATGGGGAGGAAAACAGGCAGTGCAAGTAATCGTTAGACCCAATTCGCCTTCAAAGGCCACCAAACTAGAAGGAAGTCCGAGCCCTACGAAGAGTGGAGCCCTGTGCTCAAAAGTACCTGCACATGCTGGTGCCAATGGGCCAAGGGGAGTCTCTTCAAGGAAGTCAGGCAGTTCAGAGCGGTGAACAAAGGAGGGCGAACAGATCTCCTCTACTCAAGCGCGGCCTCCACTTGCGGGCAGAAGCAGAGCGCGAGTGCAAAAAAGGCATGCTGTTTAACACAGCGAGGAAAAGCTACAGGATACTGCAGGAGGGCAACTGGTTCCTAGCGTTGCTACTCACCGGTCCCCGATACAGGCAGACCCAGGCTTCTCTGCGTCAGTTTCAGTGCTGGCAGGTTCAGATACGAGCAGGGGACGTCTCGGCGTCATGTAGATTCCGCTGCAGCAGAAGTCAGAGTTGAGGATGTCCCAAACGCAGTGAACCAGCACAGATTGTTACCACTGCAGGGCAACAAAGCAGCTGTGTGTATTTCAGTCCAATGTACCGAATCGTGTGAGAGTGGTGGAGGACTCGGAATACAGAAGCAACCTGACGGCGGTGACGGAGCAAGACTCCTGGGTAAGCTGGTCAGTCCACTGGATGGCCCAGAGACGCTTCCAAAGGCTTACGTGCAGGAGATGATGAAGATGCCGAGAATAGTTGTTCCCACTATTCCAAAGGGTCGAAGTACCAGTACAGGCCTTCTCGTTCGATCAGAGGCAGAATGGTTTCACAGGGCGACAGCAGTGCAGAGGAGCAGTCCTTCAGCGGGTCACCAGCGATTCCTCGGGTCAGCCTCTTAGTTGCAGGATACTTGGCTCCTGTATCTGTCGTTCATGAGAACTCAGGAGATCGACATGGTAGTGGTGTTTCTAGCCTCCTCTTATCCAGAGTTCCCTTTGCGCCAAAACGGAGAGGACCCAATGGGAGATCTGCTCACAAAACACTCACACCATACGTGGACCTATCACGGACCACGGTGGTCCCAGGCATTCAAGACACACTAGACTCTCTGGCACCCAGGATGTGTATTGGGACCAGACATCCCAGCCCACATCCTGGAGGCACACACAGGGCATGCAGAAGCCTGCGAAAGCATCTGTGTTTCGCGTGAAAGTACATGCCCAAATAAGGATGGCCCCGGGTCGGCTCGACCTGGGGAAGGTGAAGGGGCAAGATGGTCAATGGACAGGAAAAAAAGAACCTCGTGGCATGGCCATTTTGGAAGCCAGGGCACCCATTTTGGCCAAACACGAGAAGCGCGGTTAACAGGGCAAAAGGGAGTTCAAAACACAAAGAAACGATCGCTGCCACCAGTCCCGTCCGTGACATACTTGCACAGTTCGTTATAAATCCATCGAGAGTTACTAGGGCCTGTAGAATGACTAGAGACCCAAGAGCGCGGTAATGTAAGTTACGGTGCACTCTTGTGCCATGTTGCGCGAAAGCTGCAACATGAGAAAAGAACTACGGAAAACAAAGTTTCCCGGTACTGACTGTCTTAAGGGCATGACAGTTTCCCTGTAAGAATGGAGCGAAAGCCCAGAGGAGTGCGGCGGAAGGCTGCGCTTCTCTGGCAAAGTCTAGATCAGGGTGTAAAACAACAGCAAAAAGTTTGGGGGTTGCCACATGGAAGGAAAATTACCTACAATATGAAATCTTTCCTAACAGCGATCAATGGCAGAATCCTTCCTTCTGTACCCCCAAGAACGACGCCCGAGTACCCCCCTGTACACGGGACACACACTGCGAAAAAACCACTGTTGGCGGCTCAACGGCACCGAAGATGCAGCGGAGAACATCAGCCGGCCATACAGGCCCGCTAGGCCCGCCTCCTGGGGACGCGGAGGGCGGTGGACCCTGGGCAGCCCCCAGAATATGTGCTTGAGAAGCGGTGTCACATCCCACGGAAGAGCCCCCCAGACCTGCTGCCGGCTCCAGTGCTGCCACGTGAGGAAGAGGGACAGGACCGCTGATCTGCGCCCCCAGCCGGAGCGCCTTCTACTTTGCCGTCACGGGCCCTTGCAGATGGCAGGCGGCAACGGTATGTGCCCCCGAGGGGGAGGGCCGTGGCACTGCCATCTATATTGCGGCCTCACCTGGGCCCCATCACATCGGCGGAGTAGTCGCGGCTCGCCCCCCCTCCCCTTTCCCCAACATCACTTGCTGCTTTGTCTGGGCGCGGCGACGGTCTACGACCGCTGGCCAGAGATCCAGATTAACTGAAGAAACACTTGCCGCGGCCCTGCCCCCTGCCTGCGAGGCCTGGCGCCACTAGCCGTGCAAGCACAAACCAGCTTCCCAGCTCCCCCCCACATACTGCCTGCTCCTGCGCTCCGCAACATATAAATAAATAAATATATAAAGATATAAAAGATATATATATAAAGAACTAGCAGTGGGGGCAGCTGAGGAATTAAACTACGCGCCGGCCCACAATTGCGCGAAACCGACGCCTCACACAACTGCCTTCGCATCTGAGGGCTCCACACATCCATGTGCTGCTAATCTTAATCAGAGGAACTGTGACTGTGCAGGGCGCTGTAAAGGAGGCAATCACACCTCTATACCAGCATTCACAGATCAGAACAATATCATCTCCTCTTCTTGTGGGCCCCTCCTACGAGCCCAAACACTGTGTAAAGGAATACTGGCTACACAGAAGTCCACTGGACTCGCCCCAGCTCTCAATATCTACTGTTCCTGTGGCTACTGCGAAGCACTTGTTAAACCCACCAGTATACAGCCTCCCTGGCCGGTCTCAGTCCACAGCTACTACTGCCCACCCATTCGCTGCCAACCAGTCGGGGCAAACACCTGCATCACTGGGCCCACCTCCTGCATGCCGCAACCATGTGCCAACTACCACCCCCAATCCGGGACTCCTGATCCATGGTCCCTACAAAATCTGTCAAATTAGGCACTGCTCCCTACCAGAGCAATGTGCAACAGATCGCAAGGAGCTAGCAAAGTAGGCGCCATGGATAAGTTTATCAAGGCAACGCCCAGGGGGGACCAACCGTCGTCCTCCACAGCACAAGACGACGGGGATATCCACCCAGACCCCCCGCAGCCTGACTTGACTGCGATGATGGAGTCCATGGCCAAGAACTTCGCAGCCTTCAATGAAAAATCGGATGATATCAACGCGAACGTTGCCTCCTTAAGAGCTAAACTCGACCAACAAGGGGCCAGGATCAATGAGACAAAGCAAAAAATAGGAACTAATGAGGACAATGTCCACACCCTACAAAACACTGTCACGGAGATCGTCCGCGACATGAAGCAGGTCAAAGCTAAGTGTGATGACCTTGAATCGAGGTCGCGAAGAAATAACATTCGCATAGTGGGGATTCCTGAATCTGCGCTAAAAGGGCGGATGTAACTTGCGGTCGAACAACTTCTCAAAGACCTCTTTGATAACCCTGAACTGTCACCGTTCTTCACTGTTAAAAGAGCACATCGCTCACTGGCACCCCGGCCTAAACCAGGAGACTTCCCTAGACCAATAATTGCAAAACTGCTAAGTTACAAGTACAGAGACCACATACTCCGCCTAGCCAGAGAGAAAGGGTAACTAAGGCTGGACTCACAAATCATTAGGATTTTCCCTGACTTCGCAGTAGGGGTGCAGATGGAGCGACGCCAATTCCGAGGTGTGAAAAAAATGCTGAGAGACAGGAAAATCGAGTGCGCGATGCTCTTCCCTGCCCGCTTAAAATTCACCCATCGAAACAAGCTGTACTTTTTCACGGTCCCGGACGAAGCAGTAAAATTCATCGAGGCATAAATCCCACTGGTGGATCCTCCGGAGGATCCAATGGACGACGACTAAGATCAAGGCTCCTATGGCCCAGCTGTGGCCCTGACCGGCCGTGCCCAACCTACAAACTGCACCCCAGTGGGTAAACTTGTCCCCCCGTCACCGCCCTATTCCGGGCCTAACATAGCCCCAGCATCAACATCTTAAGAACAATACCTGTGGAAGGGGATACATCCCCAATCAGCCTGTTTATAACGGCACATGCTGGGCCCGAACCTCGAAAACCAAGCATTACTGTTTGGCGCCGGCCTACGGCAATATCTACTTTGATCTCGCTACCTAACAATATGTTTGCTTTATTTTAACCTATGTTCTATCAGCCATTCGAAATAATTATCACCATAATATGCATTAACAAATGTGGGTCAGACGGCAGCGTCAGCCCCCACTGCAGCTGCAATGCCTTTTAAGGCGGAGTGTTTACGTTTAAGCCCCTGTTGGGCTATTGGTCAAGCATCGCCAAGTTGGGGAAGGCACGCAGTTGGTCGCTCTGGGGGTGGGTACAATCATACTGCTAGTTTTGACTGGGCGGTGAGGGTGGGGGGGGTGGTGAAGTTGGGGAATGTTTCACTAAAATCGCCAGGAAGGTAACGACTGGTTTTGAAGAGAGGCGTGTTCACGCCACCGCAGCACATATGGTTGCAGACAGAGATAGATCCTTTCCTTGGGATGTCCCATAAATTGTCACCATGGCTATTAAAATGATGACATGGAACGTTCGGGGATTAACACATTTCACTAAGTCCCGTAGGATCACAGCATATGCACAAAGACACGGGATCAAGGTACTCCTATTGCAGGAAACACATGCCCTGAAACTCCTATCATCAAATCTAGCACAGACCTGGGGCCCCAACAGATTCTATACCCAATACTCTACTCAATCCAGGGGAGTCTTGACTCTCATCCACAAATCGGTTAAATTCACACTCCACACAACCCACATTGACACAGAAGGCAGATATGTGATTCTCCACTGCACTCTAGCTAACGAGGAATGCTTGATTGCAAATTCATACGGTCCTAACACTGATTCCTCAGAATTCATAGATGCAGTAACCACTATCCTCATGAGATATGTAGAAGTCCCCATCATATGGGGGGGGGAGAGACATGAATCTTATACTTGACAAAGTCCTGGATAGAACAACCACTACACGCAGGGTCACGTGCCAAGCTGCCAAGCAAATTCATACACACATGGGTTCCCTAAATCTACATGATGGATGGAGAACGCTCCATCCCTAAGAGAGAGACTATACTTTCCACTCAACAGTACATAATGGCTCTTCGAGAATTGACATGTTCCTACTGTCGGGGTCCCAGGTAGGCAGGGTGACTGATGTCAAGATCCTTGCACGTACGCTCTCTGATCACTCCCCTGTGCTGCTGCATATCCAACTGGGTAAGACCCTGACCGCTCACCCCCCCTCGCACTTTAAATTTGATGCTCTATCTGACATTGGCTTTAAAGCTGAGATCCTATCGGATATAAACATCTTTTTTGAAAATAACAACACGCAGGACACAACCGAGGAGACCTGCTGGGAGGCATTTAAACTATACATCAAGGGGTTGTGCATCTCAAGGGAGGCCTGGGTTCTCAAAGCCATAAGGCAGGCCCTAAAAAACTCTGAAACTAAGCTCAAAACTCTAGAACGAGAACATGCTTCTGCACCAGCTCTGACAACCCCAGCAAAGATCAGAACTAGAACTGTTTGAGTCTCACGCCCTAAGCGAGGTGTGGTACTATGCTCGCCCCGTGGCTGCCCGAAGGTACGGTGAGGAAGACAGACCTGGAAGAACCCTGGCTAAACTAGTGCACGCGGAGGGGGGAGCACCCGGATAGATAGCGTTCTAGATGTACAAGGCTCACGACACTGGTCTGACCAAGCCATCATCAACACCTTTGCTAGCTATGCCAGCCTACATGGCCCCCAGCCGGAGCACACAGCCCATGACCTGGACAACCTGCTAGAAAGCATCCCGATGACTCTCATCTCCCAAAGCACCAGGGAACAACTCGATGCCCTGTTCACCTTGGATGAGATAGTCTGGGTAATTTCAGACCTTCCAAAAAACAAGGCCCCGGGCGCCGGGGGGCTCACATCTGAGTTCTACCAGGAACATGTTGCCATTTTAGCTCCCATACTATACGGGGTCTGGTCCGAATCACTAAGCTTAGCCACCCTCCCTCCCTCCTTAAGAGAAGCCCTGATTACCATCCTCCCCAAACCGGGTAAACCCCCAGACGAATGTGGTTCCTATAGGCCCTTATCGCTTATCAACACGGACATGAACATTTTTGCTAAAATAAGAGTGAATAGGTTCCTTCCAGTCATGCCCCATCTAGTGCACGCAGACCAAAGTGGATTTGTTCCTGGCCGCTCTACAGCACTTAACGTCTGCCGTCTATTCAATGTGATGTCCAGAATTGACCCGAAGGCAGACGCAGTGGCGGTCACACTGGACGCCCAGAAGGCATTCGACATGGTCTCATGGCAATACTTGTGGGCCGTGCTGGGAAAAATGGGAGTTGGACCAAATATGATCTCCTATATAAAACTCCTGTATACAGGACCAATGGCCAGGGTGCTGGTCAACTCCATTGTCTCCTCTCCCTTCGCGCTACATAGGGGTACCCGTCAGGGATATCCGTTCTCCCCCATCATTTTTGCGCTCGCCATTGAGCCCATGGCAGACCATGTCAGAGATCGGCACATCCGTAAAGGTATTCGCCTTCAGGACACACCGGAAATCATCTCACTGTATGCTGACGATGTACTCCTATACGTCAGAAACCTTGCCACATATCTAGACCCGATCATCCGAGACATAACTAAAATAGGCACTTACTCTGGCTTCACCATCAACTATTCTAAAGGAACAAGTTACTTACCTGTAACTGTTGTTCTCCAGCATGGGTCTGGCATGGATTCACATGCTCATGAATATTCCCCGTCGCCAGGCTGGGAATCCTCGGTAAAGAAAAAATCAGTATCAGTTTTGTTTCTGATCTGTCTTTCTTAGTAGTAACCAATCACTGATCTCTGGGTCATATTGTCACGAAAAGGCACTCTGTCAAGAGTGGCACAGGGTACCCAGGTAGGGTTTGGGTGGCTGTGCTGAAGTAAGGTAGCAGATAAGCACACACAGCAGGAAGTTCAACAAGAAAGAAGAGTAGGAAACAGTAGCTTGAGCAAAAAGGGGCAAAGGATACAAAGGTAAAAACAAACTGGATTCCCTCTTGGGGTGTATGCTGAAATGGGAAAGAGTGTTCCACGTACCTTAGGAAACTCCAGCCTTCTGCACAGATTGCTATAACAGAGGCCCACGCTGTATGCTCATGGCTGGGAACAACAGCAGTGGGTGTCTGTAACACTGAAAACGCGACAAAGGAAGGGGCAGAGGTTGCCTGCCGGAAACCAACAGGCAAGCTCTGTACAAAGGGATTACATAAGACACATGAGAAGACAAGAACAGAAATATCCAGCGAAAAGGAAGTCGAGGAGCAATCTAGCAGAAGGAAATGAAGGAAAGGCAGTTAGACTGAAATAGATATCCTAAAGGTGGAGTACAGAGGACTCAAGGAAGAGAACAAGGAGCAGCAGTCAGGAAAACAGAAGGGCTGCAAAGTAGGAAGCAGGTCTGCAGTCAAGAGTGGCACTTGATGCAGGCAAACTGTATTGGACTGCGGAGGACTGTAGTAGGCTGGAAGGCAGGGAGTCCAGAAGAACAGGACAGAGAGAGATTAGTAGTAGGCGACAGAGAGAGAGCCCAAAAGAATAGGGCCGCGAGGTAAGGATTTCAGAGGAGCAGGGCTGTAGGCAGCGGAGGGAGACAGGCTGCAAGGAAGGAGCCCAGAGGACACGGGCTGAAGGCAGCAGAGGGAGCAGGCTGCAAGGAAGGAGCCCAGAGGACAAGGGCTGTAGGCAGCGAAGAGGTACAGGCTGCAAGGAAGGGAGCCCAGGGAACAAGGGCTTGGAGACAGCAGAGGGTTGCAAGCTACACGGTAGGGAGCCCAGAGGACAAGGACGGTAGGCAGCCGGAGTGAGGCAGGCTGCAGAGCAGGGAGCCCAGAGGACAAGGATTGTAGGCAGCCGGAGTGAGGCAGGCTGCAGGGCAGGGAGCCCAGAGGACAAGGATTGTAGGCCGCCCGAGTGAGGCAGGCTGCAGGGCAGGGAGCCCAGAGGACAAGGACTGTAGGCAGCCGGAGTGAGGCAGGCTGCAGGGCAGGGAGCCCAGAGGACAAGGATTGTAGGCAGCCGGAGTGAGGCAGGCTGCAGGGCAGGGAGCCCAGAGGACAAGGACTGTAGGCAGCCAGAGTGAGGCAGGCTGCAGGGCAAGGAGCCCAGAGGAGCAGGGCAGCAAGGAGTGAGCCCAGAGGAGCAGGGCCGCTGACTGTAGAGGGCTGCAGAGGACTGTTATAGGCTGCAAGGCAGGAAGCCCAGAGGACAAGGGCTGTAGGTAGAAGGCAGCGGAGCGTGATCGGCTGCAAGGCAGGGAGCCCGGAAAGGGCACTGGAACAAAACAGGATAATGCAGCAACAGGAACAGCATACAAAGTAAAGGGTCAAGGCAAATAGGAGCGGGAAGAACTCAAGATGCAAGACACTGTGCTGCTGCAGGCAGCTGCTTATATACAGCCCTGCCCTGTTCTGAGGCAGGCTAATTGACAGCACCTGGAGCCGCACACTTGAAGACAATCTGCCTCCTCCCTCTCTGGTCCTGAGCAGGTGGAAGCAGCACTGGCCGCTAGGGCTTCTGGGGATTGTGGTCCCAATGAAAAGATGAATGAGAATAGCCAGGAATTGAGGACTGTAGCCAGGTGCATTATGGTAGATGTAGTGAATTGAATAAAATAAAAAGAACCAAAGTTGAGCAAATGGAAATTAAAGACCAAGGCGTGAAAAGGAGTAGTTCAAGGAGTATTAGGAGGATAAATGAGTACCAAGTAGTCCATGATGGTTGCCAATGCGTGCGCCAGCGGCGTGGGCATGACACATATTGCCCCCAGCCAATGACTGCCCTCTCCCTAAGCCCCTCCCCTGGCAGCCATCCTCAGATTTGGTAGCACGTAAAGTGGCAGTATGACCAAGTGAAGAGCCGCAGAGGGGAAGGAGGGAGGGTTCGCATGTGAATCCATGCCAGACCCATGGTGGAGAACAACACTTACAGGTAAGTAACTTGTTCCTTCTCCAGCATGGGGTCTGGCATGGATTCACATGCTCATGAATATAAGAATACATAGCAGTACACACATGCACAACCACGGGAGGTGGCAAAAGGCTCACATTAAGCATTACATAAACTCAACATTAAGCAACTCTCACCTCCTCACCAGGCCCACCTTCAGGCGAACAGGTTGCGCAGCACTGCTTGGCCAACTCTGGACTCCTCCCTGGAATCCCGGTCGACGCAGTAGAATCTCGTGAAGGTGTGCGTCGACCTCCACGTAGCAGCCCTGCAGATGTCCAGCAGGGGCACACCAGACAAGAACGCCGTAGTAGCAGCGATCGCTCTGGTCGAATGGGCTCTCGGACGGCCGGGCAACGGTCGGTTGGCCAACAGATGACAGCGCATGATGCAGCCATATAGCCATCTGGAAATGGAAGCCTTCGAGAGAGCCTTCCCTTGGTTCACAGGCCCAAAGTTCACAAACAGCTGTGATGTCTTCCGAAAACTCTTCGTTCGGTCCACGTAGAACTTCAGCGTTCTAGCTACATCCAGCGAGTGCAAAATCCTCTCAGCCGGCGACGGAAAGAAAACTCGTATCGTGAAAAGTCAAGTACGGAGGCTTGCAGGATAGGGCCTAAATCTCTCCCACGCATTGTGCGGAGGTGATGGCCACGAAGACCGCTGCCTTCCACGACAGGAACTTCAACGGAGCCGAATGCAAAGGCTCGAATGGCGGCCCCATGAGCCTGGTCAGCACCACGTTGAGCTCCCACGCCGGGGCTGGAGCCTTCACCGGCAGGAACGATCGGAACAGTCCTTTCATAAATTCCTTCACCAGTCGATGAGACCACAAGGACGGCCGTCCTGTAGTTCTGGTGCATTGGGAGATCGTTGCCAGATGTATCTTGATGGAAGCGTGAGCTAGTCCATCTTTGGCCAGCGACAGTAGGTATGGTAGCACTTGAGGTGCCGTAATCTGTAGAGGGATGATCTTCTGTGCACGGCACCAGACAGAGAACCTCTTCCACTTATGTCCATAGCACTTGAGAGTTGAGGAGGCCCTGGCCTTTGCAAGAAATTGTCTGCAGTCAGCCGGAATATCGTACCCTACAAAGTGTTGCAGGAGCCAGGCCTGCAAGTTCAGCGACTCTGGGTCGTGAGGAAGAATGGCGCCTCCCTCACTGGAAAGAAGATCTGCGTCCGTCAACAGCTTGACTGGTGGGGACGCTGAGAGGTCCAGAAGGTCCAGGAACCAGATCTGTCTTGGCCACGCTGGTGCGATGAGGATCATCCTGCACTGGGACCTCTTGAGCTGGCTGATGAGTCGAAGCAGCAGCGGCAATGGAGGAAACGCATACAGGAACAGGCCGTCCCAGGGGAACGAGAAAGCATCGCCCATGCTCCTCGGCTGGGGAAACCTGCTGGCGAACCTCTTGCACTTGTAGTTCGTCGCCATCGTGAACAGGTCGATCTGGGGTTTGCCCCATCGTTGGAAGAGCTGATCCACTTGATCCTGGCATAGTTCCCACTCGTGGCACGGGCGTAGCTCCCTGCTGAGTGAGTCGGCAATGGTGTTTTTTATTCCTGCCAGATGGAAGGGAACCAGAAACATCCCCTGGGCGACGGCCCAGTGCCACAGATCTCTGCCTCCTTGGATAGGGCTGGGGATCTGATGCCTCCCTTCTTCCGGATGTAGAACATCGTGGTGGTGTTGTCGGTGCTGGTCCTCACAACTTTGCCCTTGAGGGATGGGCGGAACGACTTGAGCGCTCAGAACACGGCGCGGAGCTCCAAGATGTTGATGTGGAGAGACCTCTCCTCCAGGAGCCAAAGGCCTCTTGCGTGGAGATCTCCGGTGGGCGCAGCCCATCCCTCCAGGGAGGGGTTCGTCATCACAGTCTCCTGATGTGCCGGGGTCTGGAAGTCCATGCCCACCGTGAGGTGTGCACGGGTGCCCCACTACTGAATCGCCCGACGGAAAACCTCGTTGAGCGGATTCTTGTCTTTGAAGCTGCCCGCCGCTTGCATCCAGCGGGTGTCGAGGAACTCCTGTAGAGGACGCATCCGTAGCCTGCACAGGCACACTAGGTAGATGCATGAGGACATCATTCCGAGGAGGAACTTGATCGATCTCACCCTGGCCACATCCGTGGCTAGCAGCGCTGCACCTTGCCTAAGATGGCCTTCGTCCTTTCCTCCGACGGAGATGCCAATCGTTCCACTGTATCGAGCTTCGCTCCCAGAAACAGTGCCACCTGCGACGGAACCAAATGGGATTTCAGGTAGTTGATGGAGAAACCCAGCTCCGTGAGTAAGCGGATGGTCTTCACCGTGTGCTCGACGGCGAGTTCTCTTGTCCTTGCACGGATGAGCCAGTCGTCCAGGTAGGGGTAGACGTGGATCCCCTGCAGGTGCACCCGTGCCGCCACTGGTGCTAGGCACTTGGTGAACACCCTGAGTACCGACTTCAATCCAAATGGCAGAGCTCTGAATTGGTAGTGGCATCCTTGAACTACGAATCTGAGGAACTTTCGGTATCCTTTTAGGATGGGGATGTGGAAGTAAGCATCCTCCAAGTCCAACGACGATAGGAAGTCGCCCTCCTCCAGCTGTCCCAGCACGTGCAGGAGAGTGACCATCCTGAACTTCTGTGCCTTGATGTATTTGTTCAACCGACGTAGGTCCAGGATGGGGCGGCAACTGCCTGTCTTCTTTCTGACGAGGAAGTATCTTAAGTATACTCCGAAGCCCCGGAGCCACTTGGGGACGAGCTCGATGGCACCTTTCTTGAGCATCGCCTTTACCTCCAACAGCAGTTGAGGGATGTGATTTTCCTTCCTGGCTACGGGAGGAATGCGGGGACACTTCTTTTGGAATTCGAGAGTGTGCCCGTGGGTCAGGGTATCCAGCACCCAACGGTCGGTGGAGATGGACTCCCACACACTGACGAACTTCGCCAGCCGGCCTCCCACCGGGGTGCTTTGGTGGGGGCCCGACGCTACGGCCGGTTCAATCTTGCTTGGAGGCGGCCTTGGTGCCTTGGCCTCCTTGGCGATGACGACGAGATCCTCCTTGTTTGCCGCAACCTCAGTAGGCCTCCTGGGATGAGGAGCGGGCCGCCTGGCGCTACGTAGAGGAACCACCGCCTGATCCCTTGGAGGCCCCCTGTCTGCCTCCGGCGCTCCGATAGGGCCGTAGTTGCTGAAGGACTCCCAGGGCTCGGGCCGTCTCTGTGTCGGCCTTGATGGCCTGCAGCGACTCATCCACCGTTTTCCCAAACAGGTTGTTGCCGTCGAACGGCATGTCCAACTCTGTTGCCACCGTTATGGCGTGAACCGACGCCACCTCACCTTCCTGCAGAATTTCTAGGGCCTCCGCCCTCTTGTCGTCTGGTAGGAAGTCCAGTAGGGGAGCTATCTTGTACCATAGCTCCCTGTCGTAACGGGCCACAGTCGCTAAGGCGTTGGCCGCTTTAATTGTCATGGCCGCCAACGAGATGACCCGTCGCCCCATGGCATCCAATTTCTTTCCCTCGCTGTCAGGTGGGGAAGTGGAGGTTGAAGCTGTCGCCCCTGCCGCCGCCTTCTTGGCCGCCGCTGAGACGACCGAATCCGGCCTCGGCTGAGCCCTGAGGTACAAGGGTCCCTCTTGGCAGGCGTCGTGGACGGGTTCTTCAGGACCGCAAGTCCCTCGTCCCAGATATCGTCGAGTAACGGTACCGCGAGGACCGTCTTTCTCTTGGCCTCTCGCCGTTGATAAAGGAAACCTTCCTTCTTCTGTTCCTCGGGGCAGAGCTGGAAGAGCTCGGATGCCCTGGCGATCATGGCGTCAAAGGATCCAATTTCACCGGGCGGGGGAAGACCGATGGGGTGGTGATGGAAGTTCCATCCCGTCGTCACCACCGTCGTCATCCGTCCCCGTCGTCGTGTCCGTCACCGTGTCATCCCTGGGATCCGGAGAGGGGGATGAAGTCTCCACGGGCCGCGAGGGCATGAAGGGCAGGGGGGGATGAACTCTCCTCTGCTTGCTCGGAGGGCTTCCCGACGCGCCCCGTTCTGGATCGTCCTCGGGGGTTCGTGGTAATCTCGTCCTTATCTCCATGCATAAGGTTTGTATCGCCATCAAAATGGCCGCTGAGTTGTCCTGAGGCTCGGGCAATGGCTGCGATGGGAAGGCTGGCCGCTCCTCCACTGGGGCCTCATCGGCACCACCGTCGCTATCTTCGACCACCTCTTTGGGATCTCTCCCGTGGGATCGTACCTTCTCGACCCTCTCGTTGAGGCTCTTCACGGTCTCCACCAGCTCCTCCTCAGAAGCTGAATCCGTGTCCGTAAAAGCCACCGGCCCCCCCTCTTTTTCCACCGGGGTCTTCACAGGGATCTTGTCGATGGGCTGGAAAGAGGATTCCCTCCACGGTGGCAGGGAAACTCTGGGCCCCGATGTCGCCTCCACTGGTGTAGCCTCCACAGGCTTCGCCAGGGTTGCCGCCACTCCCTCGATAGAGGCCTTAGCAGGGTGAATCAAGGCCTTCACCACCTTGGGTGCGCTTGAGGCCTTCACCTTTGGGGGAGGGTCACCGCCTTCCTCCCCCTCGGCTGAATCCTTCGAGATCGACCGGGGCCTCTCCAGAAGCTTACCCGGGTTCTCGGATTTCATCTTCCCCGAACCAGAGCGTTGGCTCATGATTGATGGTGCCGGGGAAGGTGTGCCCTGCCTGGCAGCCGAAGAGGCCGACCGTTCGGCGCTCCCGGTACCCGCAGACTCGCGCCGCTTAGCCTTCTGTTGGGCCCCCGTCGCCGGGGCGCCCTCACAGACTTAGAAGACCGCTCGGACCTTTTCTTCTTCTCACCTGCTGGGCCCTTCTCCGGCCAGCTGGTGAGGCGGGAACGACGATCCCTCATGGTCCGTTCCGATAGGTTCTTGCAGAACGCACATTCCTTCTCCCCGTGCGTCTTGCCCTCATGAAGGCAGTAGAGACATCTCGAATGCTCGTCCTCCTTGAAAACATTCTGTAACCCGCATCCAGGGCAGTTCCTGAACAGCTTGGATCCGGGCGTCGAGCTACCCTTGTCCTAGGCAGCTTCCATGGTAGGCCTCAGATCTTCTGGAATCCTCCAAGAAGCGTCACTCGATGAAAACTTCCCACTTGAGGGGCGTAGGAAATTCCGAAACGGGTCCCCGTTGATCGGAAGAAGAAACGGTGGAGTTTGAGGCTCGATTTAACTGAAAAATGAGAAAATCGCCTTGAAAAGGCGCGAAAAAAGCAGCAAAAGCTCGAGAGCTATAGCGCGAGGACTCCCAACACTTGAACGTGCAGTAAAAATCTGAGGATGGCTGCCAGGGGAGGTGCTTAGGGAGAGGACAGTCATTGGCTGGGGGCAGTATGACCCAGAGATCAGTGATTGATTACTACTAAGAAAGACAGATCAGAAACAAAACTGATACTGATTTTTTCTTTACCGAGGATTCCCAGCCTTTCCACAGGAAATATTCATGAGCATGTGAATCCATGCCAGACCCCATGCTGGAGAATCAGAAATATTCCCTCTCACTGCGGCAACCCAGCAACCATCATGCGAATTCCCCCTACTCTGGTCCCCAGGTGGCATCAGATACCTCGGGGTGCAAGTATCACTAACCAAAGCCTCCTTACTGGCGGATAACTACGAAACAACAGCGCAGCTCATTGAATCTAAAATGCCCAAATGGCGCAATTTCCCACTGTCCCTTGTGGGAAGGCTGTCCCTAATAAAAATGATTGCGGTCCCCAAGCTCCTCTATATTTTTGCCAACGTGCCAGTGTGGCCCGGGAAGCAATATTTCAAGAGGCTCCACTCGGTGTGTGCCCAATTTCTCTGGCATTCTGGAGCTGTCCGTAGGAAGTGGCAACATATGACCCCACCCTACGAAAAAGGAGGTTTCTCAGCCCCAGACCTAACACTGTATTGGATCGCGGCACAGGCCCAACATGCCACACACTGGTACGCAGTGCCCGCCCCCTCATGTCAAATTAGAGAAACTGGAAGGCGACGGGAACAGCATCATGACCCTACTACTACACCGTACGTTCCAGTCAGATGCTCCGTCATACCCCGTGGCCACCACGATCAGAGCGTGGAATAGTATTCTAGATTTGAAACAAGAGTATCGCCCATACTATAAATGGCTTCCCATATGGCAATTCCCTGGTCTGTCCCCCACACACGACCAGCATTTCCTGCGGCACTGGGAAAACCTGGGCTATCGAGCACTAATACCCTGACGGTAAATTTATTACCCCCTCAAACATGGCGGCCCAAACACTCCAACTCACCGCTTGAGCTACTACAATACTTCAGGCTAAGAGTGGCGGTCCACGAAATGGGGCCCTCCTACCCAGACGAGCCCCCAGACTCACCAGAACTCCAATACATAACAAATTGCACAGGAGGCAAGGGCATAATATCCTCCCTGTACACAATGCAGCTGGGAAAATTAGAGGATGCATCCCCCAAATCACGGGAAGCTTGGGCCAGGGAGCTAGAAATGGAAATCATTGAAGGGATGTGCAACAAAATGTGTCCGCACACGTGCAAAGTCTCCCTTAGGGCTAGATTCCGCTGCATACAATATAAACTCCTTAACAGACTTTATTATACACCGCTCAGAGTTGCGAACTTCACACACACCCCGACCCACACATGCTCGAAATGCAAGTCTGAAGAAGCTGATCATATACATATGTTTTGGTCCTGTGCTGCGCTGGGTGGGTTCTGGAAGGAAGTGACGGAAGCGCTCTCAGAGATAACTGGGTCCCCGGTAGACCTTGACCCATTGGCCTTGTTGTTCGGAATTTGGGCTGGAGAAAGTGTAAAAAAAAATGTCAAGATTTTTAAATGTAAGTACTATTGTGGCTAAAAGATGTATATTACAATGCTGGAAGCGCCACCCCCCCGCCCCCCACCCTGGAGAGGTGGCTGAAAGCCCTTACTTGGGTACAAATGTGTGAAGAAGAGTATATTGGATCACTACCCATGCCATCTCGCCCCAAAAACGTTTGGACCGAATTCTGCAGTTATCTAAACAACAGAGACGAGGTTGAGTGGAGCTCCACACCCCCGCCGGGTTCGCCCGACTCATCATAAATACTGAGCACTTTATGATCCCTCGTGCTACCACTCCTCCCCCTTACCCCATTCTGAGCTGCTTGCAATAGTGCATGATGTAATGCCTAAATGCAATATTGTGATTCTTGTTTATCTCTGTGTAAAATGTGCTGTACCTGTCCTAACTTTCTGCCAATAAACAAAAGTAAAAAAAAAAAATGTCCAACGAAACGTCCCTGGGTTGAGGTGTAGAAGGAATGAAAGGGGGAGGCTCTGGGCTGGAGAAGTAGGCGGTAAGGTCCGCCCTGCAGCGACCCACCTTCCAACAAGGGTCCCTGGCATTCGTGGTCTGAATAGTAGCCCTCCGGCAGGTCATCACCCTCATCAGAGCTAGGATAAACGTGCCCCGGTGACACTTGCTTCAGCTTTGTTCTGCACCCTTCCTAGGGGTCGTCGGAGGCCTACTCCCTCCCCTCTCCTAAGACTTCTGAGAGGAAGAGGCTGCTGTCCCCTGATGTCTTAGCCTAAGCCGTGGCAGTTACCTCACGATGTGCCGGCAAGGACACCCGCGGAGCAGCCCTTGCTGTGACTGTGGACACTACCTTCGTGGTCTGCTCTCCTTTTGAAGAAGTAGTGGTTGACAACAAGGTTGTCGATAGGGTCATCAAACGTGGTCAAGCAGTCGTCGGTTTGGCTGTTGATGACGCAGTTAATCATGGTGTTGTCTTGGCTGGTTGAGATGTCGATGGAGGCAGACAAGGGCCCACCTTGGATTTTTCCTTCGCCACCTTGTCTGCTGATGGCAAGCAGAGTTAAGAAGTGGTCAAGGACTTTCTTTTGAGTGTGTGACCCTCGCCGACAGGCTCACCATGGATGTGGTTGGTGATGGCGGACTTGTCCTTTCCAAGCTGGACCCACAGCAGCGGTGAACCCAGCGGGATCTGTGGCATGCGGCCTTCCCTTCTTTTGGACCCCCGTGGGCGGCGCATCCTCAAAGAACCTCAGCCTCTTATCTGAGGGAGTTTGATCGTGGGACCGGCCGATCCTGGGGCAAGAATGATCATGCCCAGAGGCCAATTCATAGGCATTACCCATATGTAACCACGCCGCCAGCCTGCTGTAGCGGTCCTTCTTGATCTTCTTTGAAAAATAACGGCAGACCTCGCATCCCTCCTCATCTTGGTCCGGATGCAGGCAGTAAAGATGTTTGTGGTGTTGATCCTCCACGAAAATGTTCCTTAGTCCACATTTCACGCAAAGTTTGAAGAGACATCTCTTCTCCTCAGTCATGGTGAAAAGGCACGAAGAAGGCCCAAACCTGGGACGGCCTATGAAAGATCCTCGATGTTTGATCTTCACCGACAGCGGATCCCTGTTGCTGGTAGTCAACCTCCGGTCGAACGATAAATCACAAAATCCATCAAAACGTTCACATTTTACCAAAAAACTCAAAATATTAGGAAAATAGCTCGGAGAGCACTAAGAGGTCTCCCAACACTGAAGCGTGTGGTAAAAATTGAAAGATTACCTCCAGGGGTGGAGCTTAGGGAGAGGACTGTCATTGGATGGGGGCAGTATGACCCAGAAGACAGTGATTGGTTTAGAGGAGAAATACAGTTTTCAAGCAAAAGGGAAACTCTTCTTTTAGAAAAACAAAAGAGGTCCTAGTCTCTCTGCGCCAAGGAATTGGAATTTATTGAAGGTGAAAAACGCCTAACACGTGTTTCAAGCTGCGTACAGCTCTTCTTCAGAGGCTACAGTTATACAAAAATGGCAAGCAAATTATAAATAAATTACAATGTATGCAGTTAGTACAATGTATCAAAAACAAACAAGGGAAGGGAAAGGAACCAGGGCAAGGTGCAACCACAATGAACACATGTGCAATACATGTAAAAACCCGTAATAAATAAGGTTAAATTACCGCAAGTGGTCAATTTCATTCGTGACAGCACGTGTGCATGGAAACAATTGCAGAGAAAAATTAAAGCACAATTTTAGAAACAAGGGTTGACCATAGCAGCGCAATCATGTACCAAACGAATCAATCAGATAAGTCTTAAGATAAAAGACTAGTATTTGCCCCATAATTGTGAAGTAAACGGTTTACCTTGAATTACAGCAATTAGTCGTCAAAATTAAACGTAGGACAATGCCAGGATGAATTCTGAAAAGACCCCAATATGTAATTAATATAAACAACCAAAATTAAAACAAAACCATTTATAACCAAGATACAAGGATCATTAGAAATTAAAACATACCTCAAACTGCCTCGCTATTGCGGAAGGCTAAAATTCAACAGAAACAAAAGAAGAAAAACCGAGTCTCAATTAATGTTGCATAAAGACCAACAATAACCCTTTTAAACCACTAATTGGTTCCTGATCAACAAGGAATTAAATATATCAGCCGTAATTATGCCGTAATATACAAGAATTGCAAAGATAATTGTACCAGGAAACCACCAATTAGGTTCTTGACCATCTATAATTAGGGGGAGCGTATTACGTCATCACGGTAAGACGTGTTAAGTTTGTGTCTGCTCAGGATTCCATCGCGCGATTCGCGAAATAGTAGCAGGACTACATATACTAGAGTCTAAAGGCAGTGAGATGTATGGTCATGCAACTAAGGTGTGGCAAGTTGGGAAAACGAGCCACCATGTTGGAAGAACGAAAAGAGCCTAACAGGGAACCATACTACATTAAAAGGAGGTCCGTAGGCCCAGTACGAATACTACATTCTAGAACGAATTAATTAGCCAAAAGAAAAGAATGTAAGAGGATTCAATTCAACACTACAGCTAAGTCAATGCCTAGTCTGGGATACTGAATGGAAACCCTTATTGATATATCTTTATGTCCAGTTCATGCGTTCTGGATGACTACCCCTATATAACACCCCTCTCTTGGAATCCCCCTGACCCCACTGAGCCAAGAAGTAGTTCTGTTTTGCAAGTTAAAAGGTTTATTTGAGAATTTAAACAATATATATATATATTACACTTTATAATAAATTAATAATTGAATATCACACTTAATCTGATATGATAAAGATTAACAACGGAGAATCTGGCACTAGCCCACTTCTTTATAATCACTAAGGAGTTGACATGAAATGGATAAGGTAGCACACTGGTAAATAGGGACAGAAGAATAATGTGGTAGAGAATGCTTTATAGGGTTCAAGGAAATGCAAGGTTGAATGAATGAAATGCAGTATAGAAGATAAACTGATATGGTTTCACAAAAGACAAGGTAATCACTTTCCCTTTGTGGCAATTCACCCCCCCTATACAATGTAAGGAGATGGAAGGAAGAGCACACAGTTCAGGTATACAATCACAATGTAATACAGAGTTCCAGTTTCCCAGCAAGCTTAGAGGAGAATAGATATGAGTTTTACACAGGCTCAAAATGCTTTAAAATGTGATAGCAATATATTGGAAAATGTGCTAAAATGATTTTAATTCCCTCTGGAGGTTCAGGTTGAGGATTAGTTGGTTTAAATAAGTTCAGGCTTACTTTAGCAATGTTCTAGGAATGATTGGCAGGTTAAACAAATTTTTGGTAAATGAAAGCAAGAAAGCTGCTGTTTTCACACGTGGAGAAATTTGCAAATCGTGGCAAATTCGCGAGTGCGTTTTTCGCGATTGCGGCAAAAGTATAGGAATGCGGTTCTAGGTTCGTTGAAAAGCCAAGATTCCCAGCTTTCAGAGGAAAGTTACTGCACGTCTCTAAGACAAACGGTCACGGAGATATGAGCGATATGGTAAAGGTCGTTTTTCAGATTTGAAATTTTAAAAGTTCAAAGTGAAAAGTTACAGCTAGCAACTAGAAATGACAGGTGACAGCTTTGCAAATGACAGGTGACAGGAGACAGTTCTGGTTAGATTAAAATAGATTGAATTATATTATTTTAACTAAGAGATTGGTTCTGCACAGTTCTGCTAGGTACTCACAATATATTTTTGAAATAAATGGGCCTCGCCACGGATCTGGTCAACAGGTTTTCTTCACTCGCCACGGACGGTTTCTGCACACAGCGGTCTGGGTCAGCTCTCTGGTTCTGCGAACAGCGGTCTGGGTCAGCTCTGCTCTGCCTCTGGTTCTGGATACTGCTCTGCTTTCTCTGGGTACAGCACTGCTTCTGGATCTTTCTGCACAGCTTTCTCTGGACCCAGCGCTGATCTGCACGGCTCCTGGATGCTGCTATCGCTGTTAGGTTTGCTGGATGCTGAGGCCCACTGAGAAGAGTTCTCAGTTTGTGGGTTTAGGCCCTTGCTTTGAGTTCTGAATCAAGTTCTTTGGAGTTTTAAAGTCTAAGTGTTGAATCTAGTATCTTCTGGATGTTGTGTGGTCCGGCAGAGCGCGTTGCAGCAAATGGAATTTAATGTCCCTATCTGTCCTGACTGTCTGCTTTTATGTGTTTTGAAAGTGGGTGGAGAGGCTAGCTTTCAAGACCCTACCCCTCTCCACTTGTCATTGGCCACTTCATCCTCTTCCCCTTGATTGGGGGAATGAAATGAAGTGTCATCATGATGAGGTCTGTTTATGATACAGAGAACCCACCCCTGTCAAATTACACACAATCTATATTTTGACCCAAAAGACATATTTGCACAGGTACACATTTGTTTAAAATTACATGCACCCATCACATATCACAGGAGGTATACCCTGTCCAAATCTGCTCTTCCTGAGAGCTTGCATTGAGAAATGGCAACATTTGCACTTTTTAACTGGTTTTGCAATATCGGATATTAACCCAAATTTACACACATGTGCGCAAGGAGTATGGACATTAATTGATGAAGTGTCAGATTTTTAACATGCATACATTTTAAGTAATACCCTCTTAACTGCTAGCTTGCCCCCAGATCATACCACCGGTTGTAAAAACCTCTTAAAATGTGGGCAGAAAAATCACAAGAATTATGGTATCATTTAAATAATTTTCACAAGTCCGCTCTATGAATGATCCATCTTTTTAGAGTTATGTTCTGGCCCCAAAGGGGTGTGGTTTCCCCCCAGCACAAGGTTGAATTTCTGTTTTTTCCAGTTCTGCCAAGCCAGCTTGCTCTCACATGCAGTGCTCCTCCCCTTTCCTTCCAGGAGGAAGCCACATTTACAACTCCCACCAATAAAACATTTGCCTGAGTCCGGACAGGGCTTTGTTCAATTTCCTGCAGAGCCCAGTTAATTCAATCAGAGAAGTGTCATATCCCTTTTGGTGGGAACAGCAAAAGGCAGCTAGGCCTAGGAACACAGCTGTTGTGCAAGTCTCACCTCCTGTCGGGGGTAGCTGGTGGGCAGAATTCAGTTCCTTAAGCCAGGCCCCAGCTAATGTCACTTTTAGTTACCCAGTTTTCTGCATTCAAATAAAACTAACCATTTTTACATATGCAGCTAGAATGCTGATTCTAAGTTTAAAACTATGACATTTAAACAATTGAAACCTATGTGACACTCAAAAGTAGGTCACTCATTTCTTTTAAACATTTAGATTTTTAGTGTCTTTCAATCCAAATTTACTTAAACTGCTGAAATCCACAGCTCAGCCAGTCTTGTTATAAACCTTCAAGTCACTTCAGAATATAACTTTACATTGTATCCACCCCTCAGTAAGTCTCTCTTTGGCCTGCTTTGGGTTCATTTATTCAGTTTTACACAAAAAAAAATCAAATCTGTTGTTGTTTTAAAACGCCGGCTTTCTGATAGTGGTGAGTACTGGTAATGCACCCATTTTTGGGATTTAAGAAATGAATTCCCCACAGTTCTAGGTTGCTTTTGGCAATCAGCATTGCCATTCCCAATGGTTTCAGGCTACTGTGTGGGTAGTCCAATGGCGGTTTTAGGCAGTGCCCTTTTGTGCCCATAACATCGGCAAAAATGGGTGGCAGCCTATTCTTCATGCATTTCCCTGGGCATTTTCTGGGAAGCTCTGGTCATCATGATGTTTTCAATGCCAGTACTGCACAGGTTTTGAGGTAGGGCTCGGATGCATGGGTAAAAACATCCCACAAGGACTAAAAAAAATATATATTAGTAGCCAAGTCAATTAATTGATAATGATGCATTGAAAAGAGGACTGATGAATAAAACCACATACAATTGTGAATGGGAATTGAATAATAAGGGGCAGAAAGGATTTGCAAACCACAAAATAGCAGCTGAAATAACAGGACATGAGTGCGCTGCTACAGGTCAGCATTAGGCATTAAGGCAATACATAAACAAAAAAGTTCAATAAGGGGGACACAGCCCCATGGACAAAAAATAGTAACAGTTTTCACAAAGGTTAGATAGAGGCACTTGTCAATCTCAGTCAATAATGTGCATCCTAAATTATAAAAAGGTGGCAAACTCATGGTCCGAATTGAGTCCAGAAATGACCGTCCGAGATTTGCAAATTAATTTGGCCTCCAATTGACGTAATTTTAATGTGAGGTTGCCACCACGTGGGGGCAATGTGACTTTACACAACCCCACAAAGCGACTATCATCCTTGCAGTCCATTTGGTGTGATTGTTGCCAATGGTGTGCAAGGGGATATTTAGCTTCCTGGCTACAAATTGTAGCCAGATGTTCACGGATCCTAATTTTAAGTGAGCGAATAGTACTCCCTATATATTTAGGCCACAGGTACAGATAATGCAATACACGACAAACTTAGAATTACAATTAATAAAGGACTTAATTTCATGATCACCACGTGTACCAAATGTGACTGATGATGTTTCAAATGTAAATCTTCTTTTACTGAGAATTCCCAGCCTGACGACAGGGAATATTCATGAGCATGTGAATCCATGCCAGCCCTCATGCAGGAGAACATATTACTACATTAAAAAACAATCCAATGTGATGCTACTATGTTATAGGTCAAAACGCTGTGACTAGTCGCTGGTCTATGTAGACATGAGACTCCATGTTTTCAGTAAAACCCTGGACTGCCCAGTACATAGTTCCGCTTGGCATATCTAAGCGAGAATTCATTCTCTGTATTACTCATGTCCTGCACAGTTAGTTTATTTGTTTGAACTTTGCCTTTATAATCAATCCAGTCAGTACTGGATGGCTTTGCTTTTGTAGTCAACGTTAGATAATTGTTATATATAATTTACAAGGAACCACAGCTATTCATTTCCTTTGTGCCTTCTCACACGTGAGCCAAAGGGATCACAGAAAGCTGGGTCTTCTTTGAAATTTGTGAGATTGGTACGAAGCTGCAAGTTCACTCCTTAAGATTGTCTTAATGTGGACTTTTAGCACACCTCTCTCCTAGGATTTTAAGTGTCTGAAAAGGTATAAGAACTGCTGTGTTTTGGGGGGGGGGGCATGATCGTTTTAGGATTTGTTTGTGATAACATGTCCTGTTTGATGTCCGTTTGCTGTTTTACGATTAAAGACATTTACCAACCTTTCTGATTGGGAATATATTCCTTCTTCAAATAATCCAAATCAGGCATCCTCTTGTCTCCCCAGTGGCAGAGTCACCAGACCTGCCTATCTCTTCCTCCCAGGGTTTTGGTCTCCTCCTTCACCTCTCTGAACCTCACATATGCTCAGTGCCATGTTCTTGTTCCTCGTTCCACCTCTGTCACCACTCTAGGGCCAACAAAGCCCACCAGAAGATTTCCTGGTCTAAGTGCCGCTGCCTCCGGATATTCTTCAACCTCATCCTCTTTAAGCACCTCTTGATGTTTTCTACTGTCCATCTCTGACTCTATCTACAGCCTTCTGATATTCTCCCACCTCCCTCCTCCTTGTATACTCCAACCTTCTCCCTGGGGTCTTTAACCCCCTTCCAGGTCTTGTCTATCAACATCCTTCTCACTATCAACAATCTCCTGATATTCTCCACACACTACCTTTTTGTTCCCACCAACCTCCTATGAATGGTCATTATCCGCCTCCTGGGATTTTTCTATATCAACCTCCTTATTCACACTGACCTTTGCGGTCATCAATCTTTCTCTGATCCATCCAAACCTCAGCTCGGTGTCACCAACCTTCTCTTACTGTTTCTCTCCCATCACTCTTCTCTAGCTGCTCGCCATCCTCCTTACTGGTGACTACGTTCTCAACACTATCAGCACCGTTCTCCGTCTGGTTTTAAAATTCTTACTTTCTGTCATTATCTTCCTTGCTATCACCACTCTTCACCTTTTCCCTCTTTTTTTTTTAATAACACATTTTATTGCTTTTATAACATACAACTGCTGGGCCTTCCGGGGTCAGCGTTTAAACAATATTAATAATAACAGAGGTAAAAATAACATTGGATGGAAGTAAACTCTCATGTGGGACACATACTGTATGCTTTCATGCAGTCTTCGATACACAACGTAATGCAGTTTGGTACAATAGGAGGTCTTCGACAGCATCACCCACAGCCCCTAGTCCATGATGCTATGATATTAAAAGTTCAGTATTTCACAACGTGTCTTCCCAGCACTGCCCTACTTTATCTGCTTTTTCAGGGCAGCCTCTGGCTCTGTAAACCCTCCTTTCTATTGCAATCCAGATTTCTACATCCGTTATCCATTGATCCACGTGCGGCGATTCCGCTGCTCCCCACAAGCGTGCTAGGTTCCTCTTGATTATCGCTGTTGTGGTCATGAGGCAGAGCTTCTCGTATTTTGACAGATCTATCTTACTGTCCACTCCCAGTATCAGCAGTTTGGGATCTCTGGGGATCGTCTGGTTCAGAACCCTTGATAGCACATCGCAGCATTGCTGCCAGTAGTGGCTAACTACTGGCACTCCCACCGTATATGGAAGAAGGTTCCATCCTCCTCTCGGCAGCGCAAACAGTTGGGTTCAGCTATTTTGCCCCATTGGTACAGGGCTACTCTTGGGTAATAGATCCTGTGTAATATCTTCAACTGTACCAGGCGTAGTCTGGCTAATATGGTGACTTCACAGGGGTACATTAGGATTTGGATCCAATCTTCCGACATAATTTCTCCCACTTTAGCCTCCCATTTCGACTTCAATCGTTCCAGTTCTGGTGTGGCAAAAGAAGTAATAACACTATACATAACTGTGGTGACTTTGGCTGGGATATGGTCCACCACTATGTTCCGTTCCAGTGGAGTGGAATCTGCCATGTCGGAGAGAGCGGGAGGTGCTGCTGCAGAGCGTGTCTGAGCTGTGTATGGTGATATCTCTCTGCTACCGGGAGGCCAAAGGTCAAGGTTAATTCATCAAAAGGTCTAATGGCTCCTTCTGCTATAATGTCTTTCACCTTTTCTATAACATGTCTGGTCCACGCTGGCCATTTCGGCAGTTTGATCACCTCGGGGAGGTTCCTATTATTCCACAGCGGCTGTAGTGGAGTGATCTTATCTCCCCATCCTATAAAGGTGTGCGACTCCGCCCAGATGCGTGGTGTGTGTGAGGTCATGTCCCGAGGAGATGCTCTAGGTGTCACAGCATATAATTCCATGGGACGAGATGCTCTCACATGTGGTAGTGTTGAATCGGCGTGTAGAGCGTCGTTTATCACCGCCATCTGACTAGCCCAGTAGTATGTCTGTAGTCTCGGTAGACCGATACCGCCTTCCCATATTGACCTTTGTAGTGTTTGAAGTGCTATTCTCGGGTGTCCGCCACCCCATAGGAGTTTCCGAAGTACTCAATCTATCTCCTGGAACGTCTTGGTCGGTATGTGCAGCGGAGCGTTCTGTAGTACGTACAGGTAGCGGGGAAGTGTTAGCATTTTGAACAATGCAGCACGCCCTAAGAGGGTCAAAGGTAGAGACTTCCAGTGTTGTACATCTCTTGTGAGTCTTTCCGTGAATGGTTGTAGGTTATTAGGTGTATAGTCGTTGACATTTCTTGTGATCCGGACGCCCAGATATCGAAACTGTTCATGCGCAATTCTGTATGGGCAAGCCTCAGGGACCTCGCTTCCTGACTGGTTAAGTGCAAATAATGTGGATTTGGTTCGATTCACCTTCAGACCCCTGAAGGTACCATATTCTTGCAGTAGCTGTGTTACCACTGGACATGCTGTTTTAGGATGTTGAAGGTATATCAGTAGGTCATCCGCATATAGTGAGACTCTATCTTCCCACTCTCGTCCTCCAGGGATGCCTTTCCAAGCCCGTGTGTCTCTCAGCCATTGGGCCAGTGGTTCCATGGCCAGCGCAAAAAGGAGGGCCGATAGTGGACAGCCTTGTCTTGTCCCCTTCCCCAGGGCGAAGCATCGCAACGTCCAACCATTCACCCTTACTTCAGCCATCGGTGCTTCGTACAGTAGTTGGATCCAGGTTATAAATCGTTCGCCGATCCCCATTTTACGCATAATCGCCCAGAGCGCCTCCCAGTGGACCAAGTCGAAGGCCTTCTCAAAGTCCACCGCGAGTACTCCCACGGGGATGTCCAGGGTCTGGGCGCGCTCAATAGCTAGGTGAAGTCTGCATATATTCATTCTCGTAGATCTACCAGGCATGAAACCGCATTAATCTGGGTGTACTAGGGATGTTATAACCTGTTGTAGGCACATCGCCAACAGTTTCGCCAGTATTTTCGTCTCGCTGTTAATGAGCGATATCGGCCGATAAGAGCCACATTCGTCCGGGGGTTTGTCTGCTTTGGGTATCACGATTATCGTTGCCTTCCTTAAATCCGCTGGTAAACTGCCCTTGTCTCGGGCATGCTGATACAGTTTGAGTAAATGTGGGGCTACTTCGGTTCCACCTATCTTCTTCCAGGTTTCAATGGGGAAACCATTCGGGCTGGGCGTCTTTCCGGACTGGAGTTGCATCATAGTCACCGCTATCTCATCTTCTGTGATTTCCATTTCCAGCCCAGCCGCTTGTTCAGCGTTAAGAGAGGGAAGTGCGATCTTCTCTAACACAGAGGTTTCAGGGGGAATTTCAGGTGCATTGTATAGTTTTTCATAGTACTTTGCAAATTCCTCTGTAATAGCTGCATCTGTTGATCTAGTTTCAGCGTTTTGTGTTGTGATCACTCTTACTTGGTTGTGTCCCTCATCTCTCCGCTCAAGCCACACTAACATCTTCCCAGCTTTGCCGCCTGTTTCGTAGATTCTGACTCTCATCGCCCTGTGTGCCTGTTTAGGGTTGTCTAATGCAATATTTTGTAATCTTTTTTGAGCTAGGATCAGAGCTCTGTTCGTGTCAGGAGTGTCCTGGAGTAGGTGTGTTTCCTCCGCCAATTTGACGTTCATTTCTGCCTCTTCTGTTAATTCCAGGTGTGCCTTTTTTTGTGCCGCGACCCAGGAGATGATCTCTCCGCGAATTACAGATTTATAAGCTTCCCATAGAGTAATTGGGGAGTCTACTGTTCCTTCATTTAATTCGAAGTACATTGTGCTAGCGTTCTGTAGAGGTTCCAGTAACTCCGGGGACCCTAGATGGTAATTGTTCAGCCTCCATACTGGTGGTGGGATTGGTTTATGCGTCGCAATAGACATTAGTAGGGGAGAGTGGTCCGAGATGCCTCTTGGGAGGTAATCTGCCTGTGTCGCCATATGTATTATTGATGCTGGTATAAAGAAATAATCTAGGCGCGACAGTGATGCATGTACCCCAGAGTGATAGGAGTATTCTTTGCCTTCCGGGTGGAGGTCCCGCCACACATCTCTAATTCCAAACGCTTCGACGAAGGTAGCTAGATTAGTAGGGCGATTGGGGTCTCTACTGCGCAAGTGTGTGCGGTCTCAGACATTGTCCATGACATCGTTAAAATCACCCCCCAGGATTAACATGTCTGAAGTGTCCATAGTGAGCAGTGGTGTGATGTCTTCTATCAACGTGGCTTGCAGCGTAGGTGGGGCATAGATCGCCAGTAGTGAGATTGTTTTGTTCCAGAGCGTGCCCGTGACATACGTGTACCTGCCTCCAGTGTCTTGTGTTGTGTGCGTAAGGGTAAAAGGAAGCCTTTTATGTATCAGTACTAATACTCCTCTGGCTCCCATCGTGAATCCTGCTTGTATTGCTGTGCAGTAATTGGATCTCCTAAACAGTGCATTGGTTGTTCCCGCTAGATGGGTCTCAGTTAAGAAGACAATATCCGGGCTGTGTCTGTTAAGGAATTGACACACCAATTCAGACTGCTCCCCAGACCATTTACGTTCCAAGTGAGGAGCTTTAAGGTTCGAGTCCTAGTGTCTTGTGAAGTCATTTAAGCGTTCGTGGGTGTTAGCAACAACGTTCTCTGGGCACTGACCATTGTGGCCATGCGTACCATGGGAGGGAACAGCGGCCCACGCTGCATGAAAACCCTGTGTCTCGAGATCAACAATGTCCCAATTAATCTGTCCACCCTGTAAACATAAAAACAAATACCCAACTCCCTCCTCCCTATACTTAGCCCCCAACTGAAGCATCTGTCGCCCCATTGTAACTCAAAATACAAATTAACTATAAGTTCCAAGGAAAGGTTCTTTTTAGGGGGGGTCCTCTTTCTTGCGCCGAATGTTGGCGTTTTGTATGGTGGGGCGCCTCTCGTGACCCAGACGGGGGTATGTCCTCTGTGCGCCCGTTTGTTGCAGCGGAGCACTCCGTCTCTCCGCTGCAGGGTGGGATATTTTTTTTTCATTTTTTTTTTTTCTCAGCGTTCATCCTGTTCAGCAGCCGGCTCTGGAGCTTCCTGTTCCTCCCGCTCCGGATCTATCCTCGGGGAGGCTTGCCGTGGCCCGGGTTGGGCTCTACCTCTCTATCTTCGTGGTCTTGTGGACCAATCCCCTTCAATATGAGCCTCGGCCCACTTCCAGGCCTCCTGTGGGTCCGTAAAGTGAACTGTCGATCCCTTATGGTGAATCTTCAGTTGGGCCGGGAAGAGAAGGCCGTATTTCACCTTTTACTGCGCCAGTTGCCTTTTAAGTGGCTCAAAGGATTGCCTTGCGCGTTGCACCTCTCGGGTATAGTCTGGCAAAAAACCTATTTGCGACCCATTGTGTGTAATCGACCCATGTGAGCGCGACATTTGCAGGAGAGCGTCTCTGTCGGGATAATTAAGTAATCTGGCAATTATGGTTCGGGGTGGAGCGCCCGGGATCGGTCTGCCCAAGAGCATTCTGTGGGCCCTCTCCACAGAGAAAAACTTTGAGAAAGAGTGGGGTTCGAAGATGTCTGTGAGCCACTGTTCGAGAAACAATTCCATGCACTGCCCCTCCTCTCCCTCCGGCAGGCCCAGAATGCGGATGTTATTGCGGCGGGACCTTCCCTCTCCCTCATCCACTCTGGCTTCCAGGGTCTTCAGGCGGGTCAGGGCTTGGGACAGCTGTCTGTTAATCCCAGTAATGTTATCCTCTGCTTCTGAGATACGGTGCTTGGCCTCGCCAGTTCTGGAAGTTAACTTTTGTAGATCGTGTCGCAGGAAGGAGACATCTGCTGCAATGCTATCCATCTTAATCTCCATGGAGGAGCGGGAGCTGGCGATAGCCGCCATGACGTCCCGCAAGGAGAGGGATTCTTCATCTGGTGGGGAGTTTGTTTGCGTTGTTGCTCCCGTGAGAGCCGGGGCGGCGGCAACCGCAAACTGGTCCATGCTGCTTTGGGTAGATGCTTTCCTCTGTCTGTCTTTCCCCATCTTGATGTGTGTTGAATATTGCAGTGGGGGGGATCAGTGCCTCCTAATCAGTCCTGGGGCAGCAGCCGAGTCTTGGCGGGGCCCGGAACCCGCGTTGGCGCTGCTTCTCGGAGGTTCCTCCCCCAATTATGCACTATATTGTGGCTTGTCCTTCGACGGGCGCAGTTGCCGGGTGGGGCTCGTGTTCTAGGATGCTTCCCAGTTGGGACCGTGAGTATCCCCCGCGAAGGGCACTCGCCGTATACCCAGGTTTATACTGGGTTCTTCCCCCTCTGTTGGCTTGCGGGGCCTCTCCGCACTCTCGATCCCCTCCCCGGTGGGAAGAGATCCCCCCTCGCCTCAGGTGTTCCCTGGGATGACTGCTCAGTGTTGGCAGGAAAGACCGAGGGGGGAGGGGGCCCACTTACTTGCTTGATGTGCTTCGAAAGCATCTCTGGTACAGGCACAGGTCTCGTCCCGCAGGTCACTCTCCGCACGGCGCTACGGCCCGAACTCACGGGGCGCAGGGGAAGACTCGTCACACACGGGGCCGTTACCAGGCTCCATCGGCCATCTTGGATGTGGGTCGCAGGTTGTCGGCTCACAGGGTGTAGTCCACCAAGCTTTGCGCTCCAACGGCCAAGGAAACACCAGTGATTCTCCCCGTTAGAAGCGTCGGTGTTCAGGAATGTCAGTGGATAAAAAGCAAGTGCCATCCTGGAAGTGGGTGCTCTTCCCATGTAAATCCAGGCAGTGAATATTTATTAAATTCAGTACCTCAGCCCAGTCGAGGGGTGTCATCCAGCTGCGGCCCAGAAGATTATAACCACCGGTAGATCAAAACAGCTCCCAATCCTTCGTTATATACCGGCAGCAGTCCCCCTCAGCACCAGAGGGCCAGTGCACAACTATGGTTTGCTCCTCTCATGAGGACGCAGCAGCCATGCCAAGTATGGAGGAGTGCATTCCGGTAGGCAGCGGCCTCTCGTGCAGGGAGAAGAGGGGATTCCAGCTGATTTCGCCGGGGTCTGGCGGAGTCGCACTCTCCCTGTGATGATCTTTTTTCCCCCTCCGGTGCACTAATCCCTAGGATCACCTCCGTCAGTGTCCGCGGCCAACGCCGTTCTCCCCAGCCCCAGCCGCCGCCGCCGCCCGCGGTGTGGGAAGCAGCACAAGATTGCGGCCGGCGGATATAAGGCTGTGTGTCTCAGCCTGTCCTCCATCTCTTAGGCGCACGTCTCACCCGATCACGAGGGGCGCCGCTGGAACTCTGCACTCTCCGATCTCGGGGACAGCTCCAGCGGTGTCTGCTACACACTGTTACCCCAGCAGCCGGACATCGGGTTACAGCTCTGCTCCCTGCACTCCAGTAGTCGTTCACCAGGAGCCGCTCTCGATCATCCGGCTTTGTGGCGAAGCAGCACAGGGGTCCTCCCCCACTACGGGCACCAGGAGATTCCATCCGTTAAGGGAATCGGACTGTGGCGGCCATCTTGAAGTCGGCTTTCTCGTGTCCTGCGCGCCAAAACTTCTCTTCGCTCTATCACCCCAGGGATTAGGGTTTCTGGGCTGAAAGTTGCCACGGAGCTTCTCCCAATAGTATTTAAGCTGTTCCTGGAATCACGAGTCGTTTCGTCCCACCAAACAGGATGATAAACTCAGGATGTTGTCGGCGGCAAGAAGAGCTCACGGGACTCGTGTCTCCTGAGCTTGCATGCTGGCCACACCCCCCCACCTTTTCTCTCTTGACCGCCTCCCTACTGTCACCAACCTTTTCTCCACAACCACCTCTCCCTCCCACTCTGGTCTCTCGATGTCTCTTAACTCGTCCATTCTTTTTTATCCTTCCAGTATCCCCTGAATACTCTTTGTGCATGCCAAACTCCTCTCCCAGATCCAGCTGCAGCTCCTTCTCTAAACTTCGACCTCTTCCCCCCCCCCAAACTTCTAAACCAACCGACTGGGCCTTGGATGTTCATAGCACTGTGATCCCTCCTTCTGGAGTGGACTACCTCTGAGGGTTTCCACCGTTGTTGGGGAAGGGAGGAGGACCTGTGATTATCAGTACCAAATTGAAGGCAATTGGTGTGTCTGGAGTTGGGGCTGATCTAGCCTTCATAAAGCTTGTCCACCATTTTGAATAATGTCTGTTTGTGGGAAGTGGGCTTGAGGGAGGAGTATTTTAGTTTCTTTTTCTCTACTGTTCAGGTTTATGAACCATTGGGTCTTGCTGGGAGAAATCTCAGCATACATCCACGGTTCACCCATCCTCAGAGTATTTATTTTGTTTTCTGCTTCTGCTTTTCTCATGGACTCATAAAGTGAGGGCTGCAGCAAATGGATGTATTTATTTATTTATTCGTTTTTGTAGAGCGTGCAACAGCCCGTAGGCATCGTGGCACTGGTTACAGAGAGTTGCCAGACTTAGTTACAAGACAGAAGCATTATACAATTTTTCCATTTGATCATTTTCAGTACGTTACAAGAATTTACACAGTTACATTTACAATTCAGGCGGTGGTGGAAGACATAGGGAGGCATGAGGCAGAATAATGGTAGGTGTCAGTTAAAAAGGGAAGTTTTCAGGTTTTTTTGAAAGGCAGAGAGGGAGGTTTCAGCTCTGAGGGCAGTAGGGAGCGAGTTCCAGAGTTGAGTTTGGGAGCAATGTACTGGAAGCCTATTGCGCCTGCTTTAGACCTGTTGATAAGGGGGGGCGATGAGTTGATTGGTGTAGCTAGTTCTTTTCGGTCGAGATGTGGTGGTTCAGAATAAAGTTTCTGATAGGTAAGATGGGCCAGTAAAGTTGAGGCATTTGTGGGTGATGGTGAGAAATTTAAAAGTAATGCGGTCTTTGATAGGGAGCCAGTGAGCTGCCTGTTTGGCTTGTCTGATGTGGTTCTCCATGCTCATGAATATTCCCCATCATCAGGCTGGGAATCCTTGGTAAAGAAAAAATCAGTTTCAGTTTCATTTCTGAACTGTCTTTCTACTAGTAACCAATCACTGGTCTCTGGGTCATACTGCCCCAAGCCAATGACTGCCCTCTGCCTAAGCCCCTCCTCTGGCAGCCAACTTCAGATTTTTACCGCACGTTCAAGTGTTGGGAGTTGTCGTGATAAGCTTGTAGGCGCTTACAGTAACCTGCACTTGCACTAACCTACTGAGCTATCTTGTGTGTATTGGAGCTTATTCGAAGCATGGAGGAAAATGCTGAAATCAGCCAGGCCTCTCGAACTGGGTGAGCCCGCCCGCTTGTAAGGGGTTAACTGCGAAGGCCCTTCTTGAAGACATCAACATCTAGCTTTTGCAAGAGGCTCTACGCAGCCCTTGGGAGCCAGGCACAGCTTTGCACAGCCTTGCTTGTCTTCCCTCTGCGAGTCAGGTGCATTGATAACACAGGAATGTCAGGCCTTCCCAAAACAACGTGCACGAAGCCTGGGAGCCCAGACTGGCTGTTTCCAGTCTTGTAACTTTCCAGGCGAAAACATGTTTACTGCCTGCAAGGGTGAGCCTAGAAGCTTCTCGAAGAGCTGGTGCGTCATAGTGATTGACGTGCAGCCCCTAATAAGAGAACTATACCTGGTCCAGTGAGGGAGGGACTCATCCTGGGCTGTTTGGTGAAACGCACGTACGAAGAGGAACAGCGCCTGGACTACAAGCCGTGCACTATCTGGGCCGAGACTCCTAGCATCACATCCCCGCTCTGGTGTAGGACTGTGGGGGGCTTGGCCAGTCCTCCCCTCCTCTCTCGAGGAATGGCGGGCGCCTGTAGCGGCGAGGGTCGCGGGGGTGATCTGATCGTACCTTCATCTACATTTTCTAGGAGCGTAAGACAAAATAATTGCATATTCATCTGTGACTGACAATTGGCATTATACAGCTTGCACTTTCATTCCCATATTATAGTAAAATGCTGCTTAGTTCTCATTAGACGCTGTAGAAAATAAATGCAAGCATCACCTATTTTGTGTGATTGGCTTTCTTCCAGACTGAGTTCATTGTGCTTTTGCATAAACTTACTTGTGTGGGAAGGTGATTAGGAGTGAATTTATTGCACTAAGGGCTGGTCCCATGCGGGTGCGGGTATTCCTTTTTCACTACAGGAGTCCTTGTGCTATAACTCTTGAGCTTTTACTGCGTTTTGCGATTTTTCAAAGAGTTTTATCTCATTTTTTCGGTCAATCGAGCCTCAAGATCCACCGTTTCTACTTCCGATCAACAGGGACCCTTTTCGGAATTTTCTACGCCCCTCAAGGGCGAAGTTTTCGTCGAGTTATGCTTCTTGGAGGATTCCAGAAGACCTTGAGGCCTACTCTGTGGACATGGCCCAGGACAAAGAAAGCTTGACGCCCGGATCCAAGCTGTTCAGGAACTGCCCTGGACGCAGACTGCAGAATGTGTTCAAGGAGGACGAGCATTCTAGATGCCTCTACTGCCTTCATGAAGACAAAATGCATGTGGAGAAGGACTGTGCGTTTTGCAAGAACATGTTGGAGCGGACCATGAAGGATCGGCGGATCCGCCACACCAACTGGATGGAGGGGAAGAGCCCGCGGTAGGTGAGAAGAAGAGGTCTGAGCGGTCTTCTAAGTCCTTTGAGGGCGCTACGGCGACGGGGGCCCAACAAAAGGCTAAGCACCACGAGTCCGCGTGTACCGGGAGCGCCGAACTGTTGGGCTCCGCCGCTGCCAGGCAGGGCGCGCTTTCACCGATGCCATCAACCACGAGCCAACGCTCTGGCTCGGGGAAGAGAAAATCGGAGAACCCGAGTAAGCTTCTGGAGAAGCGCCGGTCGATCCCGACGGAAGCAGCCGAGGGGGAGCGAGGCGGTGACCCTCCCCCCCAAGGTGAAGGCCTCAGGTGCGTTTAAAGTCGTGAAGGCCTTGATTCACCCGGCTAAGGCCTCTATCGAGGGAGTCGTGGCGGCCCTGGCGAAGCCTGTGGAGGCTCCAGAGTTTCCCTGCCACCGCAGAGGGAATCCTCTTTTCAGCCCATCGATAAGACCCCCATGAGAACCCCTGGGGAAAGAGAGGGGGGAGGGCCCGTGGCCATCACAGACACGGATACAGCCTCTGAAGAGGAGCTGGTTGGAGTCATGAAGATCCTCAACAAGAAGTTTGAGGAGGTCAGATCCCACGGGAGGGATCCCGACGAGGTGGACGAAGAGTGCGATGGCGGTGCCGACAAGGTTCCTGTGGAAGCGGAGGATTCCACTCCCCAACCGTCGCAACCGGTACCTGAACCACAGGACAACTCGGGAGCCATCTTGATGGCCATCCAGGCCTTATGTATGGAGATAAGGACGAGGTTGCTCTTACCCCCAAGGGATGATCCAGCGGAGCCTGGCCCGTCGGGGAGCCCTCCAAGCAAGTGGAGGAGAGTTCATACCCCCCCCTGCCCTTCCAGCCTTCACAGCCCTCACAGACTTCATCCCCTTCCCCTGATCCTAGGGAGGACACGGGAAAAGAGACAGCCACGACGGGGACGGATGACGACGGTGGTGACGACGGGATGGGCCTTCTATCACCACCCCCTCGGCCCTCCCCGCCCGACAAAATAGGCTCCTTTCACGCCATGATTGCCAGGGCATCAGAGCTCTTCGGGCTCTGCCCCGAAGAACAGAAGAAGGAAGGTTTCCTCTGTCAACGGCGTGAGGCCAAGAGGAAGACGGTCCACTCGGTCCCGTTACTTGACGACATCTGGGACGAGGGGCTATTGCACCTGAAGAACCCATCCACGACCCCTGCCAAGAGTGACCGGTACGAGAAGAAGTACTGGGTCCCGGATTCCGCCCCTCTGTGCCTCTCGGCGCAGCCGACACCGGATGCGGTCATCTCGGCGGCGGTGGCTGCGGCTTCGACTTAATCCTCCCCCCCGGACGGCAAGGGGAAGAAACTGGACGCCATGGGGCGACGGGTCATCTCGTCAGCGGCAACGACGATTAAAGCGGCCAATGCCCTAGCGATTGTGGCCCGCTACGACATGGAGCTTTGGTTTAAGATAGCTCCTCTGCTGGACTTCCTCCCGGACGACAAGAGGGCGGAGGCCCTGGAGATCCTGCAGGAAGGCGAGGTGGCGTCAAACCACGCCAAAACGGTGGCCACGGACATTGCTGACACCGGTTTCTGCCAGTTGGGCAACAGCGTTTGTCTTCGACAGCGTGGTTGACTCAAGGCGACCGATTTCCGCCAGGACGTGCAAACCAGAGTTTGCCTCCAAAGGATTTGGCAGGCGGCCCGCTCCTCGTCGCAGGAGGCCTAGAGAGGACGCGGCAAGTCAGGAGGATCTCGTCGTCGTTGCCAAGGAGGCCAAGGCAGCAAGGCCACCGCCAAGCAGGACTGAATCGGCCTTAGCGTCGGTCCCCCACCTGAGCACCCCGGTGGGAGGCCGGCTGGCAAAGTTTGTCAGCGTGTGGGAGTCCATCTCCACCGACGGATGGGTGCTGGATGCCCTGGCCTGCGGGCACACACTCGAGTTTTTAAAGAAGTGCCCCCGCATTCCTCCTGTGTCCAGGAAGGAAAACCACACCCCTCAACTGCTGCTGGAAGTAAGGGCGATGCTGAAGAAAGGAGCCATCAAGCTCGTCCCAAAGAGGCTCCGGGGCTCCGTAGTGTACTCTCATTACTTCCTCGTAAGAAAGGAGACCGGAGGTTGGTGACCCATCCTGGACCTTCGTCATTTAAACAAGTACATCAAGGCCCAGAAGATCCGGATGGTCACCCTCCAGCACGTGCTGGGACAGCTGGAGGAAGGCGACTTCCTATCGTCGCTGGACTTGGAGGATGCCTACTTTTTCATCCCCATTCTAAAAGGACATCGAAAGTTTCTCAGATTCGTAGTCCAAGGACGGCACTACCAATTCAAGGCCCTTCCCTTTGGATTGAGGTCAGCGCCCAGGGTATTCACCAAGTGCCTAGCACCAGTGACGGCGCTGCTGCGCCTGCAGGGGATCCACGTCCACCCCTACCTGGACGATTTGCTCATCCGAGCAAAGACAAGAGAACTCGCCGTCGGGCACACAGCGAAGACCGTCCAACTGCTCACAGATCTGGGATTCTCCATGAACTTCGCCAAATCCCACCTGGTTCCGTCGCAGGTCGCACTGTTTCTGGGAGCCACAGTTGCGTAACTGGCCTCCCCGTCGGAGGAAAGGATGAGGGCCATCATAGGAAAGGTGCAGCGGCTGTTGACCATGGACGTGGCCAGGGTGAGGTCCATCAAGTCCCTTCTTGGCATGATGTCCTCGTGCATCTTCCTAGTGTGCCTGTGCAGACTGCGGGTGCGGCCACTGCAAGAGTTCCTCGACGCCCGTTGGATGGGGAGCGCACAACAGAGATCTCCACGCAAGAGGCCTTTGGCTCTCAGAGGAGAGGTCACTCCACATCAACGTACTGGAGCTTCGGGCCGTGTTCTAGGCCCTCAGGTTGTTCTTCCCGTCCCTCAAGGGCAACGTGGTGAGGATCTTCACCGACAACACCACCATGATGTTCTACATCCGGAAGCAGGGAGGTACTAGATCCCCAGCCCTATCCAAGGAGGCGCAGGATCTGTTGCACTGGGCCGTCGCCCAAGGGATGTTTCTGGTACCCTCCCACCTTGCAGGAATAAAGAACACCATCGTCGACTCATTCAACAGGGAGCTGCGCTCGTGCCACGAGTGGGAACTGCGACAGGATCAAGTGGATCTGCTATTCCAACGATGGGGCAACCCCCAGATCAATCTATTTGCGACGGCGATGAACACCAAGTGTCGGAGGTTCGCCAGCAGGTTTCCCCAGCCAGGGAGCATGGGCGATGCCTTCTCATTCCCCTGGGACGGCCTGTTCCTGTATGCGTTCCCACAGTTGCCTTTGCTGCTGCGACTCATCAACCAACTCAGACGGTCCCGGTGCAAGATGATCCTCGTCGCACCTTACGTGGCCGAGACAGATCTGGTTCCCGGACCTTCTAGACATGTCATCGTCCCCCACCACCCCCCCAGTCAAACTGCCAACAGACGCGGATCTCCTCGCCAGAGAAGAAGGCGCCATCCTCCACCACAACCTGGGGTCGCTGAACTTGCAGGCCTGGCTCCTGCAGCACTAGAGTTTGGAGGGTACGATATCCCGGCAGACTGCAAGGAGGTGCTTGCAAAGGCCAGGGCGTCCTCGACTCTCAAGTGCTATGGACATAAGTGGAAGAGGGTCTCTGGTGCCGTGCACAGAAGATTAACCCTCTGCCGATTACGGCCCCCCAGGTGCTGCCGTACCTACTGTCGCTGGCCAAGGTGGGGCTAGCACACGCCTCCATCAAGATACATCTAGCAGCTATCTCCCGCTCCACCAGAACTCCGGGGTGATCATCTCTGTGGTCCCATCGCCTGGTGAAGGAGTTTATGAAAGGATTGTTCCGATCATTCCCGCCGGTGAAGGCTCCAGCCCCGGCGTGGGAGCTCAACGTGGTGCTGAGCAGGCTCATTGGGCCGCCATTCGAGCCGCTGCATTCGGCACCGTTTAAGTTCCTCTTGTGGAAGACTGCATTTCTTGTGGCCATCACCTCCGCATGACGAGTGGGAGAGATCCAGGCCCTCTCCTATAAACCTCCATACCTGACTTTCCACGAGACGAGGGTGGTGCTGAGGACGCAACCCTCCTTCTTGCCCAAGGTGCCGTCGGACTTCCATCTCAATGAGCCCTTGGTGTTACCTGTTTTCTTCCCGTCGCCTTCGTCGCCGGCTGAGAGGACTTTGCACTCGCTGGATGTAGCTAGAGCACTGAAGTTCTACGTGGACCGCACAAAGAGCTTTCGGAAGACGTCACAACTGTTTGTGAACTTTGGACCTGTGAACCAAGGGAAGGCCCTCTCGAAGGATTCCATTTCCAGATATGTCTCCGGCTGCATCATGCTCTGTCACCGGTTGGCAAACCGACCGTTACCCGGCCGTCCGAGAGCCCACTCGACCAGAGCGATCGCTGCTACCACGGTGTTCTTGCCTGGCGTACCCCTGCTGGACATCTGCAGGGCTGCTATGTGGAGGTCGAAGCACACCTTCACGATATTCTACTGCATCGACCGGGATTCCAGGGAGGAGTCAAGAGTCGGCCGGGCAGTGCTGCGCAACCTGTTCGCTTGAAAGTGAGCCTGGTGAGGAGGTAAGAGATGCTTAATGTTGAGTTGTTGAAATGCTTAATGTTGAGCCTTGCCACCTCCCGTGGTTGTGCATGTGTGTACTGCTATGTATTCTTTTATTCATGAGCATGTGAATCCATGCCAGACCCCATGCTGGAGAAGGAAAAAGTTACTTACCTGTAACTGTTCTCCAGTGTGGGTCTGGCATGGATTCACATGCAAATCCTCCTTCCTACCCCTGTGCGGCTCTTCTCTTGGGCCTACTTCCACTTTACGTACTACCAAATCTGAAGATGGCTGCCAGAGGAGGGGCTTAGGTAGAGGGAAGTCATTGGCTGGGGGCAGTATGACCCAGAGACCAGTGATTGGTTACTAATAGAAAGACAGACTGAAACTGATTTTTTCTTTACCGCGGATTGCCAGCCTGACGGGGAATATTGATGAGCATGTGAATTCATGCCAGACCGACGCTAGAGAACAACAGTTACAGGTAAGTAACTTGTTCCTTCCTTCTGGGGATGCTAAGGGCTGCTCTTAGGTCATTGTTTTGGGTGATTTGGAGTCTGGTAGGATTTTCATGGAAGTACTTCCTAAGAGGGCATTGCAATAGGCTAGCTTAGCGCCTATGGTTGCTCTGTCTATTGAGAGATGATTAGGCTTGGTGAGATAAGGTGTTATGGCATTGATGAGCTTTGTGCTGTGTGCGGACGCAGAGGCAATGGCATTGACATGCCTGTTCATTGATCAGGTGGCATCAATGTGGACACCTAGAGTCTTGATGGACGAGCAAACGGGAATGATTGAGTTATCAATGTTGAAGTTGGTGTAGAGGGTCTAGATTGGCTAGTGTGGCTTTTTGGCCAAGGATTAGGATCTCTGTCTTATCCCCATTGAGGCATAGGCTGTTACCCGCCACCCAGGCTTGGATTGTGGCGTAGATTTGGCATAGGGCCTTGGCATCTTGGACATATGATCCGGATTGTGGTAGGAGTACTTGGGTGTCGTCAGCGTAGTTTGTATATGCTATTCTAAGGACATCAAGCATATGGAAGAGGGGCTTTGTATACAAAGTAGGGGATGTGCATGAGCCTTGCAGGACTCCACAGTGAATAGTAGTGGGGGCCGCATTCGCAATGTTTGAGAATACCTTCATTGCTCTACCCTCAAGAAAGGAGGTCATCCAGGAGGCTGCTTCTTTGGAAAATTGGGCAGCTTGTGTGAGGTGGGCGGTGAGAGTCTTGTGATCAACAAGATCGAAGGCTGATGAGAGGTTTAGGAGAAGGAGGAGGCCAGGCTTGCCTTTCTCCATAATTTGGGTGATTTTGTTTTTTTAAGTCTAGGAGGGCAGTTTCTGTGCCGTGCCCTTTGCGGAATCCAGGTTGTCCTTTACCTAGAATAGAATTTGTTTCCCGGTATAGTTGAATCTAGCCATGGGCTGCCTTGTCCAGAATTTTAAGAAGGAAAGGGACAGTGGTTATGGGCTAATTGTTTAGCTGGGCAGGGTCTAATGTAGGTTTTTTCAGGAACGGACATACACAGGCTTCTTTGAGACTGTCTGGAACGATGCCTGATTTAAAAAAGGAGTTCATGAATGCCATTAGGAGGGGGGCAATGGCCTCTGCACAACCCTTGATGATTTTAGGTGGGCATGTGTCACCTTTGCAGAGGGATGACATATGCCCAGCAAAACATAAGTTCTTCAAACAAGTCCTGTTTGAGTTCAGCTCTGGGGTCCTTGGTTAAATCTGTCACCCTGCTTTGTATGCCTCTGCAGTTCAGAACTGTCCTCCACAGCGGCCCCCACAGGATCAGGGCTTCTCAAAGAGGCACTGCCCTGCTCCTTTTCATCATGATGCAAAACGTAACTGGCAACTGTTCTCCTTATATGTTGTGGTAGTAGAAAAGTTATCTTCCCCTTGTTCAACCCATCCTTCCTGGCAGCCCCACCAGCTTCTAATAAAGGTCAGGCAGTGGTCTTTGTGACAGTATGCATATGAAGCAATGTACTATACAGTACCCAATGATGTTTAGTCATTGCTATTGATGTAGGTTTTTCATTTCCTGCAGGTCTGCCCCTCCCAGTTGACGCAAATTCAAAGAACAGTTGTTCATCCCCTTTTTTGAAGATATTGATCGAACATGCATGTATAAGTTAATGAAGGAAGGTGTAAATGGAGAACTTAGTCCATATTCATTATGGGCCTGTTGAGGAGAGATACTTATCTGACTGGAGAGAGGGAGCAGCAGGCAAGTGTGGATGCAAAACTGGACAGACAGATCTTTTGCCAGACAGTATCTTGTCATTAATGTGCTGGATGTGATCCCTGTGAATCTTGGGTGGAAAGTCAAAGGGATCACATCAGGCCCCTACCAGCAGATAAATCACTGGCACCATTAACAACAGTGCTGGTGCTTGAGTTCCCTTTCCCATGGAGTCCTATGGGGCTGCATGGGAATGGGAACTTCCTGTTCTGCCACTGCCTGTAATATCCCAATATTACTGGATATCGGGTGGTGGAAACGGTAAGCCGAGATTGCCAGTAGGCCACTGGTTCTTCTGGCAGCCTACCAGCAACCTCATAATGAGGGCCACGGTCTCTTCTTGTTTGGGTTGCTTCTCAACAACATATTGTAAATCTATCATAGACCCAGGGCCCTGTTGCAGCTCGAGGTGT
Source organism: Ambystoma mexicanum (assembly GCF_040938575.1). Lineage (NCBI taxonomy): Eukaryota > Metazoa > Chordata > Amphibia > Caudata > Ambystomatidae > Ambystoma > Ambystoma mexicanum. Next base: position 29,787,113 of record NC_090937.1, on the reverse strand, counting down.
GCAGCCAGCCCCATTGCACGCTCCTCAACAGACACACGTTGGGTCTCATTACAAGTTTGGCAGTAATTCAGCAGTAAATTTGCCAAATTACCGTTGCCACTAGTTGGTCCCATGGGTTTACCATGAGATTAAAAGTGGTGGTAATTCACAACTCTTTTTTAGGACTTAATGGGGACTTTTGGTGGATTTCCCACCAGCGGGATTACTGTTGTAAAGTGGTGGTTTTACCTCTAGCTTGTTGCTGGAGGTAAATCCTCCACTTTACCTCCAAATGTACAATTTGGTGGTATGGGGAAAGAGGGCAGGAATTCAGTTACGGGCAAAAAAAAGTAGCAGTAACAGAATTTTTCTCACACTGCTAAACTTGTAATCAGTGGTGTTGCTAGTTGTGGAAAAGATCTGGGGGTGTGCTAATGTTGGGACCCGGAGCTAGCTAGCCAGCCTTTTGGTTGCAACCCCTGAGCTTCTATCCGGGGCTACAACCAAAAGACCCAGGGCAAACGCTCCACCCCCACCAAAGGAACGCCTCTGCTTCTAATGATGCCCGTTGCTCTCTAGGAAGCATAAACGTTGCTTCTGGCTGCACAATTTTGAGAACATCATTGACGTTCAGGAGCAGCCCTCTGAGCTCCAGTCTTTTTTTTTGTGCAGATACCGGAAAATCCTCCTCCTATATATACATGCCATTCATGCACTTGCTAAACATCAGCCTCATCGAGATTGTGGGCAGGTTCTGACACTTACTCCTGCCCCCCCCCCCCCCCCCCCCCCTGACTGTGTCATTGATTTGCTTCTTGTGAAATACTAAACCTCTGACCAAACGCCCCATTGTGTCTTCCAGTGTGGCTGCCTCCCTCAATACAATGTCCACCACAGGTAAGGTCAACTGAGGTGTTGGTTCTAAAGAAAAGACACACACACAATGCTAATGTCATGGACATTCACAAATGAAATTAAGATTTCCAATGCCAATAGGGGCAAAATAAGACACTTGTGGTGGGATATTATGGGGAGAACATAACAACTGTACCTCCATTTAGTATCAGACCCTGCTGATGTGAAAAGAAAATTAATGGGGCACTCGAGATGGGAAGGGATTTGTATTTATTTAACACGAGGGTGTACTTTTGAACAAAAAAGACTTAAAAAGTAGGCAATGACAGAATAGAGGCAACTCTAGGGTAAGGTGCCTGTACATAAGAACATGGTTGAAATGAATGACACACAAGGGTGGTGAAGGAGTAGGAACACCCACGGGACTGGAGGACATTACAGTATATATAATTGTATAGCACAGATATAAAAACACAAGGGAATTGCATACATACAACTTTAATGTGGCATTCAAGAAGAATACCTACACTAGTCTGATCAGGAAGAGCAATGGGAAGCAGTAGGTCGTCCCAAACAGTGCATGATATCTGACTGTCATAGCTTCAGTAGCAAAGCAAGAGGCAAGATCAGGCCAGGTATTGTAAAATATTGCAAGTAGTGGATGGCTAGAGGTCCGCATAGGTGATAGTTAGGGCTCCATAACAGGGTGATCTGTAGGCTTCCTATGAAAGTAAGAGGCGAGCATTATTGGTATACAGAGCACTATAGTAATATGGGAAGTTATAATGATATAGTGTTATCGGGTATCTCAATGGAGGTGGGGGGATGCTGCATTCTCCCACTAAATGAAGGTGCATTTAGGTGAACCCAATTAAAATACTCACCTGAGAACATGGCAATAAGAGCTTGGTGACATCGAGAATGTGGGTAGTAGGCAGGCATATAATCCCATCTGGGTTTTGACTGAGGATACCAGGCAATGTTAAGTAGTGCAGGTTGCTCTAAGTTCTCAATGAACTCGGCCATAGAGGGAGCACATCTCTGCTGCTAGGAAACCTGGCTCCCCGAAAGCGAGCGTATAATGCCATCACGCACAAGTGTCCTTCTGTCACTCCCACGGCTACTTTTTGCACAAACTAAAAGAATTGCAACCTTTAAGACCCTCCCCAGCCGGCAACACACTGAAGCTAACCATCCCACGAAACAGGAAGAGATCTGGGGTTTCTAGCTTCCCAGTCATCGCTTCCAAATGTTGGAACTTGCTTCCACATGAGCTCAGAGCAGATCAATCCAACTGGTCTTTCAGGAAACACCTCAAGACTCTTCTCTTTGCACATGGCCCACCTCTTCTTTAAAGCCAGTTTGCTTACATTCTGTAACCATGCAATCTCTGTAACAGCGCCCTGATGCCCTAGGGCTTGGTACACTTTATAAATGCGAAAATAAATAACATACTTGCATTGGCCATTGCAAGCCACGGTATGTTCTTCGGGGTCTGCTTGGTAACAGCCCTGCCACTAGCAAAGCCGTTTGTGGTCCAAAAGGCAGAATAAAGAGACCTTCTGGATGATGAAACATTTTCTCTGTCTTAAAATTGAGACAGTCTTCACAGAGGTTGGTCGGCTTCCCTCTGCCTCATCAAAGGCACACAGAGAATGTAAGAACAAGGCTCAAATTCCACAAGGACATATAAATGGGAATGATGGAAACAGGTTCTCTCAAACGTTACATAACAATATGTTCCGTAAAGGAGAAGGCCTTTCAGGAGTCCTACAAAACCAAAATAGAAGCTCAGTACCCCTGAAGAGTGATGAGATGGGGTGGTGATTGACCTAGCAGAATGCTCTGATAAGCCGAGGAATAGCACCCGTTTGCTCAAGAATATACCCTAGTGAGCTATATATGTACCATACTGGCAGAGGCTATATATTGGTACTCCTCTCCGCCCTCCTACCAAGTGTGGCTGGCTTCCTCATCTGGATCTGAACTGAAGGGAGATAGCGGCTCTCAACTCTCCTTCCCCCTTGTAGGGTTCCAGTGATGTTCTGGGCCCAGATTTCCTGCACCTTGTGTGATACTGTATCAGAGATGCTCCGTGGGCAAGGGATGGCTCACAAGAGATCTCTGGTGGTGGCCAGTCAAATCAACAGCAATAGAAGGCTGCGCAGCCAAGTTTCACCTGGCACCAGCAGTGGAGGCCAATGTTGGTCCTGCAGGTTCCCACCAAGGGAAATATCACTGCTTTCTGCTTGTTAGTGAGATTTTGAGGGGCTGAAGGGACTGGGTGAGTGGATAAACTGCATTCTGGAAATGCGCAGCAAAGGCTGCCTTAAAGGGCTGAGAGCCCCTCGTCTCCTGCCCTGAGAATGCAGGTTGTCATTGAGGCCTAGGCTTTATCAATGCTACTAGTGTCTCCTGACTAGATAAAGAGCACGAACAGCATGTGTTCTGCCACAGCTAGTTTTTCTGCCCTGGATAGGCATGATGGCAGTACACAACAGACGAGACGAACGTTTCTTTACTACGAGGCTGAATTCATAGAACTCTAGAGATGGAGACAATTCTCTCCAATGTGCACTTCAATCCTCGACAGCTAGAATAATGGAAAGGTTACAGAAAAACACAGCCCTAACAAATCTGACAATCTGCAGGATTATGGAATGAAGTATAGGGGCGTGTACTAATTTGCAGTCTAGTCAGAGACTAAATTGAATATAGTGGTTTTATTGGAAAATAAGAAGGGTTGCACCTTAGTGATCAAGAAACCAAGTCGAACACCAGTAAGGAAAGCGTGGACAATAAACTCAAGGCCACAAATATTCACTTTTGGGTGACCGAAAAAGAGACTGAGGCGAACCTGGATGTCTTTTTGGAGAACACGATTCCATCTTTGCTAGATCTGGCACATTGCAGGTGAAGTGGAGGTTCGTGTGGAGATCCCACAGGTCAGTTTCAAATGGGAAACAAATAGGGTGGTCTGACGATTTGTTCACAGTTAGGGACCAAGATATGAGATCTAATCTACTGCAAGCAGTGAGAAAAAGATGGCTGTTGTACAAGGGACTTTTAGTACATATGTTCCCAGATGAGTGTCAGTCTACATGGGCAGACATAGTGACTTTGCCTCTCAAATTCCCTTTTGATAGGCCAGAGGCTAGGACCGTGACCCTTTTTTGATGCAAACTTGAAGATTACTATAGAGGACAAGACGTATACCTTTTTGGCCAGTACTAGTGCAGTAGATGCTTTTGCACTCTACAGCTAACAAGTCAGTTGGTGTGCCATCAGGCGCAATCTAAGAGGAAGTTATTGCCTGATATTGTGCTAAGTTCCTTATGAATGCTGGCCAAAACTGTATTATGTCTTCCTTCCCTTAGTTAGCTAGATTTTCCTGGGATGGTGGGGGCGTTGTTTGCTTTTGGGGCCAGGGGGGTTTGTAGGACTGAGGGTATATGGATTTTTGACTGAGATATTATACAATTCATGATATGTTATTAAACAAAGGTTAGTTTGGAAAAAGTGCCAAGGTGAAGACCCTCTTGAGCCAAGGAAATAAAATCAAGAACAGAAGTCAGACCAGTCAAAGGAGCCAGACCCTTGCCACAGAATGTATGCCATCTGCAGGCATCATTCATCAGATTGGTCCCATTCCTTGTACCACAGCCCCAACTGCCGAGCAGAAACACTGAAACTGCCAAGGCTCAGCAGGTCCTCTGAAGTGACGAGGCACCAAGGAGGACGGATTTATAAGTACTTAATTTCTGGTTTGTGGTCCCACCTCTGCACTCAATGCTTTTGACAAGGTGTGGTCACCTTCTGCAGCATGGATTCACATGGTCATGATTAGTCCCCATTGTCAGGCTGGGAATCCTCAGTAAAATTAAAGCAATTTAGCTTAAAACTGCTCATCATCTCTATAGCCTCTCCATGTCCTTTGGGTCATTCTGCCCACCACCAATGACAATCGTCCACTGAAGATCCACTCCTGGTGTCCATCTTTAGATTTTACAGCTCATTTGTAGTGTTGGGAGACCTCATGCTTTGATCCTCGAAAATCGTAGTTTTTTGTGCTATTTTCTGATTCTTATATCTCTTCATCGTTAAACTGTTGCGAGGCAACTACCGAAAGCGGGGACCCGTTGTTGGCGAAGCTCTTCAATCCACTGTCAGATCATCAACCCGTGGCACCAAGGCCCAGGTTTGGGACTACATCTTGAACCTTCACCATGGCGGATGCCACAAAGTTAAGCCTCTTCAGGGCCTGTGAAAGCTGCAGTCTGAAGAACATCTTTGTCGAGGACCAGCATCTCAGGTGCCTTTATCTTCATCCTGACACAACACAAACAGATGCTCAATCTGCCAATCCTTCTTGTTGAAGACCAAGAAGGATCACCACCAAAGATTTGTGGCATGAATTGAGGAAGGGAAAGCTGATGCAGCCGCCAGGAGTGTCAGCACAGGCTTGATATTCTTTGCCAAAGAAGCGTAGTTCAGTCTTGGCAGTTGAACCTGCCATGTAGCCGACAAGTTCTTCCTGCCAATATACCCTTCAGAGGGACTCAGAAATACCCACTGAAGGATCTATTAACCAAAATATGGTTGGATGCCACAGAAACCGCCAGCCCGCAAAGGAAGTCACAATTAATAGCAGCCAACTGACAGTAATCACCCAATATAGTAAATCATAACAAGGTAATACCCGAAGGACTCGTAGGAAGTCGTAATAAGTAGAACACATGACATCTAACCTAGAAGAACACCAAGACTATTAGACACTAATCAAGGATTTAACGAGACTGCTGAATGAAGAGTCAACATAGAACACTCTTACCATCTGTATGAGTCTTGCAGGTCCGTGAAGAAAAGGAATGCAGTATTCCAAGGTAAGTCCAGAAAACACCCTATCACCCGCCGGCACGAGGACACCTAATAGTCCCAAATCCCAGAGTCTGTGTTGAAGTGAGTTCAGTGATCCAGCTACCCACCACCGGCACGAGGACGCCTAATCAGCAGCACTAAGCGTCTCTAGTTCAATACGACCAGGAGGAATAGGGCGTAGGAGAAGTCTGCGGTAAGAAGTACTCAGATATCCGAATGATGGGTCACAGATCCAAGGAGAGTCGAGGAACCGGTCCGGGTCGGCAACAATGCAGGTAAGGAAGAGACAAAGGGTTAGGCAGCAGCAGGTCGAGGAGTCAGAGGGTCAGAACCTAGAAGGCAAACAGGAATCAGAATCACGAAGCAGAGGAAGGTCGATAAGTGGTCCGACGTCAAATAAGTCCGGAAACCAGAAGATAAGGGCAATCCAAAAGGAATCAAAAAAGCAAGCCGAGGTCACGAGAATCCAAAGGTCAAGAAGCACAAAAATCAATGGCAATAGAATACAAATTCAGAAGCGAAGTGCCAAGTTTGAATGGGCCATTAATACTCAGAACGCCGGTCATGTGATACGCAAAACTGAGCTCAACGTGTAAAGGCACGTGATCCCAGCAACGCAGAGCTTCCGCGTTGCCAGGGCAACCCCCAGCACTTTTGGAAAGACTGGTAGCGTACCTGATGATTATGGTGCGACCGCTGTAGGGAAATGCTCTGACTCCATGACTTTCAAGATGGGTTTGTGTAGAAACAGCAGGTGGGACAGGCCTTGCAACTTGGCACCAGGCTCCAGACTTGCCCAGACACCAGATCCCTTTACGTTTCCTGAGCAGTCATGCCTCATCCAGGGTCGGCAGGTCCACTGATCGTACTCCATCTGGTAAGAAGAGGTAGATGTCCTTGGAGGATGCTTCGGCTGCAAAGATCCAAAAGAAGGTGCATTCCCACGCTCCATCAACTTCTTCATGGTCTTTGGGCCTCATTACGAATCAGGCGTTAAAGGGTTGACGGCGCCGTAAACGGCGCCAACCCTTAATGCCTGATTACAAGGTCCGTTAGCGCCATGGTGATATTAACGCCTGCTTTTTGCAGGCGTTAAAATCCATGGCACTAAGGGACCATGGTGCGAATTACGCCACCGTAATTAGCACCTTCCCCACTCCCATTGTGCCCTATGGGGCAAAAATGGGAATGGGAAGGGTGAAATGGGGATTTACCGCCCCACTCACCTTGGAATGGGGTGGTAAATCCACCATCCACCATGGTGGTAAGGGTACGACCCAGGCGGTAACTTACCACCTGGGTCGTAATGAGGCCCTTTGTGGCTTGCGGGACCAAGTTCTAGAAAAGGTTGGTCTATGTCTGTCCACAGTTAGCCTGCCGGCTGGTTGGTTGGTTGGTTGGTTACCACCATCTGCAAGAAAATCGCTAGCACCATTCAAGCACAAATCGTCAAACACCAGATCATTTAAGAATCCATCACCGGCTCCACCATCAGCAATACAAGCCCCATCGATGACAACTTCGTCCACCAGAACTGTTGCCCCATCAACAACCACTCGGTGGACAAAAACCCTGTGAGCAAAGTCAGGAAAAACAAGTCTTCAGCAACGACAAGTTTTTCAACGACCGCCATCTTTATCTCCATCACTGTCACCGTGCCCAGGGTCTCTCTGCCTCCTAGACTTCCCCCAATGGTCCAGACTACGATCCCATGGACAACTGCACCTATTCCTGCTCCACAGGCTCCGGTCACAGCCTCCTTCCTGAGGGGCTCTGATCTTGTAGGAGACATGCCTTTTCAGATTGGGAAGGGGGCCATGGAACAATGCCTCATGAGGTATCAATGTCCTGTGAGCCTTACCAGCGATTTAGCACTCTAAGGGGCTCAAGCACGGCTCCGGCTGCACCTGCTCTAAGGGACATGTCCCTGAGCATCCTAACCACCCTTCCTACGTTGGTGGCAGAAAATCAGCAGCGGCTGCCTACTGCTCCTGTGCCTGGTACAGCCAAGGGTCCCCCAAGGCCAACTCAGCATCAGCCGCCGCTGCCTGATAAAGCACTCACTACCACTCTGCAAGTGCTTGGGACCATGCCCCCTGTGGCAGAGGAGCCAGTTCACATAGATACTAGCAAAGGCACCGACACCATCAGAACTCACACATATGAGAACTGCGTTGCCACAGATGGTGATTCGCCAGATATCGACAAGCCCTCCAGGGCCTCCCCCGGGGACAAAATAGGCACTCCATCTCAAAGGCAGCCAAGCTCTTCAACCTGGTGCCAGAGGAGAAGGAAGGCTTCCTTTTTCAACAGTGAGAGTCCATTAAGAAGACCATCATATTAGTCGCCTTTGTTAGATGAACATATGGGAAGATGGATTGGCAGTCATGAAGGCTCCAAATACCACGCCTGCTAAGCGTGACCGACTGGAGAAGAAATACTGGGTTCTGCAGTCAGCCCTCAAGGGGTTTCAGCCTTCTCCAGACTCAGAGGTATTGGCCAACAGCAGAAAGATGTCTTCAAACCCCTCATCATTATCCATGGTGCCTCCGAACCAAGAAGGCAAGAAGCTCAATGCGGCTGGCAAACACATAGTTACCACAGAAACCTCCACTATCAAGACCACCAACGCCCTCACCATCCTGTCAAGGTATCACAGGGAGCCGTGGTACAAACTGGGGCCCATCCTTGACTTTCTCCCTGACGACAAGAAGGCTGAAGCTTTGGCCTTTTTCCAGGAAGAAGTAGCAGCTTCAGACCACGCCATCACTGTCGTGCTTGGCATAGCAGAAGCAGGCTTCCACCAGATGGGGAATAGGTGGCTGTCCAGTGCCAAAGTTGGATAAAGGCCACAAACTTCCACACAGACCCCCAAAGTCATCAACATGCCATTCAATGGGAACAATTGGGAAGGCGTTAGATAACACTCTTCATGCCATCAAGACTGACACGCTCTCTGGGGACCCTGCAGCAGAGAAGGTTGTCCTTTCATTCCCCGGAGGGGAGAGTTTCCAGATCATGGAAGGGGTACACCATCCCCTCTCATCAGCCTTTCTGCTCCACCGCACAGGAGGCTTACAGGGGCCACTCCTAGGCCTAAGGCAGTGGCACCCAGTGTCGTTGTCACCCCCCTCGCCCCCCAGCCTCCCATCCAGGATGCAGATGCCCAAGCAGGCCTGAACTAGCCCAGGACCGGTGCCCCCACTTTCGCACCCCATGGGAGGCTATCAAACTTTGTCAATCAATGGCGAAAGATCTCCACAGACAAATGGGGGCTGGACGTTCTTCAACAGGGGCATATAAGTGGAAAATGGCTATCTTATACAATTAGAGTAATGGAGGGAGCAAGGTTACCTGACAAAGTTAGACTATGTAAAAGTATGGATACCTTACACAGCTAGGCTTAACTCAAGGTATGTTTACCTTACACAATTAGGCTACACGAAGAGTAAGGCTAGTTTACACAATTTGAGCTAAATGCAAAATATGGCTGCATTTCACATTTCAGGCTAAATGCAAAATGTGGCTAAATTACTGGATGAAGAATAAGGAAATAGTTGCTTACCTGTAACTCCGGTTCTCCAGCATCAGTATCCTTCATAGATTCACATGCTGTGAATATTTCCTGTCAGGTTGGGAATCCTCTGTAACAGTGAAACTTTTCAGTTTAAGTTTAAGTTTAAACTGCTCGTTCACTTTTGGACTCTATTACAGTCATTTTGGGTCATACTGCCCACAGCCAATAGGAGTACCTCCCTTAACTCCTCCCCTGCCAGCCATATTCAGATTTAGCAAGCACATGTGTTCAGATGGATTTCTGAACTCTGACCTGGTGGGCAGAGGTTCAGGAGGCCAGCCTAGTTTCTTGGAACAGGGTAACCGTCTGGACAAGCCAAACCAATCAAGGTAGCTTGGTGGCGGTCAAGACTAGGTCTCAGGAGGCATGAGGGTGACTGAAAGATCTCAATGAGCACACTTACAAATCACTCCGTCAGGTGTAGATATATTGAAAATACATCTGCATTTATTTCAAGGCCTTTGAGTTTCAACACACAAATCCAATCACAGGAATACTATTAAGCCAACACAATCCTCTCTAAATACATATATACAAGACCATTTGGGTCTAAAGGGTTAATGCACGAAATTGGTGCACAATCTAAAAGGGGAAGGAAACAGGCAGTTCAAATAGTCGTTAGTTAGGAGTGTGTTGGATGCAGAAGGGACTAAGAGGCAGTCCAATCCCCAAGAAGAGTGGAGCCTAATGCTCAAATGTACATGCAATGCCAGCACACACAGTAGTTCAAATCGGCAAAACCGGGTCTCTTCAAGGGTATGTAGCAACTCAGGAAGGTGGGTGAGGCGATGAAGAATAGGTTCCCACTATTAGAGGAGGGTGTCCACTTGATGGCAGAGTCGATTCCAAGAGTTGGGAATAGTTCGCACTAGCAGTGGAAAGTAGAGGGTCCCCAGGGGTCACTTGTGCGTAAAAGTGGATGGAGGTGCTAGGGGCAACCAGTTAGGATTGCAATTACTCACTGACCCCCGGCGCACTCCGGACCAAACTTCGGCAGTCGAGTCCACTTCAGTTGCAGGTTCAAGTGCGGCAATTTGGTGGCTCTGCGGCTTTCAGCGACAAAGATACAGTGATGATTCCCAGACGGGACAATGGCGATTTCTCCGCTCCTGGTGGATGGATCAGGCCAGTTTCACTGCAGCAGGCTTCAGGGCGAGAGGGGCACAAATGCAGCGCACCTGCAAAGGTCGTCACCACTGCTGGGCGACACAGTAACTGCATATACTCGGGTTCGGGCACACTTGTCTCACTTCAGACCTGGGAACGCCAAGTGTATGAAATTCGGTGTGAGGGTGCCGTGAAAACAGAGCTAGCGATATACCAAGTTTTGAGGGCCTCCTCGAAACGGCGGTGGTATCAGGGCAAACAGTCTGCTTAAGCTGGTCAGCCCACTGGTTGGCCAGGGGACACTTCCAAGAAGGCTTACTTGCAGGGTTTGTTGAAGGTGCCGAGAATAGTTGGTCCCACTATTCCAATGGGTCGAAGCATCTTCGCAGACCTTCTAGGAAATACTACCAGGCGGCACCAGCTACGAGGCCTCGCCCCCCACGTAAGAAACAGAAAGGACCTACAATGGGTACAACTGGATAACGACAACCTGACCCTGGTGACACTCTCAGAATGGCTGTGGGTCCCCATGACCAAAGCTCACGCGGAAACTACGCGAACACCCCAAGAAAATTCGAGCAACAAGCCTGGGATATATGATATGTAAAACACCATCCCCGATATCAATCGCCACGTAATACAGCTACTTTACAGATAGCAATACAACCCGCACAGACTTGCCAAAATGTATCAGACCAACAGCTCGAAATGCTGGAGAGGATGTAGAATGGGTGCCGACTATTGGCATATGTGCTGGGAGTGCCCCAAAATACGCATATATTGGAATGAGGTGCTAGGAGGGGTCAAGCAGATCCCTCCTGACCCTATTCGGACTAGAGGAAGATGAGCTGGTCAGGACAAAAGGACCAGCATCGCCCTTATTACTAGCAGCAAGAGCAGGGCTGGTCATCAAATGGAAATCCCCACGTCTCCCAACAAAAAAGGAATGGATAAACATTGCAAAAAATATATATACGATGGAAATAATTACTGCAACACTCCACAGAAAAGTCGCACGCAATGAAGAATTATGGAGTGAATTTGCTGCCCTCCACGCCTCAAATCCAAGATGACAGTGAGTTAAAGATCCCAATATGCAACCTACTCATATGATGGAGGAAAGCCTGTACATCACTCATCCTCTGCCGATACTGGTGACAAAGGCAAACAGCGGAACCGCACAATCGAAGAAAAAACATAGCCTCAATTAAAAAGAATCATGTATCTCAGCCAACGATCTGCACAGAAATAACCGGCTGTCCAAGTGGTAAGGGACACAGTGACAAAAATGGGAAGGGAAATGTTAAGATTGAAAATTGTATTGTTTTGTTGAAACGTAGAATTGAGACGAGGGGATATCAAGATGATAACGAAGTTTTACCTGTTTCCCGTTATTTGTATGCATTAAAACCAATAAAATCCAAATTGAAAAAAAAATGTAAAAAAAACAAAAAAAAAAAAAAAACCTTTCAGCGCCAGTTCCCGATCACGGAAGTGAAAGGGAACTGGCACCACAGGGACCCAGCGTGAAGATGAAGCTAAGTGGGCGTTGTTTATGTTGGGGTGTGGGGGGGTGTTATGGGTGTGTTGTGTGAGTATGTATGTTTGCATGAGAAAGGTGCAAACTTTTGGTAGTTTGCACCTTTCTCATGCAAAAGTTTCGCCCACTGTAGTTTCAGCCGCGGGCAAATCACTTAGACATTTGTCTGTCTGTACTGTCTCGCAGAACGAATCTGTCTCCAATGCTCACAGTTGACGCAGAGTTAAAATACTGAGATCGTCGTCAGATTTAGCATTGCACCATACGATAAAGGTAAAAACTTTGAACGAAAGATTGTAGTGCATGGAAAAAAGTAACTAAGGTCATGGGTTGCAGCACCTTGCTATATTCTGCCCCAGACTTTGTCCAGAGCGTAGAGGCGTCGGGCAGAACTATGGTGCTTTCACTGGTGGATTAAAAGCTTCCAAAGAGCAGCTGTGCTGGGAGATAGAGCTAGATGATGAATCCGTGGGAGGAAGGAATTCATACAAAATGTCGAACTGAAATGTTATCGGACTGATTCATGGTCTGCTTATCAGATCAAGTTACACTTGGGTCAATGATTCAGACTGTGTTCATCATGCCTATTAGGCTGTTATGCTATCATAGTTAGCCGTCTACAACTACTAATGCCAAATGAGGTATCTGCTCCCATAGATCTGCGCTACTTGCAACTGAAGTGCAGCCTCCACCATTCTGCCCCACGAGGTTTAGCCACTTCAAAATGGCCGCCCGCCATTTGTCTGCCTTCCCACAGGGGCTGATGCACACTGGAAGCTGTATCTGAATCCGATTGGCTGCCCATCTGCATTTGAGAGCCAATCGTGAGCCGGCTGGCTCATGCCGACCCACGTCCTATGGCACACGAAATAAGGCTCATTTCCTGTCATGAGCCGGCGAGCCTAGGGCCATGACTCATGCTCCAAAACGCTCCTGTTCCACACTCAGCGTTCATTAGGTAAGCAAACCACTTCCTCCACACTGCATTTCCAGACCTCCCACGGACTTACTCACCGTATTCCAACATACGGCCCGACTGCCTTTACAATTGCCTCCACATTCTCTGCACAGCCAATTAATCGTCTGCAACTATGCTCACACACGATGCTAGAGCTTCACAACGCCTGCCCGCCCCACCTACTTCTGCTGATGCACACCGGCACTGAATGTACAACTCCCTGCACACCCAAGCGACACCAGCGCTTCATCCAGCTCACCTAGACTGGCCCTGTAACTGATGTTCCCAAGATGCGGCAATATTTTGCATTTATCTGCGCATGAACGTGGCCCAGCCTGAGCACTGCCAGATTAGTCCAAACCTGCCTCAGTGCACACGTGTGCCCACCTTTTCCACATGAACTGTTGGTCCTGCCTATGCCTATACAGCCTGACTGCTATGACCATGCCCCTAGCCTGAACCACGTGCACTGTCATCCTCCTCCTTACTCACCTACTCCCACTGCCAAATGTCTTGTGGGTGATGTCTCTGCATGTCTTGTTATAACTGGTTTTCTTGCCCTACTGCACCATTTAGCGCCTATTGTTCAGTAGCAGTATTATACTATGTACTTTATTTAAGGTGTACTACTACACTCAATTGCTGCATCACACCCAAATGTATCTCTATTTAGCAGTGACTAGACTAGAGGTGCCCTATGACCAGAATTGCATTTAGCCCATTTGTTATTGCATTGACTAGCCTAGTGGTGCCCTGCGCCCAGAACTGCATTTAGCCCTTCTGTGGTGTGCTACTGCCCTTACATTCATACTGCTTCTTTTTCATACCCAGGTGCTTCACGATTGTATGCTAACTGCCAACAACCACTCTGCACCTATCCTATCCACGTACACAATGTATCTCCATACGCTCTATACTGTGCTACTTAGATCACTTCTTTATACTATGAATTTCCAATACCCGACCATGATACCTAACTCACTTACACATGAGTCCCCACCGAATTTTCACAAACCAACTGATATGATCTCTGCACCCTGCACTGTCCTCCAGAGGAACCTCAAACTACGTGCAAGGCTCCCAAGGCTTTATGACCCTTTAACCAAATCAGCCCACAGCAAGGCTATTACTAGCCCCCACAGCCCCTCCCAGCACCCCCTTCAACTAAACAGACTATCGTGAACCTATCCACGCCCAGAAAGACACGCATAAATCCTCATCATCACTTTTAAAACCAGCACAACCTGAGACCAAGGGAGCACCGATAAACGCCCGCTCCATGGTAGCCCAAGCTACAGACATTGCCGACCTCCTCTACAATGAAGACATGGACTTCTTAACCGTTACCGAATCCTGGCTACATCCAACAGCAGGCCCCGCAATTATGTGAGCCATACCAGATGACTATACTCTACTAAGACTCGATTGTACCGCCTCTCGAGGCGGAGGTCTTGCCATTATTGCTAAAACTAAATTCCCTCTGACCATTGAGTCACCAGCCAACATAGGATCTTGTGAATCTTTAACTGCAAAGTTAACCTTATCTAATACACATTCCATCTCCATTCACCTTATTTACCGACCACCTGTCCCCTTAGGGTCATTTGAAGAAGACCTCATAAATATCCTATCAAATAAACTCAAGAACTCCTCACAAAGTATCGTATTAGGAGACTTTAACCTTGGTTTTAGCGACCCCGCAGATGCCAATGCCACAATAATAAATAATACCTTAGAGGAACTGGGCTTTACCCAGATCACAGAGCCCACTCGTACCAAAGGTAGAACCCTGAACTGGCTAGCTGTGCACAATTGCCCAGTCCTGATCTCTTCTATACTTCCACAGCCCTGGACAGACCATTACCTGATCTCATTCACCCTAGAGGCGACACCAGTGCAAATTGACAGTATAGCTGCAGCTGTTCAGACCAGAAATAAAAAGAACATCACCCCTGACAATTTGATCCCATTAATCGCACCAACCTTGAATGCCATTCCGGACCACACAGATCCCTTAATGATGGTAGACATATATAATAGAGTCATGCTCTTATCTCTTGATGCCATAGCCCCACTGAAGTTAAAAAAGAGCAAACCAAGAAAACACATCAACGCCTGGTTTTCTCCTCATCTTAAAGCCCTCAACAGGAAAAGTGACGCTGTGAAAAAATTTGGAGATCACTTCCCTCAGAAAAAAACAAGAAAAACTTGAGTAGACTAGCCTCTCATTATAAAAAAGAAATCATCCTGGCCAAACAAATGTCCTACAGCACTCGAATCGCACAAGCCAAATCCAACACCAGAGAGCTCTTTACAATACTAAAAGGGGTTGAATCTCCCATACAAGCTCCTGACTCGTGCCTCAAGGATAAAAACTGGTGCACGGGTATACAAAATGCCCTAGCTAACAAAATCTCCTCTCTCAAGACAAAGATAAACATTAAAAAGGATTCCCTTTTCCCTTCCACTAAACCCAGCATCCCCACCCCTAAAAAGATACACCCAACTCACACACCCCCCTGTGCACATTCCCCATTTTAACTTCCACAGAGTATCTACCAAAGAGGTAGACAAGGTCATTCTCACCCTCAAACCTTCGAACTGCCATGGGACCTATGCCCCGCACAATTGATAAAGGATGCGGCTCGTGATCTCGCACCATTTATTACCAAACTAATAAATGCGTCATTTACTTCAGGCAGCGTACCTAGCAATCTGAAACAATCATGGATCCTCCCCCTGCTCAAAAAAACGAATCTAGACCCCTCTACTCCCACTAATTACCGCCCCATCACTACAGTACCATTCCTTCTTAAAATCTTCGACAAAATAGCATACCATCAAATCCAACATTACCTTGAGCACTTCCATCTCTTAGGAGTCAGACAATCGGGTTTCAGGCCTCAACACGGCACCGAAACCGCACTCATAGATCTTAAGGCACATATAGATGAGCTGAGAGATCAGGGTAAGGTGGCGCTACTGCTACTTTTCGATCTCTCGGCTGCCTTCGACCTGGTCGACCATGAGATCCTATGCGACCACCTTCAAAAAGCTGCACACTTCTCTCAAGAGGCAACTGACTGGATCCAATCCTTTCTAAATAACCGCACGATGAGAGTCTTTTCCCCACTAGCAGCAGCCGACCCAACACCCATCACCTGTGGCGTGCCTCAGGGATCTTGCGTCTCCCCGACCCTGTATTACATCTTCACAAAGCCCCTTTTTGATGATCTAGATGGTCTGGGTATCACCTACACTAACTATGCCGATGATACCCAGATCCTCATCCCGTCTATGGGGGATTATGACAAGGATTTGGCCTTCGTCAACAAAGTGCACCTCATCATCCAGGCATGGATAGCCTCACACGGTCTATGCCTGAATGACGCCAAAACAGAACTCCTCATTCTAGGGTCCTCACATAACCTTAAACTAGACCAAAAATACTCCTCCTTCGTAATTGACAACAATAAGATCACGGTAGCCAAGGAGGTCAAAACACTTGGCTTCTACCTAGACTCCACTCTCACCTTCAAAAAACAAGTTAATGCTATGGCATCCGCCACATCTTATACATGCAAACTTATCAGACCAGCCAAACCTTTTCTCTCCCCGTCTAACTATCGCCCTAGCCAGGGCTCTGATCCTGTCCAAGTTGGACTATTGCAACGCACTTTATGTAGGATGCAACAAATATACTATGAACAAAATTCAGATCCTTCAAAATAACGCCTTAAGAGCGGCCCTCAGTATCCCAAAGAAAGCCCCCTCTCTGATTCTAGAAGGTCTGTCAACTGTCTTTCTACCAAAGACAAAATATTCCTCAAATCTGTTTCCCTGACCCACAAATGCCTCCACCAAGCAGCCCCTCAATACCTCATCACTAGATTCAACAGACCTACTTCCTCTCGCCCTCTAGAATGGCCAATTCCAATCTTCTCCTGGTGCCCAGGTTTAAACGATCTAGGTCGGGTGGGAACAGCTTTCCTGTTAAAGCAGCACAATACTAACTCCCTTCCACCTCCTTGCAGGGAGGACCCCCCCCTACCGCCTATTCAGAATTAAGACTATCCACTGGCTCGAGATTCACGACACATAACGACCTCTTGCTCTCCTGCTGCCCTGATGCTCCACCACTATGATTGTATATATGTACATTTAGGCTGTCAATTGCTCAGTGTAGATACCTTTTCATGAGACAACTGATTTATTGTATATAGTATTGCTTATATTGTATATTTCTGTAACCCATTCCTCATCGGCGTGCATCGCTTCTTTTTGACGCGTCCAGCACTGAAACCACGGCTGGACGTGTTTGCATGTTACCAAGCTTTGCAATCCTCGTTGCCTCTGTGCCTTGCTACCCCTCTAGGGGTTAGGTGCGCAATATAAATAGATAAAATACAAATACCCACAAAAGCAGGCAAACTACCACCAAGTTCCTAGTTTCAAAAACTTTTGTGAATTGCTCAAAAACAGCCCCAAGATAATTTGATAGGAAGGAATCATATTCCTAAGTATCATGATCCTGCACCAACAAGACCTAGTGCAGGTCCAATACAGATATCGGCTTCCCACAGGCTTTGAAAAGCTTAAATCCTGAGGCATGATGCAGATCAAAACAGGGAGAAGCAGTAGCATTCTAAAACGGTGCCAAAGGGTGCTGAAAAAAGGAACAAAGGTCATGGGACACGGCTAGCTTCATATTTAACCCCCCCATGATGACATATCCAGAGGCATGGGGGCCAGAAAAGTAGAGTGGAGCTACAAGGTGCCTCTGGTGGCTGAAAAGGTTTAGGAAGCATAACTACCTGGGTGATATTTCTTAGATGTGGCACCTATAGTGGGAAGGAATACATTATCAATCCCTATACTGCTACTGTTATCCAAATGACCTAGAACATTGGTGAATCTGCCTTAATAGGGGGACACAGTGCATGAAGTATGCCAACAGCAGTTTTGTCAGACACAAATAATAGTGCAAGGGATATTGCGGTTTATTTATGCTAAAGCAACATTAAGAGACATCTGCAACCGCTACCAGAGATGGAAGAATGCAGCCTTGAAACACATTCTTCTATGGATTTGTGCATCATTTTATTGATGGTATTTTGTTAATGCGTGTATCTTTTAGGGGGGGGGGGAATCCAGTACTGTCCTTATAAGAAGGATTCATAAAGTTGACATTTTGCGTGACGATCTATTGTGGTCTGCCAGTGCTTGCAATGCAAAGATGTGCAGGCCCCACTATTTAATGTATTGCCATTTACAAGTGCATGCACTGAGACCCTGACTGCACCTGCCCATTCCATTACACATGTAAACATTGAATGTGTTGAATATCGCCCAAAAAAAAAATCTCCCACTATCCAGCACTTTCCCACATATTCTAGCACTGGACTGTGTTTATATAATTATACAGTTCAGAGATTTTGTTGGGGAGGCTGCTCAGCGAGGGGGGAAAAACACGGATTCTCCATTTCACGCACTGAGTGGAAACTACCGTAATTCCTTGCATGTTAAACCTTTTCTTACCAAATGGGTATCAATGCATGTCTGCCTTCAGCTACAAGGCACCAAAATGTACAATTTTCAAACTCAGGATGTTACCACAAATATAGCAAAAAAGAAAATCAAGTGTAACTTTTATTTTCAAAAGCAAAATTCTTTGTTGTTGCAGCTTATTGGATAATATAAAACCAATCACAAACATTAATGTATGTGGTTATATTTTGCACTCTATAGTGACGCCTATTGTACTTCATAGCAGAAGGTGTTGCTTGTTCCGCAAAACAAACTGCATGTAGCAGACATATATTTTCAAACCCTGTTGTGCTATAGAATTATTGCATTTGTATAACATTTGTTCAGTTGTATCCCTTTATACAGTATAGTGCATTAAGTTGTTTTACATATTATATAGACAGTGGTTGGCCCAAATTGAACTCACCTTTTTGTGACCAAAACAATTGTCAAATTCGCTCATATTCTACTCTGACGTAAACACAACGCAAATAAATATACAACTAAAGGCATAAACGTTTCCTATTTATGTTTTTCAGGATAAGAAAATGGCTTCTAGAACAGTTAGGACCTGCCATTTACTTAAATCTAGTTGAGAAAAAATAAATATAGCTATTAGTGCAACAAGCATCAATAGACTATTTACACTACTTTACTGGTGATATATCCATTTACAAGTGCCAGTATGGCAAAGATCATTTTGGGTGTATTTGCTTTAGTTTGCCCTTAAAAAAAGGGTTTACATTCAAATGACTGTCTTGGTTGTGCTTCATTACATGACAACAAAATACAATGGCTCTCTAAGGACAAATGTGTATGATAAAAATGTAGCAATGTGGTGAATCACATTTCATGTTTTACCTAGCATACAATTCACTGTGTGGTACTGCACATGCATCCTTCAATATATGTAGGGGGAGCAATCACTATTCACATGGCCATTTAAGCATCTACCCAGCAAAAGAATTACATGTTACGAAGTGTAAAAGAAGACAATTGATAAACTTAGAATGCCAGAACTAATTTAAGATTACCTTCCCTGAAAGCCACGCAAGTAACCCCAATACCCCCTCAGACTAGTGTTGAGGCTGCAACCAGTGGCCCTCCAAATGTTTTGGCGTACAACTCAAATAATCCCTCACCATTGACTAAGCCGGCTATACCAGGTGGGAGGTGTCAGTGTAAAGAACTGGACAGTCACACATTGCAGCCTGGCCTAGTGAGAGGGGACAATTATCAAACCTTTTAACCACAGTGCAAAAGATACAATGTACCTTCAAATTTTGGTATACAACGGTTGTCTGAAGCAATACATAAAAGCCTACACAAATACATCACTGTGCAGGAAGCTAGTAACACTATTGTTACTAGCAGTATGATCTAAAAACAACTTAAGTTTCAGTCAAGAGAGTAAAACAATCATTAATAGTGTAATCTTAAATCATTCCAATTTAAATCGGCATAAAACTATTAAAACAGATTACTTTTACATCTTGCATAGAAAATGGTAGCCCTGTCTAACACAGTAAAACTGCTACATGGTCAAGCCAATGTAACCTTACAAATATTCCCCAGCTAAACCTTCATAGAATATATGAAACAAATAACAATATGTACATCTAGTGTCGGAGCTTCTTTGTAGGAAATGGAAAAACTACATTGGTGAAGGACAAACATTTGAACACCAGTTTACAAAATAAAACAGATTTGTACTTGGAAGTGACCAGGTGTTCATAGCGCAGAAACGAGAATCATATACACCACATACAACATTCACAGTTATTCGAGGAGAGGAACATTCCTGCATTAAAAACGCCTTGTGGATATGCAGTGCATGTCCAACTGCTGCTTTGTCAGCACAGTTTTACAATCCATTTGTCAGTGCTTTTCTGTGGTCGAGCATCATTGGTTTCTACTGGGGCATTACAGCAGGGAGGATCCCCTTTTCTAGCAGGTGTGACTTCAATGTTTTGAAAATATTCAGCTGCTGTTCTGGTTGCAGTGCCAAAAGCTGTTGCAACACTTTGCTCGGATTTGGTCCCCTAATAATAAAAGGGAACAATGAGATATTTTAAGGAAAGCATAACAAATATGCAATATCTTTCAGTAACAACAATTTTATAAACATGCAAACAGAAGATCAACTGCCACTGAAACACATGCGCTGAAATATATTGGAAGAATTGGGCAGAATGTCTAACGTTGTTCAACAGGAACAGTTAGTGGATCTGATCTACTATGGGCCCTTTCATAACAGGTGATTACCAACAGCTGCAATACAATTGCCTAAAACCCTTCAACGTAGAGGAGGAGACATGTGTATACAGACTAAAGAAGCATGGCCTCAATGATGTCACATGAGGTGATGTTAGATTTGAATCTACTGACATCAAGTGAAGCAACATCGCAGATGCGAAAAATTGTACACAAAGCAACAAATGCTTACAAAAGTAGACAAAAACCTATTTTAGCTACCAACCATCTATGGATTACGGTTTTGCCTTGATAAGCCGCATGTGCAGTCATGTGGTGCTGGGGCACACCTAGAAGAACTAGCATGGACCAGTGGTAAATACAGCGGTTTTATGTGAATTGCAACCTCACAAATATTTTATGCCTCCCATAGTACTGCAATCATAAAACGCAGACCTCAGATACCCAGGCACTGTCATCCAATGCAAGAGACTGCCCTCTATGATAGGTACAATTATTATCAAAGTTTATTTCAGTAATAAAAGAAATTTCCATAAAAACATACAATCATAAAACACAATATATGACAATACAAACATGCAAGTAAAGAGCAAATTACAAAATTATAAGAACCCTTCCCTGAGACGACCCTCGCTAATCTCATCTTCTTATGAGATATAAGTGGCAGACCTATCAGCAATATAATTAAATCGTGCCCTAGTTATAGGACAAATCTGTGCTGTGTAGTTGCTCCATAGTAGGTACTCTTTTATACTGTCAGTTGCTAAAATCATAAAACATCTGTTTGCAGGTTTCCCAATCAAACTAGTCTCTTTTTCCTCCCACACTATATGCTTCAGCTTTTTTTTCAGCTTTCGGCTCACTAGGGAGTCGAGTCATGGGGTTGAGGTAGGGGTTTGCATTGGTTTTATGTAACATAGGTTTTAAATGCGAGAACCATTTGATGTTCTCTGCCCCGCTATTTCCAGCTAGATAAGCCATTATATATTGGGTAAGCGTTGCATTAGGTTTTGCCCAGATTCTGATCCGAAGTAGAATAAGTTCTACGGCTAGTTCGTCCTTAATGAAATTGAGCAGCAGCACATTATGTGTCACATCGTTGAGAGCTGAGCAGGGGACAGCCAGCAAATTCTTCAAGAAGCCATTCTCTTCTCTTTGAATTGTTATGTGATCAGAAAATCCCCAAATTCTCTGACTTACTGTCAGATGTTTGGCAGTGTGAAATTTACCTGCACACATTTTCTGATCATTCCCGCGTATCGTCCATGGTGGTTGAACTGCATGCCAAACCCCGTCCCACATGGAGGATGCCCTCTTCCATGATGCTAGACCTGGGCTTAACTTCGTCCCTGCATGATAAGATTGAGGATTTTTTTTTGTCAATGATGGGTCGTGTCCTTAAAGGCCACGATCTGGGAGGCATTTAAGGCTTATATACGGGGTGAACTGTTTTTCTGGTCAGTGGGATCAGATAAGACTATTAGGTTGGAGCTGTGGGAGGTGGAAGAACAACTTAGTCTTGCCATATTCATTTTCCAATCTCCTAAGGATAAAGCCTTGGTGGGAATAATTAAGGGCGATTTATGAAAATTTCAGGAACTAGCTGAGAGGGAGGTACCCTATCAGGTTAAACCAGTGTTGGCATGTAAATATGGGGAAGCAGATAGGCCGGGGAGGGTTCTGACCCAGGCCATTAAGGCTGAGAATACAGCTCACATCATTGCAGGGATCACAGGGTCAACAGGGGAGTGATCACTACTGATCAGGACATTAACACTGAATTCAGTAACTATTATAAGGCTTTTTATGACAATGTCGATGCTTTTACAAAAGAAAGCACATCAAACTATTTGGAGGGCATTGATCTCTGGGCAATTCCCCGAAGAAGCCCACCTCAATATGGATTTGCTGGCAATAGTGGAGGAGGTAGCTACCGACATATCAGCATAGGCATTGGGCAAGGCGCCAGTATCAGACAGTGTGGGTGTGGAGTTTTATAAAGAACAGCTGGGGTACCCGGAATTGCCTGTGCCCTGATCGAGTGGTGTCTCATGTGCCCTAGAGAAAGTTGCTCTTGTCCTCTGGTTGGCATAACCAACACATCGAACATTTTGCTTCAGACACTTTCCCAAATTGTGCCTCCTTGTAGTACCTACTGTAGTGAATCAGGGTGAGCATCAGTAAATGGGGTGTCTACAGAGTTCATTTTTTGCATCCAAACAGACCACAATCTTGCCCCAGACCAATGAGGACTCCATGCAAAATGTGGTAGCAGTGGGTTAAACGGTATGGATTTGTATAGCCGGACAGACACCTCCCCAAAGGTTTTTGCATATAAAATGTTGCATCCAAACAGACCTGATCTTGCCTGTGAGAAACCTGAAGGCGTCTCACCTGCTAGTCCCCAGGGATCAGTCATCCAGGTGGCCAGGACACGGCCATCGCTATTGGATCCAGTTCCTGGGGGTGGACCAGTGCAGGAAGATCACCTGGATGAGGGGTCCTCGGGAGTAGAAGTGGAACACCGAAGGGTGAGATGCGGTACCCCTTCCCTAGAACACCTTTTCCCTATCCTACCCATAGGATATTCAGAGGTTCTATCCCCCCCAACCCCTTTTTCCAACACACACACTTTCTTATACCGTGACAGACAACAGACTACCACCCGAGCCATTTACCGGACAGGTCCCAACACAAGGGCCAGGCAATTCACAATAACTACGCACACCTGGCAGCCCTTTCCCTTCCCCACAGGGATAAAAGGCAGAGCACGAAAGCACACTTCGAGTGAGGCCGAACTCACGAGGAAGCAGCTGTTCCGGAGCGGCAGTTCAAACTGAGGAGAAAGGCTGAGAGACGACTAGGAGGGAATTACCCTTGTCTTTTTCACCTCAGACCTGCAAAGCCTCTGAAAGGCAAAACAGAAGACCGAAAGGTCCAGCTGGCATGTGGTATGACGGGTGTCAACGGCCCACAGGGCCCTCCCGTGCTGATAGTCAAAGCGGGGAGACGCGCTTGCCACTGTGGGGCCGTCCTTGACTCCTTGAGACAAGAAACTCCAACAGTTCAGCACAGCCGGTGAGACAGAGAAGAAGGATAGTAAAACCAAACTGTGCTGGGCCGAAGGTTGCAGGCGGCAACCTTGTTGAACAAAGTACTTGTGTATTTGAACTTTAAAGAAACCAGAGAAAAGGTTCAGAAGCAGAGTGGTCAGGTGTCGGTGGGGACGCTCATTTGAAGGACTCTGACTAAAGCCCTTTTTTGTGTTTGTTGAAACTACGAAAGCCAAGAGGCCTTAAGAAAGGCTAGTGTCAAAGTGGTCCTGCGAGGGTTAAACAAACCCCCCCCCCTCGTAAACGTGAAAGTCTGACACATTGAGGGAAAACTGAAGCTGGGCTGAGACCCGAACTTTGGAAAAAGGAAAGAAAAGTTGGGGAAGCGAACCCCGTTTTTCTGATGTAATGATTGAATAATGAACTGTGCTAAGAATGGATGTGAACCCGACAGAGGGATGCCAAGGGAAAAGCTAAGAGAAGTAAATGCTGCATTGTGAGTGAAAGGCCGTAGTGAACCTGGTGGAGGGAGACCCATGCAGTAAGAAGGATCAGCACCCGACGGAGGGAGATGTTAGGCAGAAACCTGTGCAGTTCCCTCTGGGACCACTGCAAAAGATTTAAGACTACAGGTGGTTGGCAGTAAACCCAATTGGTAGCAGTCTGTACCACCCAGATTTACCTGGTAGCTGTGGCTGATCAGTCAGACTTCTCTCAAGAAGAGTTACGCAGTATACAGAGTATTCACAATAGGTCAAAATAACACAGTAGAACAAGCAAACACTCACCAGAGCTTGGTGTAAAAGAGATATAATTATTTATTTAAAAACACATCTAGTTAAACACACTGGCACTAATGTTAAGCAGTTCAGAAACACGGTCACTAAAAGATATACACTCCCTTCAACGATTATTAGACAAGTCTTAAGTAAGGCAACACTTATTTTCAGACAGCGGTGAGCGCTTAACGAAGATGGCACTCTAATCAATCGGTTAAAAAGGGATAGAAAGGCAGAGCAAAGATAGAAACAGATCCCAACCCTTTCGGAAGAACACAGTAGGAGAGGAAGGCAGGTTAAAACTGTAAAGTCAAAGTTAACAAGGCCAGACCCACTTTAAGAGGCTCTGGTCGAAATGTGTCCAAGGTCACACGGTTAAAAGTGCCCAAAAGATTTGCAATAGTTTCAGAAGGAGTTGGATCAACAGAAAGAGACCAGTTAGATGGTCAAGGCGGCCAGCCCAGTCCAGAAGGTTAAGGGATTATTGTTACCTTGTAGCAATCTTTAGAAAGGGAGGCCTGGCGGACACGGTACCTTAAAATGGTGAGAACACTCCAGCGGGGGCAGTTGTTCCTGGCAGCGGGTGCAAGTCGGTGCTTCGTCCGGGGGAAGAGAGGATCTCGTCAGGGAGGAAAGCAGGAGTCCGTTGCACTGCCAGGGAAGAAACCAGCCGCGGAGTTCTCAATTAAAAGGAGCGGTCCTTTTATTCGCGGTCCAGTGGTAAGTGGCTATCCGGTTGCCGGGGTGCTTGGCATGGGCAATTCGACCACAAGACGTCCTGGGA
Source organism: Ambystoma mexicanum (assembly GCF_040938575.1). NCBI lineage: Eukaryota > Metazoa > Chordata > Amphibia > Caudata > Ambystomatidae > Ambystoma > Ambystoma mexicanum. Next base: position 29,761,863 of record NC_090937.1, on the reverse strand, counting down.
TGCGAGCAAAGAAGGTAACCTGGTTGTGCCCACCAGTCAGCGGAAGAATACTCTCCAGCAGGGAGATCTCCTCTGTCGTTGGGAAGTGGTGAGTCGGTTCAGCAGGGCTCCACCGGTGGTGTCGTCGTAGCAGGTCGGCTCAGCTTCTCCCTCATCGGATTTTCAGGTCCTGTGGCGACTTCTGAAGTTCCAGTCCCAAAAGCCCTGCTTTTATGCAGCACACCCCCATTCACCCAGCCTAGCTGTCAAACATGCTAAGTGGTGAGCCGGCCGGCTCACCACTTGGGCCAATCACACAAGAGTGTGACTTGAGTTGCCAAGGCAACTCAGTCCAGGGTACCTAAACCCCCTCCCACATCCCCTGTGGTACCCAGACAGAGTGGCACCACTTGGAGGCTTCTGTGGAGAAGCCCGCCAAAAAGTGGAACAAAGGGCTCGACCTTTGGTTTGGAGTTACAGAGGCGAACACAAACGCCATTTTAAAACCGGGTTCTGGCAGAAAATACCAACCGGTGAATTAATATTAAATAAATAAACCAGCGGTATGTTAGAGGCTATGTTAAAAAGTATTAGCCTCAAACAATGGGAAAATCCCATAGAGATATATTCGCGGTTGAATATAAAAAGTAGTATCCACTGCCACCAGCCAAAACTCGACGAGGGAGGACGGGACAGTGCCCCCTTGAATAACAGACCCAGGGGCAATCGAATTGCCCCTACCAGTACGTCCACAATATGATGGTTTGTACTGGTTCTGTTAGTAATTTGGGACTAGTAAAGCCAATGGTGACTTTACATGCTCTGGGAGACAGTAGTCAGTCCCAGGGTATGGAGTCTATGGTGGGGGGTCACTATGACACCCCGGTGTTACTGCACGGAGGGTGCGGTGTAACACACATAGAAAAAAACATATGAGACCCTATGGAGTAAAAGTCCCCATAGCCCATGAAACACATTAACATTCAAAGGAACACCACAAATCATGTCCAAGAGTGGGAGAAAAAGAGGCTCACTCTTGGCAGGAGAAAAAAACAAACTCCAGATATCCAGCAAAGCTGCTGGGGGACTCACTAGGTTAGGAAATTCAGCCTAAACAGAGAATTCTCCCTAACAGGAGATCCAAGGGGCGAAGAGCAATCGCCAAGGTGCAAGATCACAGATGGAGCTTTGTTTATTGTTTTGGTACAGCCAGCCTTCTAAGGCAAGAGACTTTGCTGAAAAGAGATTTGGCCCCAGAAGGTCTTGGCAACATTGAAAGGAACTGTAACCTCATGCTGGCGAGGCCCAGGAGTGTGCTGTGCTCAAAGGGCTGCCTTCTCCTGTGCTAAAAACGCGGGGAAGGGAGACCAAGCCATACCATCCTGAATTATCATTTGGTGAACACTTCTTTCTTTTCTTGAGAACATTATCCCACACTATTTCTGTAACTTAATTGTAAGGATTGGCAATTGTTTATTTAGTATAGCCCCTTTTTAATTTGATTAGACGCCACTAGGACTGCTTTCTGATTATTTGATGGTCTTAGGTTGCTCTCATCTTAGATTAGGCATTTTTCTCACCCATTATACAGTTTAATCAACACAGTTGAACTATGATCACTTGTGTCTGTCTTTACTGTTGCCACCATGAGTTCCTTACATGCCCCAGACGAAAGAGAAATCCATGCAAAATTTGGTAGACATGGGTTCAACGGTGTGGATTTGTATAGCCGGACAAACATACATTCAGCTTTATATGGGATACATTATTCACCGTAATCGTATTTCTGATGCTTATATCTGCTTAGATTCACATGCTGTGCACAGGCCGACATCTAGTGGAATCTGCAGAGTATTACAGGTGTCTTTGAAACGCGAAAAAGGGATGTCGACAGAGCGTGCCACCAATACTATCCTAGTGTGACTCCCACTGTACCCATGATACCTCACGCGTCGAGGTCCCTCAGATTGTCATTTTCCTGACATGAGGTAGCATGAGGTGTAGCGCGAGTATAGTTGTATCCAAGCAGATACATATCAGACAAGCTCATAAGCATCCATGTGCCTTCTCTCTGTGGGGCGAAAGGGTGGATCACATGTGAATCTAAGCAGATACAAGCATCAGAAATACGATTACGGTGAGTAATGTATCCCTTCTCAGGCTTGTGGAATCTGCTTAGATCACATGCTGTGCATAGATTAGCGAGCAATGGAAGGAAGTGGGATGTGAGAAGATTCATGAGCAAATAAATGTCTTAGAACAGCTTGTCCCACTTGTGTATCTGTCTTGGAATGAGTGTCAATGCAGTAGTGAGTGAAAGTATGTACAGAGCTCCATGTAGCTGCCTTGCAAATACTGTCTCAGGGGACATTTGCAATGAAAGCCAGAGTGGCTCCTGTAACCCTTGTGGAGTGAGCCCTGGGCATAAAAGGCAGTGTTTTATTTGATAGGGAACAGCACAGTTGGATACATTCAAGGTAGCCTTCAGTGGCATCTAAGGGACAGAAATAGCAGAGAATTGGATATTCTGAGGAAAGTGTATAGGGTGCCACTTCGAAATTCAAGATTAACATGCCTTATGATAATATGGACACATGTATAAAGTTATAGAATTTTAGGTATGACATTTCTCACTGAAAAGGACGAAAAATTATTATACGGACGAAACAAAGTCCTACAAACGTGAGAATTGGACTGCCCTGCTCTGTGTGAAATATGCAATCTGCCTATGTAAGGCAAGAGGAGGCAACCAACATTGGCTGACATATCCGGTTCTTGGGGGTAGGTCTAGCTCAGTTCTGCCCATCAATAAACCGGTGATGTCACCCACTTTTATATAAAGGGTGGGAGCTCTCAGGGATTCTCTCCTGAATTTCCAGCGCCTGCGTATCCAGACATTCCAGATCCCCCTTTGTAAGATTCCAGACTCTTCTGCTAGGCCACAGAATAACTGACCCTATCCAAGCAGGGCCAATTATCCAGAAAACCTCACAAAAATCCAAATAGCAAAGCGGAAAAGCTGTGGTACCCTTGGGGACCATACTGTGACCAGACCGGCCTTTTGCTCACTACCTGCATGCCTGCTGTAGTCTTGCCATCCAGTGACCAGACTTGTACAGCTGCTTTCTGTTAGGAGTGTCCGCTGCTATCCTGTGACCAGAGCTTTTGTGTCCAGAACTGGTCGACTGTCCAAATCCCCAAACTCAAGTGCGGATTGTGAGTATTTCCCCATCCCATAGCCACACATAGCCTACCCCATCTTGATACTTTGTCTTTGTTCCACTTTTTAAGTAATCCTATCCATAATCTGATTCCTTGAAACACCTGTTAGAATTTGCTGTGCACCTCGTCATTTATCTCCAAGCGTTAGCACCATTTTTCTATTCATTTCTGTCTTGCATATATCATAAGTCCTTAGTTATATTAGGAATAATCAAATTAATTCCCACATAAAGCTGAACGAGGGGGGCAAAGTTTGACGTTGCGAATCAATCTTGGATGTACCATGTCTTTCTTTAACAATATCGTCTAAATAATTTTGTTTAAGTAAAACTTTCCTTCTTTCCTTTTTAAAACGAATTTTCTCTTCTTAACTGCTTTATTTTACCTAAACTGAACCTCATTCCACCTTGAAAATCTCATCCAATTCTTCAGCTATAGTCACTCTCACTTCCATAGTGTCCTTGTGATGTGCATCTATCACACAGCCTAAAGACTGCATTCCGATTCTGTGTATTTCACCTGTTTTTCTTAAAAAACATTTTTGACATTTAAAACGGAAAAAAGAGAACATTGCAACTTTTCAACGTGTGAATGTGGCTGCACTGTTTTAATTTCAAGTTGCTTTTTTAACTGTATGCCTTTTGTGATATCTCACCTTATAGTTGTTGGTGATATTACATCCCTGATACTGTGATAAAACATATGTATATCATTATTTAACCACACATATAATTAATTTGTCAAGTTCCGAGTGTCAATTTATACCATTGGAAAGGGTTTTAAAATCTTATTTTGTGAGGGAAGGTTGGATTTTGATTTCGGTTTGCTGTCTCATATTCCTGATTCCCTGCCACTTCTTCCTATCCACTCAGAATTTAATTGGGGTTTGAGGGAACATTGCAGGGGGAAACCTTAACTCGGGTGCTATCTATCCTAATTGAAAACATGCTCCTATTCATTTGTGCTTTGGATATGTTCTTGTAGAAGGTTACACAAGTGTATTTCAGTGGTTTTCTTTGTAATTATCACCCCATTGCCCAATATAAAAATTGTGAGATTTTCTTTGAAATTAAAATAAATCAATATCGTCTTACCACCCACCAGCCTGGCTCATGGTCTATTGTGACCCAGGGTATTTCTAAAAGGGGGTGTGAGACGGGTTGGTATCAGCTCAATTCAAATTTGTAGAAAATCAAGAAAAAGCACTCATTGCGAGCTACATCTAAGGCTAAGTGCGAAAGTCCTGGTCCGGTGTGTGACGCCCGATTGGAATCCTTCACAGTATTGGAAATGGCAGCCCATGATCCTGAAGCGTAGGAAGGAGCGATGAGGTTGCCAAATCGGGATGTGTAGATAAGCATCCTTCAGATCCAAGGAGCACATCCAGTCTCCCCTGTCTAGTGTCTCCGCAATGAGTGCTTGCGTAACCATCTTGAATTTTTGAAGAGGGAGGGAGAGGTTGAGGGTGGATAGGTCTAACAACTCTCAGACCAGCCTTGTTCTTTTGCATGGCGAAAATCCTGGAATAGAAGCCCAATCGTCTCTGGGAGGCTGGTACTTCTTCCACTGCCTGGCTCTCGACAAGCATCTGAATTTCAGCCAACAGAGTTGCTGTCCCAATCTGTGGGAGTGGAGGGGAGGGGAGGTGCGAGGAGAGGGAAGGACCGGTAGGTGGTACCCAGAGGATACTACAGAGAGGATACAGGGGTCCGAAACGTTCTGCTGCCAAAAATGCACGTGAAAGGCAAACCTGCCCCCCATCGAGACAAAATGGACCCCGAGGAAGGGGACTGGAAAAAGCCTTTGCCCCCCAAAACCCTCTTTTGTTGTTTGCGCCGGTGCTGACACAGAGTGGTCAGGCTGCCTCGATCTGTGTTCCTGGAAGCCCCGGAACCTGCCGAACGCCTACCCCTTATCTGAGCGTTGATGCAACTGGGTGTACGCCTTGGGCGTGGCCTTTGTTAGTATAAAGACTTTGCAGTTTGCAAGCTGTTCTTTTTATCTAATTTCTCATCGGCGGTAGAGTGAAAGGTCTCTACCCTTAAATGGAAGGTCCAATATGCGTTCCTGGACATCAGGGTTAAACTTAGTAGCCCGAAGCCAGGCAGTCCTTCTCATGTCCGTGGCAATGGAGATGGCCCGGCCAGAGGTATTGATGTGGCCACAATGGACTCCATGATGCCATGATGTCCTGCACCACCAATTTGGCCTCTGCTAGCCCCGCCTTGAAGCATGCTTGGCTCTGCACCGGAAGCTCTGGAAAGAAGTCGCCTATTTCCCGCCAAAGCCTTTGGTGAACAGCTACCAGAATGGCATCGGCGTTGGATTGATGGAGGTGCAGCAAGGCGTTTGAGTACAGCTTCTTCCCGTACGCCTCCAAGATCTTCTCCTCCTTGCCTAGCAGCACCGAGGACGAAGTGGCCGAGGACAACTGAGGCTTCGAGTAGAGTGAGGCTGCAGCAATCACAGAAGAGTGTGGTTGAGGATGAGCCGACTGTAAGAGTGGATCCCCCTCCATCTGCCTATATTTGGCATTGAGGCTTGAGCCACCACTTCTTGGCCAAAGCAACGTCCTTCTGCATCAGGATCCCCGTTCTAGTAGGGGGACGTAGAGTGAGGACTTCTTGCAAAACCCCTTTCTCCGGCTGTTCGACCTCCGGTTGTTGAAGCCCCAAATATTCCGCCAAACCTTCAAGTCATTTGTGTAAGGCCTTGGCTGACGATGGCGTGTCTGGGTCCTCCTCCTCATCTGTGTCCGGCCAGGGTGTCCGGCTGGTCCTGGGGGTTGGAGGAGTACTGGGCACTGTGGGCTGCAGTGTAGGAACCAGAGGCTGGTGCGCAACCGTCTGTACTGTGGGAGGTAGGGGAGCCAGAATCGAAGGAACCGGCTGGGGCAGCAGGGGCTGCACTGGGGCCTGCGGCACCAGTGCCATAGGAGGAATGACAATGGGCGCCGGTGGAGTGACCGGAGTGAACATGTCCTTGATAGCATCCCGAAGGATGGCCCCCATCTGAAGATTTCGCATCAGCGCTAGGAACCCTTTGAAGAACCGGTCTTCGGAGGCTGAAGAGGTGGCAGGTGATCTTGACGGAGTGGCTGGCAGCCGCTGGGGCCTGTGCGTACTCTGCCTTGGTTGCAGGGGAATCCTGCCCTGTGCTGCCGATGGATAAACTCTAGGCCACGTACCTGGTTGACACCAGTCCCACCTTGAAACTTGTTCTCCCCGTTCCTAGGAGTGGCATCGAATGAGCAGCCATGTTATCTGGCGCGGTGGCCATTTTGTCGAGCTGCGTGCCACGTGCCGACGTCGTGGTGCTTGGCTCCCTGGGCCCGGCATCCTCCAAGACTCTTGGTGGAGGAGCATGAGACCTACCCTGCACCTTAGGCCGGGAAGGCGTATTGCCGTCGGCAGTATCGCTGGTAGTACTGCGTGCAGGCGCCCCCTCGGACATTAGGCCGGTACTAGGGCATTGCCGCTTGGGTGTACACCCGGTACAAGAACCTTGTGGTCCCTCAGCACTGTGTCCGGAAGGATATGATGGCCCCCTGGCCATGAGGCCAGTAACTGGATTAGCTTTGGTACGTGCTGGGGCGAGAACCAGAGAGGTTCCTCCCGCTCGGGCATTTCCTTGGGAAGGAGTCACCCTTACGGGGTGTGATGGAAAACAGCGGCCTTCCCTTGGGTCTCGATCTCTGCCTGACAAAGTCCTTCAGATCCTCTGGAGGCGACCTTTCGAAGAGCTCTCTCCACCGAGCTAGCCTGTTCTTCAATGCGCACAACCTTCCCAGCCGTGGTCAGGTCCAAGGCAGCAGAGGTGAAGAGGGGGGTAGGGGTGGGGTGGGCGGGCAAAATCGGACACAGGGAAGAGCCCCTCACAGGCTGGACATCTGCTGAAGCCCACTGAAGTCGACATGCGCCAGGAGGAGCATGAAGCTGTAGGACCAAGTACCGGATTGACAAAAAGAAAACAAAAAGATAGAAAGTATCCGGGGAAGAGCGTGTGGGATTACATGGCCGAAGCCAAACCCAGGAGCGCTGGTGAAATAGGCCCGTTCCCGTTGACACAGAAAAGGGGACTGGGGCTGGTGGGCGGAGTCAGGGGAGCGCATGCTCCCAGGGCCTTGTCGCCCCAGCGCCTCTAAATTTAAAGGGGAAGAAGGTTTTTCTGGTTTAAAAGGTTCCGTTTCTCTCCCGTCCCTAGCGTGGGACGCCCAAGCAGTATGGAGAAAAGGGGACGGGACGCAAGAGTGCACTATCCAAGTAAAAAAAATATAGACTGGTAAGGAGGAAAAAAAGGTCAAAAAACTAATAAAACCCTCTACCACTTGCACCATCAAGTAAAACAAAACCATTTTGTAAGCAGGTTTACATTCCCATGCCTTTACTGTTTCCATTATTGTACTAATTTAATCTGACTTCGGAATTGGAATAAGGGTTTACTCAAGTTATACAGCAATTTCAGCCAGCACAAATTCCATAATAACGTCCTGCCATGGATATTAATACATGTTTTAAAACATCTAAAGCGATGCAGCTTTAGGGTCTCACAGTATAAAAATAAATGTTCCAGGGTCTCACTACTCTCAGCGCAGAATGTACATATGTCAGACAGGCACTTTTCTCTTTTCCATTTGGCACAATTTACCCTTGTAGGAAGGATGTCAAGCCTGAATAGCATATATCCTACTTTCCATGATGGATATTTACAAAGATATTGGGAACACACCCCTAGGTTTTTATAGGCCAGGCTGAGGTTTTGGAATTTATCATAACCGCCCACCACATGACACGTGTGGCACCAATCAGCGCACCATATTGTTTGCTTATAACTTCTAGGAGGTGTATTAAATAAGTCTCCTATCCCCCACTCGTCTCACTTTGTTGCTGTTCTGGTAATAAAGCAGTTTGTTTATATTGCATCCTTCTCACTGAACTCCGCAAATATTGTATTAGAAGGAAGGGTTTTGAATTATAATATATAAGGATTCTCCTCCATATAATATGGGCCTCTAATGATAAAAGACATAACTGAAACCTAATAACACTAATCGGTATAGCTTTAGGGAGCCTAAGGACTTTCTTCCATAGAAACCCTTCTACACAGCAAAAATGTTCCTGCAGCAGGCAAAAATGAATTTCTGCCCTATAAATCAGCATGGGAACTATCTTGTACTTGTACAATTTAAAAAGAGGGATAATGGAAAATTTGCCAAAATTACTATTTCTCATTTGGCCCGCAGCCACCAATGCCTTTGCATAAAAACCCTCCATTATGCCTCTTTTGCTTGGAGCGCTTACAATGTCGTAGCCCAGGTACCTTTGGCTATTCACCTCTAACTTTTTCACCCCCTAACCATAATGATTTTCTCTTTATGCACTTCCCTGCTGTTAAGGTTATGAAATGGGTTTTCTGTGCATTTAGAACTAGGTCATTTTTGTGTATAGTATGCTTCAAGACTGTTCAGCATTCTCTGAATACCCACCTTTGTACAGTCTAGCAGTATAACATCTACGTACGTAACTCAATGCATTTTAGTACCCCAAACCAAGGGGCAGGAAAAGAAGAGCACTTCAGGTACTCGCCCAAGTCCGCCATATACGCATTAAATATGCAGCCTTGGCGTAAGCCACTATTCGTCTCAATCTTTGAGGACAGCACTTCTTCACAGTTCAGCCTGATTCTAAGGGTTGAAAGTTAATGCAGGTGAACAAGGGGTGCCAACAGTCCATTAGGTAGCCCCCATTCTGAAAACTTCTTCCACAATTTATTTTGGTTTACCCGATCAAGCGAAGCGATCAAGCGAATGATAAGTCAACAGCGACTATATACACTTTTTTCAGAGTACTTTCGTGAACAAGATGTTGTACATGATTTATAAGCCAGCCTGCTACATTAGTAACATTTGATCGAAAGCCCAATTGGTTGGCTTTGAGGATACAATTTCTATTTGGCCAATCTTCAAGGTGAACGAAGTACTGACCCAAAAATCTAAGAATCCGCATCAAGTAGCGCAATTGGTCTATTTTTATCGGCCCCTTCTCTTGCACCCTTCTTAAAAATGGGAACAATGTGCAACTCATTCCAAGAAGCTGGGATACATTGAAGTTTAACAATCCGCTGAAAATATCCGTACATAGGCTTCTGAGTGAGCTTTAATATATTTATTGCAAAGTCAGTTCGGCCTGGGTTCTCTGGAATTGCTTCTTTGTTGAATTATATTTTTTATTTGATCTACTGTAGGGGACAAAGACCAGTGCACAGATTTCACATTATCCCAACTTATTAGAGGATCAACTCGTTGATTATATAGTCTTGAAAAGTGTAAAATTCAATCTTGTTCTGATATTGGATTGGATTAGATTGTGAAACCTTTTGATTGACTTCATTAATTTAATTTCCAATAACTCGCATCTTTCTTCCCCAATATAAAGGAAACCATCTTTTTTGCTTTCAGTTTGATGGACTACTGACCTTATTGATTTAACTTTATTTTTGTAACTCTGCTTCAGTCTCATAAGGTCACTCACAGCCTCCGGAGCAGTGGATCCCATTCGAATCAATCTTCTAGCCGCTCTCCTGTAATCTCCTGATCTGTTGGATAGTCCGATCAAAATTAGGCCTACTAGAGATATAATTTTATTTTCTTGGCCTCAAGGAATTCTCTATAAACAAAGGGATGAAAGATAGCAAATCGGAATAATCGTTGATTTCTCCCTGTTCATTGAGAAATTCCATTTCTAATTTTTCATTAAAATCACATCTCTCTCAGCATAAATCAGGCTATTTTTACCTGCAGTAACTAAATCTACACACTCTTTTCCCTGTCGATCCGAGTTGATTTACACAGGAAAATACCACTGTTAATCGTTCATGGTCACTGAGGACTCCACTACTGATCTTGAAACTATATTCCTTCTTCCATAAATCTTCTGAAGCAAATATAAAATCAACCATCCATGATTCAGACCCACTACTCCAGGTATTACAGTAGCACTGGCTCTAGCTCTCTTTATAGGCCAGAACATCTAAATTCCAACTGTCAAAGAATGACCTCCACCTCTTCCCTTTTACATGCTGTACAAGAGGGTTTAAATTCCCTGTAACTATTGTTCTCCAGCATGAGACTGGCATGGATTCACATGCTCATGAATATTCCCTGTCAGGCTGGGAAACCTCGGTAAAAGAAAAAGCAGTTTCACTTTCACTTAAAAACTGTATTTCTCCTCTAAACCAATCACTGTCCTCTGGGTCAAACTGCCCGCATCCAATGACAGTCCTCTCCCTGAGCCCCTCTGGCAGCCATCTTCAGATCTGGTAAGCACATTAAGTGGCAGCATGACCAAGAAGAGCCGCAGAGGGGTCGAGAGGGAGGGTTCGCATGTGAATCCATGCCGGAGAAGAACAAGTTACTTACCAACTGTAACGTTCTTTCGACTTGATGTTCCTCCCACCTATTCCTCATCTTTGATATTCCCATATCCAGCTTGCTGCTCCGGAAACTTTTCAGTAGAGGGTGCGGCGCGTCGATTACTGTCAAGTCAATGTCCCGCAAAGGCCTACGTCCCGACGTTGATGTTATCGCTGGTATAAATAGTTGCGTGCAGCATCCATTATTCAGTTCCGTTTTGAAGAGTTAGGCATTGTGCAGGATGAGATGGTTACTACCCTTGAGGGAGCGCAGACTGCAACTACAAGGGAAGTTTTACTGCGGGGAAGGATGGCGATAAGGCATACGTGGGAGGAACATCCAGTCGAAAGAACGTTACAGTTGGTAAGTAACTTGGATTGTGTCCTCCCACGTATTCCTTATCTTTGATAGTCTCCCAAAGCAGTAATATGTACAGGAGGAGGGAGTAAAAATGTGTATGTTTTAATTGTGCAGAGAGTGCAATACAGCTTTCCCGAATTTGGTCTCCTGGCTAGTGGAGGAGTCCAAACTATAGAATATAGTGAAGTTGTGTGCAGACGACCATGTGGCAGCTGCACAGATGTCTTTTATTGGAACTCACGTCTGGAGAGCTGAAAAAGCTGAGATACCCCTGGTTGAATGAGCGCTCAGGTGCGGAAGAGGGTCTTTACCTGCCAGTTCATAGCATTCCAGGAGAGTTAGAATTATCCATCTTGAAATGGTTTGTTTAGTGATGGCTAGGCCCAGTTTATGCCCTGCGTATCCCACAAACAATTGGTCTGTTTGCCCAAGTTTGGCAAGTCTGCTGATGTAGAAACTCAAAACACGCTTTGGGTCAAGTCTGTGCAGCCTTTCGTCCCCTTTTCCCCTGATTAAGAGGGTAAAATTAAGGTAAGGTTATCTTTTGCGTAATATGAAATACCGACAACCTTTGGGAGGAAATTTGGCTTCACCTTAAGAACAACTTTGTCTTTATGAAAGACAGTGTGAGGGGGTTTGCAGGATAAAGCTTGTAACTCACTAACCCGCCGTGCTGAAGTTATTGCCACTAGAAAAACAGTTTTGAAGGTGAGGAATCTCAGCAGGCAGGAATGAAGGGGTCCAAAAGGAGTACCCATTAGAAATTTCAAGACTAAGTTAAGGTCCCACAGGGGGACTTGAAATGAAGTTGTGGGGTAAACATTGGTCAGGCTTTCAGAAACCATGTGTGAATGCTGAGAGTCCTGGAATCCGGATGGAGAACCTGACCCTCCTCGCGCTAGAGAAGATCCTCTCTTTGTGAAAGACGAATCAGAGGACAGGTGGACATGTCTAGAAGGTCCGGGTACCACTTTCCCCTGGCCCAATCTTGGGCAATTAGGATCATGGTTTTCCTGAATCTTCTCAACCTGCTTATTACATGAGGAATGACGGGGACTGGAGGAAACGCGTAAAGGAGTGGATATTCCCAGACCACTACAAATGCATCCCCTAGAGCTCCTCTTGGGGGAAATTCCCTGGAGTAGTACAGCTGCACTTGTTGGCATTCGTTGCGAACAGATCCACTTGAGGGGTTCCCCAAAGGGCGAAGATCTCTTGGACTTCCTGAGCTAGTTCCCACTCGTGGGATACTATGCTCTGCCTGCTCAGAGCGTCCGCCTCCATGGTCATCGCTCCGGCTAGGTGGACTGCCGACAGAGAGATTCCTTCTTGTATTGCCCAAAAACAGAGCTTCATTGCCTCTCTGCACAATGGTAGTGACCCTACACCCCCTCTTTTGTTGAGGTAGTACATGGCCGCTGTGTTTTCAGTCATTATCAGGACATTCTTTCCCCGTACGGAGGGTAAAAAGGCCTTCAGCGATAGTCTGATTGCCCTCAGCTCTAAAAGGTTGCTGTGTAGTTTGGACTCCGTTGGAGACCAACGACCGCTGATGGTCAAATCGTTGGTATGGGCTCCCCACCCCGTAAGTGAGGCGTCCGTCACTACCGTTATCTCCAGCCATAGTTGCCCAAAAGGTTCTCCATTCAAGATGCTTTCTCGAGAAGCCCACCATTGAATGTCCAGAGCAACTCTGTTCGGTATTTGAAGGTGATCGGATATCTTTCCAGAGAATTGTGACCACTGGGTCCTGAGATCCCACTGGAGGGATCTCATTCTCAGGCGGGCCTGAGGCACCAAAAAGATGCAGGATGCCACCAGGCCAAGCAACCTCCGAAGCCGGACGCTGGAAGATATTGGGCATTTTGGAACTTTGTCACCATCTGTAAAATGTCTTGAGCCCTCACCTATGGTGGGGAGGCTTTTCCCAGGGATGTGTGCATGATTGCTCCAATTAACTTCTTGAAGTTGAGGGAGAAGCCCAGCCTGTGGAGGGAGTGGCAAACAAGATCTAGATTCCAAGCTTGTAAACTCGCGCTGATCAACCAATCGTCCAGGTAGGGGTAGATGTGAATCCCCCCCTCCCGAGACTCGCTGCCACAACGACCATTAGCTTGGTGAAGACCCTCGGGCGGAGGTTAGCCCAAATGGCAGAACCAGAAACTGATTGAGAGCTGCCAATGACGAACCTCAGGTACTTTGTGCTTCGGCTGTATTGGCACATGAAAGTAAGCATCCTGAAGGTCCAGAGATGCCAACCAATCCTTGAGTTGGATGGCCTGAAAGATCTGAGAAAGCGTAACCATCTTGAACTTGTCTTTCCTTAGGAATTTGTTCAATTCTCGCAAGTCCAAGAAGGGTCTCATTCCTCCGCCCTTTTTCGGAATTAGAAAATATGGGGAGTACCGACCCTTGTTCCTCTCCGCCGAAGGTACCGGTTCTATAGCACCTTTCTCAAGCAGGTCTAAAATTTCCTGCATAAGAAGAGGGTCTGGAAACGTCAAAGAGTTGATCCCCGGTGGATGACGGTGTGTGTGTGTAGGAAAGGCAGGCAGTAACCTTGGGCAACTGTTTCCAATGCCCAAGCATCTGAAGTAACAGCCTGCCATTCTGTCAGATGTTGGGTTAACCTGCCTCCTACTGATGTCTTGTGATTGTAAGACCTCAGAGGGGTTTTGGGGCGGCTGAAGCAGATGCTGAGGGTAAAACCTCACCTGCAGATGCAGACTTAGTACCTTTGCCCCGTCCACCACGGGTGAATCGTCTCTGGCCCCTTTGAGCTGGCTGTCCTCTGCTTTTCCCGAATGCGGAGTAAGAGCGAAAGAACCTACCCCTCCAGGGCGTACCTGTGGGGCAGTGTGGAGTTTGTCTAATTGCAGCTCCAAGGGATTTGGCCACCGCTTTGGAAGTCTGCAACTTCTCCAAACTGTCATCAGCTTTTTTTTCCAAATAGATGGGTGCCGTCAAAGGGCATATTCAGAAGTCTGCATTGCACATCAGGAGCAAATATAGATTTCCGCAACCACGCAAATCTGCGGATAGTGGTACTAGCTGCCATGGCTCTGCTGGTGCTGTCAACAAAGCCCAGGCCGGTTTGGAAGGATTCACACATGGCATCCTTCCCGTCCTTGATAATATTCAAGAAACCGTCTCGTTCCTCCCCTTCTGGGAGATGATCAGCTGCCATTGAAGCACTCCCAAAGGATGCGGCTGAATCTTGCCAGCGTGCATGGCGCCATGCTACATGCCGAGACAACCTTCTTGGCCATGGCGTCAACTCTTTTGTCGTCACCATCCTGGGGGATTGTGGGATACGCTGTTTGCCTTCCTGAAAAAGTTGCTGCCTGAACAACCAAGCTTTCAGGGGTTGGATGTTTAGACTGGTATGGTGGGTCTGCAGATGAAGCTCTATATTTTGCAGACAACTTACTAATTGCTGGAATGACTTCTGGCATTTACCAATTAATGGACACTTTTTTCTGCAAAGCTTTGTGAAAAGGAACGATAGGATCCTCTTGTGGTCCTCTGTCAAGTATGTCCGTGAGGTCATCTTGCTCGTCTACGGGTGCAGGTTTCGCCCACCCCACATGTTCCAGGACTCTGTTCGAGAGACCTATAATTACTCTCAGCATGTTCCCCTGGTTCATGCTTGCTAAAATCTCTCCTGGCTAGTGGAGGAGTCCATCTCAGGGGAGGGATCTATTCCACTTGCTTCGTGCAAGGAATCCTGTAAATATTTTAACCTTCAGAAATTAGTTCTTCTGGAATGTGGGGTCTAACTCTTTCTAGACCAAAAAGGTCTGATCTGAATCCTCACCCTCCTCATAAATTAAGGATAAAGCTCTGAAATAATCAGAGCGTGGTAGTGGTGTGTAGCTCTTTTCCAAAGAGAGGAGCTATAGCAGTCATTACAGGAGGGGCTAAACTGGTCACAGTTGATGTAGAAGTCATTGGCCTCGATAGATTAGTAATTGGCCTGGATGACGTTGATAGAATTGACAACGGCTTCGATGTCTTCGACGAAAGCGTTGAGGATGTCGAAGTGATCAACGTTGACAGGGTTCACATATGAGGTGTGGAAGATTTCCCTTTCATCAGAGGTGCTGAAGGCATCGATGACGCAGCTATTGGCGTCGATGTGTGAGTCGACAGTGTCGACGCCTTGTACGTCGAAGAGCCTTGGGTCGACTCGAGGGTCAGTGACGCTCTTGAGGAGTACGTTTTGCCGAGTTCGAGGACTTGCAGCTTTTATCTTTACCGGGTTTTTTGCCTGGGGTATCGCCTCTAGGTGTCTCCGAGGGGGGCAAGGCTGCATTCTCGAACAACTTTATCTTTTTTTCGAAATTTCTCCCACTGAGCCGGGGGGCTGTTTTTAGTGGGGCATGTTACTTTCTCTGGTGAACTGGAGGATGATGTGGAATGCGATCTGTGACGCCTTTTCTTGGTATGTCTCAAACTAGATGAATTAAGGCGATCTGCTCCAGCACCTTGATCGGGAGTGTTTCTTTCGACGTCCGAGGTAATTCTGGTAGGGGTAATAGATTTTGTAGGCCTACCCATCTCCAGCGCTTCCCTCTGCGCTCCCTCAAGGCTTTCGCCGTCATCGAAAGGCACTCTTCACATTCCGAACAGGGATGCTCTGCCCCAGGCACCATAGACAGACCCTGTGTGTTGATCCGTCAAGGGCATCTTTGCCCCACGATCAGGGCTATATGGAGCCGACGAAGAGGATTTTTTGACAGAAATTTGAAAATGTTCGTTCTCTTCACAGAACCGAGCGCCACGTTCCCGAAGCTCATGAAGCGCGGAACAACGGAACTGTGCAACGGACGCTGCGCGTGACTATTTGTACCAGTGATGACGTCGGGACGGAGGCCTTCAAGGGACATTGACTCGAAAGTCATCAACTCGCAGCGCCCTCTACTGAAAGGTTTCTGGAGCAGCAAGCTTGATATGGGAATATCAAAGATAAGGAATACGTGGGAGGACACAATCCATTCGAACAATAGTTACAGGTTAAGTAACTTAAACCTTCTCCAGAAAGGTGTCTGGCATGAATTCACATGCTCATGAATAACTAACACATAGCAGTACAAGATTACACAACCACAGGAGGAGGCAAGGCTCAACAGAAGCCATAATCCTTACATCTGCAACAGACTCACCCCTCAATCCAACAGGTTGCGTAGCACTGGTTGGCCGACTATTGACTTCTCCCTGGAATCTGTGTCGAAGCAGTAGAACTGCGTGAAGGGAACCTCCACGTAGCAGCCCTGCAGATGTCCAGCAGGGGGAACACATGACAGGAACGCTGTTGTTGCAGCGATGGCTCTGGTGAAATGGGCTCTCAGCCCTTCGAGCCTATGCACAAGGGCCAACTCAAGTTTCTCTTGTGGAAAACGGCTTTCCTTGTGGCCACCACTGCCAGAAGGGTAGGTGAGATCCAGGACCTGTCCTGCAATTAAACATACCTGACTTTCCACAAATCGATGGTGCTGCGTACGCACCCCTCTTTCATGCTGAAGGTTCTGTTGGAATTCAACCTCAACTAGCCTTTGGTTTTGCCTGTTTTCTTCCTGAAACCTTCATCACCGGCAGAAATGGCCTACCACTTGCTGGACGTTGCTCGTGCCCTGAAGTTCTACATGACACGCACAAAGAGTTTTCCGAAGACTTCACAACTGTTAGTGAACTTTGGTCCTGTGAACCATGGGAAGGCCTTGTCCAAGGCTTCCATTTCAAGGTGGCTCTCCGGTTGCATCACGCACTGTCACTGGTTGGCGAACCGACCGCTGCCCGGCCATCTGAGAGCCCATTTCACCAGAGCCATCGCTGCAACAACAGCGTACCCTGCTGAGGGAGTCTGTGAAGGTGTTCTTGACTCCTGCTAGATGGAGAGGGATGAGGAACATCCCCAGACCGCCGGCCCAGCGCCACAAGTTCTGCGCTTCATTGGAGAGCGCCGGGGATCGAGCGCCCCCCGCTTCCTGATGTAAAACATGGTGGTGTTGTCCGTGAAGATCCTCACTACCTTGCCTTTCAGAGATGGTAGGAACGACTTGAGGGACCAGAACACTGCCCGTAACTCCAGGATGTTGATATGAAGATCCTTCTCTAGCAGCCACAGGCCTCTGGCGTGCAGACGTTGGGTGTGCGCTCACAAACGCCCCAACCCACCAGGGAGGCATCGTGGTGACCGTCTTCTGGTATGGGAGGTTTTGAAATACTGTGCTTTGACAGATGTTGGAGCAGACGCCCATCCACTCTATTGCCCGTCGGAACGCTTCATTGAGAGAGATCTCATCTGTGAAGCTTCCAGACACCTGCATGCAGCGGACGTCCAGGAATTCCTGTAGGGGTCACATCTGCAACCTGCAGAGACGGCCGAGGTAAATGCAGGACGACATCATGCCCAGCAACAACTTGATGGCCTGGACCGTGGCCGTTTTAGTCGATGATAGCCGTTGCACCTTTCCTTGAATGGCCAGCTTCTCCTCCGAGGGCGCCTAGGAACTGCGCATTCTGCAATGGCTTTAAGCACGACTTCAGATAGTTGACGGAGAATCCCAGATCCGTCAAACGGACGGTCGTCTGTGTGTCCGTCGGCCAGCTCCCGCGATTGGGTGCGTACCAGCCAGTCTTCCAGGTACAGGTTTACGTGCATGCCCTGTAGACGCAGATGGGCCACCACAGGCACCAGGCATTTCGTGAACACTCTGAGGGCCGAATTCAAGCCTAAAGGCAGGGCCTTGAACTGAAGCGCAGAAACTTCCGATGTTTCTTGTGAATGGGGACGTGCAAATAGGCGTCCTCCAGGTCCAATGACATCAAGCAGTCTCCTTTTTCCAGCTGGCCGATCACGTGCTCTAACGTGACCATTCTGAACTTTTGGGACTTTAGGTATTTGTTCCGACGTCGTAGTTCCAGGATGGGCCTCCAGCCCAGTCTTCTTTCGGACTAGAAAGTATCTGGAATAGACTCCTGAGCCCCGGAGCTGTTGGGGAACCAGCTCTATCGCCCTTTTTCGAAGCATGGCTCATACCTCTTCCAGAAGCTAAGGGATGTGCTGCTCCTGATGGGGAACTGGAGGATTCCGCAGACACCTGCGCTGGAACTCCAGGGTGTGTCCTTGGGCGAGAGCGTCTAGTACCCATCCGTCGGTGATCTTTCTCCACTCACTGACTAACCTAGTCAGCCAGTCTCCCACTGGGGTGCACGAGTGGGGGTCCGACTTCCTGGTAGGTTCAGGCTTGCTTCTGTGCCGGCGTCCTGCCCTGCGGGCAACACTGTCCTCTGCTACCCAAGGCCTGGGAACGGCCTCTATAGGCTTCTTGCGTTGAGGATCTGGAAGGCTGCCTGTACAACATGGAGAACCCTTTTGAAGACTTGCTTGACCTCTGGAGGAGCAAAAAGAAGACGAGCAGTGCTGATGGACAGTACCCAGGGAATGGGCGGCCTCTGTCTTGATGGCATGGAGGGACCTGTCAACGGCCTCCCCAAACAGATTTTCCCCTAAGGGCATGTCCAGCGCCTTCACTTGGACCTCCTGACAGAAACAAGTGGCTTTCATCCAACCCTGTCGCCGAAGGCAGCCACCGTTCCCCCATTTGCCAGAACCCTGTGTCGGCAATGTCCAAAGCCACTGATGGTGTGATCCGACGCCACTTCCCCTTCCTGGAAGAGAGCGAGGGCTTCCATCTTCTTGTCGACGGGGAGAAACTCCAGGATCAGTCCTAGCTTGTACCACAATTCCCTGTCGTACCTGTCCAGGATCGCCAGCGTGTTTGCTGCCTTGATAGTGGACACTGCTGCGTAAATCACCTTTCCCATGGCTTCCATCCTTTTCCCCTCGCTGTCTGCAGGGACCGAAGACCACGAGGAAGCCAACCGTTTTCTCGTGGCCGCCGACACCAGAGGCCAGAGATGGTTTTGACCTCATGCACTTGGGTGCGGATTCCGGCACCCTATATTTCTTCTCCCGGATATCCCGCTTGGCTGGAGCTGTGCAAGGGTTCTTCATAAGGGCCAGGTCCTCCTCCCAAACATTGTCCATAAAAGGCTTTGCCATGATAGTCTTCCTTGTGGCCTTGCGCCTTTGATACAAGAAGCCCTCCTTCGTGGTGTCCTCGGGCACCAGCTGGAATAGCTCGGAGGCCCTGCCGATCATGGAGTGGACCAACCCCACCTCATCCAAATGTGGCGATTCACCACCCGCTGCAACAATGTCTTCGCCATCCGTCGTAGTGGCCGTATCCGTTCCCGTGTCTGGGTCTGATGAGGTAGAATGGGCCCGACAGAGGAAGTTGATATGGGGCATCAGATGACGCTTCCTCTTCTTTGCTGGCAGCTGATCGAGGACCTGGGGGATCACAAGCGCCGGAGGCATTCTCATCTGGAGCTCTGACACCAAGGTGTGTAGAGTTAACAGAATATCCAAGAAAATGTCCCTCAGCTGAGAAGGCAGAACAGGAAAACTAGGCCCTGCGCCGCCGTCCCTCTCTTCAATGTCCCCGTGGACCGTGTGTAAGGACTCTTGATCTTCGTCATTCGTGGACGAGACGTCCACGGTTTGGGTGACGGCCTGGGAGGGCTGTTTTGGGGTCTCCTTGCCCTCCCCACTCCCCCCCTGAGGGTCCTGAACGGGGGCCTAGGCTGGTTTCACCCCTTCTGGCATGCCTGCAGACTTTGCCAAAGTCACTGCGACAGTCTCGCGCCCTGGTGGAAGGGACACTTTCTGAGCCGTGGGAGCTACCCTCGTGGGATCAGCGCCTGTAGCTGCCAGAGTCGCCGATGAGGTCTACGCCTGTGCCAGTTGAGCCTGCTTGGGCTGTGCGGTCTTCTCAGTCTGTGTTTTATCCGATTTCTCCCATAGTTTAGCCGGGGTGGATGACTTCCTCTGTGAAGAGGAGCTTGAAGGTATGCTGGCAGTGGAGGTGGAAGGTGATGCTGATCGCGGCCTAACCACTTTGGGACCTGCTTCTGCAGTGAACCCGGTGGACTCTTGACTTCACCGACAAGGGGTTCCCGCTGTTGGCAGATAAGAAAAGAACACACTGGCTCATTGGAAACAAAAATTGAACTTTTTCCATCGAAAAACACTAAAAAACATACAAATGGCACTTCTGCGCAAACTCAACGACTCCCAACACTGAAGCGTGCAGTGAAAATCTGAAGATGGCCGCCGGAGGAGGGTCTTAGGGAGAGGACCGTCATTGGATGGGGCAGCATCGCCCAGAGCACAGTGATTGGTTTAGAGGAGTAATACAGTTTTTAAGTAAAAGTTAAACAGTTTTTTCTTTTATCGAAGATTCCCAGCCTAACGATGGGGAATATTCATGAGCATGTGAATTCATGCCAGACCCCATGCTGGAGAAGCATATTAAGGGCAGCCTGGAGCTCAGAGAATCGACGGATCAAGAAAGTTTGCATTAAAATCTCCTGAAACTATCATGCCACCTGCCAACCGCAGATTCCTCCAAACAGACAAACCCCATCAATCAGTGCCATTAGAGGCGTGTACCCATAGCTACAGTGTACATCTGTTTGCCTCTTTATGTGGGTCCAGAGTGAAAAAGTCTGCATCGTCTAAATCTGATAGTCTAAATCTGACTTCTATGTTGCATGGGAAGAATTCCCCAATTTTACATTGAACAGATGACATTTAATGTAAAATCCATATTTTGTTGACCCACACGCAAATTAGCGGAGTCTTGAAAAGCTCCCATTGGTTCCTGATTGGAAACCAAGCCCACTCTGCGGGTAAATCATTTATTGCATAATTGTTCCGTTTCAATTGGTGAAAGAGAATTCACGGGCAGAATAGCCCCTCCTCTTCCATGGCTATGTAGATTAATTTTACCAATGGAAGAAATATGACTCTGCAAAAGACACTCACCGGGGCTCTTGCTTGATGAAATTTAGCCCAATTTTTCAATAGAGGCTTCGGGATGGGCTCCCTATTCCCCGGAACACACTGTGCACGCTCTGTGCTGAAGAGGGATATATTTGAGTCTTGTGCTGACTCTGCCTCAGTTCACAGCCAGGAAAGACTCCAATAGTAGCGCCGCCAGACAGAGGAACCTCACAGTGCTCCCGTAACACACAGCGAGTACACCGCGTGCACTCCCACAATGTTTATTTTATTGTGTATGAACTTTTATGGATTATTTTATTCAAATAAATTATTTGATGAAGATTAAAAGGCAGAGCTTTGTAGGTCCTCAGAGGCAAACCCTTTTCCTACTCCATCAAGTCTTACTTTTCCTGTCATGACGATGTGATGAAGAGGGAGAAAGATTAATAATGTTTCCATTTTATGGAGGCCAATACAGGGGGTTTAGGTGGGTACTACATCATAAAAGCTGGATTCAGTGGCATGTTTATAGAAAGACTTGTGCTGACTTGAATGCCTATGCACCAAGGGGACCAGGAGGGCCCTGGATATTTGAGCCTGAAGTGCTTTGGAATGTTAGTCCCATAGAACATCACTTCATTGAATGTTGCTATCAGGCGGAGGGATGCTGGACTGTGGAGAAGTGGATGGGATAGCTTGTACACTTAAATTCATGGTGGTGATTGGAACTAGAGTAGGAGAAACATGATTATGCTGTTTCACTAACAGTCAATAGGAAGATGGGCGGTAGGGTCATGTTTGGGCTTATTTGGGGAGCAACCCTTTTCTGCTCCTCAGAGTGGTGAACGTGTTCCCATAACTCCCTTTATTTGTGCAAGTCATTTTTGGACTTCTGAGCAGACTCAATTATTGGACAGATTGCAGAGGTGAAAACCTCTACCACTGTGTTGAAGAAGAAACCAGAGTTGCTACTTAAACGATCTGGTAAGCGGACACCACAATGGAGGCAATCTCCATGGGGAAATTCTCAACAGAGGGTTACAATGTTAAAGATATCGTGAGGAAAGCCTTGTCAAAGATGAACAGGCCATGGTCCTGGGGACTCAGTATGCAGAGAGCCAGACCAGAGATCTTATAGGCATTGTGTGACTGCACACAGGCTAGACGTAGTGCCTCTGATTGTAGGTGGGAGGATCAGCCTAGCTGGCTCAGCTTTGGTTGCATTCTTTAGTTACTGGAATGGCATCTCCTGAATTACTACACAGCTTGCAAAGCAGCAGTCCTCTGGAAAACAGATGCACACATCATGGTCATCTTGTTTTGTCATTTCTTTCATTACATTTCAGGCATAGGTCAAACAGGGCTTTCTTGGTGCCTGAAAGGACAATGCCAAACAAGACAAATTACTTGGAAAGATTACTTTCCTGTTACTGAATCTACTTTTGCCAGTTAAATTCCAAATATTTTGAAAGACGACAGAAATTCAAAAGGATTTTTTCCCAGAAAAAAGGATTTGGGCCCAAGTTAGTGTTCAAAGCTCCCCATGAACGGTTAAAATTAACTAGATCCAACTGCCACTAAAGATCACGGTCTGTTTTCTATTTTTAAATTAAGAGCTATGCTTTATTTTCCCACGATTGCTCCTTTCTGGAGAAGAAAAAAATAAAAGAAATATAGAAATTGACCTTTTACTCTGCCTTTTTAAATAGAAGGCCTAATAATAATGCATTGAACAATCCAATATCTTAATTTGCACATGATTTTTCATCTTTAGAAATGTGGTCTGGCATCTGGGTCATGATCAGAGAGATTCAAATGTTTGCAATTATTAACTACCATCAGGTCAATTCACTCAACCGTTCCCCTGTATCACTGGTGAAATCTATTGGGGCAAGTCACTCTGCAGCACAGCAGAATAAACAGTTCCCTACGCTTGCTCACAGAAAATGAAAATACAATGTGAAGATGTGAACAATCAGGGTGATGTTTTGTTACGAATATGTATTCACTGACCACCTATGGGCAGGATGAACTGAGAAAAAGCATACATTTCACAATTATTTGCCAAGCTTAAACACCACAGGAGTGTTAGGGAGAATTCTCTGTTTAGGCTGAATTTCCTAACCTAGTGAGTCCCCCAGCAGCTTTGCTGGATTTTTGGGGTTTATTTTTTTTCTCCTGCCAAGAGTGAGACTCTTTTACCCTCACTCTTGGACATGATTTGAGTGTGTTTCTTTGAATCTAGAAGTGTTTAATGGGCTATGGGGTCTTTTACTCCATAGGGCTTCATGTGTTTTTGTGATGTGTTACACAGCACCCTCCGTGCAGTGACACAGGGGTGTCATAGTGACCCCCCAGTATAGACTCCATACCCTGGGACTGACTACTGTCTCCCAGGGCATGTAAAGTCACCATTGACTTTACTAGTCTTAAATTCTGAACAGAACCAGTACAAACCATCATATTGTGGACGTACTGGCTGGGGCAATTCAATTGCCCCAGGGTCTGTTAGTCGAGGGGGCACGTCTCCGTCCCCCCTGATCAAGTTTTGGCTGGTGGCAGTGGATACTCCTTTTTATATTCAACCGCGAATATTTTCCTATGGGATTTCCCATTGTTTTAGGCTATCTTTATTTAATTATTTACGGTAGCCTCGAACATACCGCCGGTTTATTTAATTAATATTAATTCTCCGGTTGGTATTTTTTGCCAAAACTTGATTCTAAAATGGCGTTTGTGTTCCCTTCTGTGACTCCAACCCACGTCGAGCCCTTTGTTCCACTTTTTGGTGGGCTTCTCCACAGAAGCCCTCCAAAGTGGTGCCACTGTGTCTGGGGTACTTAGGAGGGGTGGAGGGGAATTTAGGCACCCTGGACTGAGTTGCCTAGGCAACTCAAGTCGCACTCCGTCCTGATTGGCCCAAGTGGTGAGCCGGCCGGCCGGCTCACCACTTAGCATGTTTGAGTGACATCTAGGCTGAGTGAATGGGGGTTTGCTGCATAAAAGCAGGGCTTTGGGGACTGGAACTTCAGAAGTCGCCATAGGACCTAAGAATCCGACGAGGGAGAAGCTGAGCCGACCTGCCATGACACCACCACCGGTGGAGCCCTGCTGGACTGCCTCACCACTTTTCCCAACGACAGAGGAGATCTCCCGCCGGAGAGTCTTCTTCCTTTGACTGGTGGGGATAACCAGTTTCACCGTCCTTTCGCTTTCCCGACGTATCTTGTGGCCGCCTTGCCCGTGCCAAGCACCCCAGCAACCGGGATACCACGTTTTACCACGACCGCGAGACAAAGGTACCACCTTTAACCGGAAAACTCTGCGGCTGGTTTCTGCCCTGGTAGTGCAACGACCTTCATCTTTCCTCCAAGTCGAGATCTTCTCTTCCCCTGGACGACGACGCAACTTGCACCAACTACCAGGAACAACTGCCACCGCAGGAGGATCCTTCCCACTTAAGGTACCGTGTCCCGCCTGGCTTCCCTTGCTACCGACTGTACGGGGTAGATTTAGCCCCCGGCTTTCGAACCTGGGTTAGCCTGGGACACCTTGGATAGACTTTTCTAAGCCTCTCTAAACTCTTTTCTGAACCCTCTGCAAGACTTTCTAAGCCTAGTGTAACTGTGATCTTGGGCGCATTTGTGCTCTGCTCCCTCTAAGAGGGGGCCCAGCCTTTGGACTTTGACTCACCAGTGATTTTTTGCTCTCTGCCTTGCTAACAGTGTTCTGGAATCGTAGAGTGGTGTGCCTCTTCCTATTCTGTCTTTTTCCCTCCCTTTTTCACAAACTTATTAGAGTGCAATCTAGTTAAGCGCTCACCTCTGTATGAAAATAAGTGGTGTTTTACTGTGATTTTCTAATAGGGAAAAAGGGGTGTATATATCGTAATAGTAACTGTGTTTAGAATATTTTATAATAAGAGTGCTGGAGTCTTTCAACTGTGTGTTTTTAAATAAATAATTAGATACTTTGATACCAAAGCTCTGGTCAGTGTTTGCTTGTATTATTGTATCTGAGTGCCTATTGAGTATACTTTGCATACTGCCTAACTCTTCTTGAGGGAAGTCTGACTGCTCAGCCACAGCTACCAGGTAAATCTGGGTGGTACAGACTGCTACCAAGTGGGTTTACTGCCAACACCTGTAGTCTTAAATCTTTTGCAGTGGTCCCTAAGGGAACTGCACAGGTTTCTGCCTAACAAGGAGAAACAAAATTTGACCTGCTAGTTGATTCCAAATAGGAAATTGGATTTGTTTTGCATGTATACAATATTTATTAAATATGTGTTTTAAAAATGCAACAAGATCACCTATCCAAGACTACATCACTGAAGGTTTTCAAACATTTCAGAGCTTCAGGGCAAGTTCCTCATTCTGCACTCCTATAGTTCCAACATAAATCTCAAGCCAATTGTCGTTCTCAATCCAGAGGCTGATATCTAGTGGAGCCATACCAACCCACCTCCTACACAATCAGGAAAGCTCTTTGGATATAGATTCTAGCTGGACCTCCAATCGTCTTGTAGTAGCTGGAAAAGCACTGAACAGGCTTGGTTTTCCAGTTCTAAGAGGGTGCCCACAGGCGATGGGCGCACTAGCAGTGGTCTTTTGCCAGAGACCAGAGATACATTCACAGCCTATAAACATGTTAAGTTTCCCCTTCTGCTTTTTGCACCTCCAGCATTGCCTGGACTCCTTTTTGCCCAATTGTTCCTTCTTCGATATAGCTTCATGGATACATGGGATATAGCAAAATCTGCTTTCAGCGTGAAGTAGTGAAGCAAAATTGTGCTTGAAATATTACTTGCAAGAGAACATTGCATATAGAAATAGAATGTTCTGCAACTGAGGCAGTGCCACACTAGATAGAACATGAAAAAATAAAAGTAAAATTATACCTTATAAAGCTGGTGATGTATACATGAACAAAAGTAGCCATCAAGTATTGACAATCAAAACGATCCATAATCCCTCCATGCCCTGGTATAGTGTTAGCAAAGTCCTTGAGAAAAAAACAAAAAAAAAAAAAACAGAAATTAATATAAAGTGCAATCAACAAACATAAATCACATCTCGAAGCTACTACTGACATTATTGGGAAATTATCTTCTTTAAGTTTGCAAAATAGTGAGTGGAGCCATGAGGGATGGGATTTCGAGAAATTAACTCCACCCTTCCACATAAAGTTAAAATAGTGCCACACCAAAAATAGCTTTTATCTACCTGTCGATGCAGTTTTTTTAACCATATTTCAGGCCCAAAGTGAACGTTTTATTAAAATGCTACAGTTCATTCAGAAAAGGAGCAGGTACTTAAGGAGGCGGGGGGACAATGTATCCAATGGGATAGGGGGGAGGAAAGGGTAGAGGAACAGGGTGGGGCAAATCTACCCTGAGCTGCAGGTAGCACAAGAACAGATAACCTGAAGGATCCTATGAATCAAAAGAACCTATCCGGTTTATAATAGTCCTGCATCCTTCACCTGCTCATCTTGCTCTCAACAGAAGGATAGCCATGCAGAAATAAACCTGTCAGGCCACACCGAACAATGAACAAACTAAGCTATAAGGGAGTAGTAACAACAGGGTGGCCAAACATAAGCTATGTTCTGATCATTGCATCGAGAGAACAGCCCTATGGCAGTGGCAGAAGTAAATTCTTGCAGCAAGTTCTAGCAATTTAATTTATTTCAGAATAAAATATTTTCTATAACGGCATTCAATGACATTTCAGAAACCTTTGCAGCCTTTTACGCCAAACTTTCCAAAAGCTGTGCAAAAGACGACAATAGCACAATGGACGAGTTCATGAACATTCTACGAATCAAGCAATTAACGATGACCCAAAGGGAAGAATTAGAAGTGGTTCCGATGATAATAGTGGAACGAAACATCCAACAATTACAAGGGTATATATGGCTCAAACTGAGCGTTTCCCGATGGAGATGTAGGTAGAAGTTGACTGAGGATGTTGTTTAACAACTTCTAAACATGTTGAGGAGTTGCATGGCAGATGGAACACTATCCCAAGATTTGAGAGCATCCACAATATGGCCAATTCATAAGAAGGGCAAAAGCCTGGGATGATGTGAATCATACAGGCCGGCCCAGCTCCCTATTAAATGGTGAGCTTAAAATCCTAGCAATAATTCTCTCCAACAGACTACTACTGATTCTTCCCCACTTGATGCACTCGCACCAGTCCTGGAATATACATGTGATGGAAACTACATTGGCTATCCGTGGCTTAGGGACTGGCTGGATTCGCTGGATCCCTCTCCAACCAACAATTGTGGTCCTTATGGCTCTCGAGACTTAGAAGGCCTTCAATACGATCAAATAGCCATTCATTTGGTCTCTCCTGGGTCAACTGCCATCTCTTAAGAAAGTTTCTCTTGGATAGAGAGATGAGACAGGGTTGTCTCCTTTTCCCTTTGCACAGATGATAGAGCCATTAGGGAAAGGGTTAGGTGCAATACCTCTTACAGACTGTCTGGCCCAGGTCCACAAAGACCAAGCCTCCTTACTTGTGGACCATGTCCTTTTAATTGTTGAGCGACCCTGCAGTGTCAGTACGCAGGGTAGTAGACCTAGTAAACAAATCTGGTCCCCATAGTGGCTCAGAGTGAGTTGGAAGAAATTGGCATGCTATTTGGTCTCGAGTGGAGAAGGGGAAAAATGCAATGGGTGAGACTGTGGCTCTCCGGGGGATGATTTAAGTACCAGGGTATCAGGTTCAAAGAGTAGTTTCTAAGGTAGTAACGGGCCCTCTGGTATCTGAGTTTCAGCTGGCGGTCAAGAGATGGTCACTGATGGGGACCCTAGCTTTATTTAAAAAGATAGATTTTCCAAGTTTTCCCCACCTCCTATACCATTTCATATCCCTGTTCAGGAGTTCAGCAAAGTAGGAAGGGGCATCCAAAAACTGCTAGGGGTCTGAGGTCCTGAGAATATCCCTCGGTACATTATCCTGTCTGGGAAGGGAGCATCATCTTACCTACTTTTAAGAGCGATTTCTGGTGACCCCGCTAATGGTCGACAATGATTGGCTCTTTCTGGATGCAAATAACCCTGCAATTAGGACAGCGATGAGCCATGGGCTCCTTGGAACTAAATTGGGTGTTCTACTGAAGGGGGTACTAGATGCTCTGCTCACCTGCGTCTAAACTTGTGATTAAGGCTTGGCGCAAGATATTGGGTAAAACGGGGAAGTAAACAGCCAATAAACATGCCAATTGGGGTAACAGGATGCACCCAGGGCTGAGCTCCTTTAGAGGTAAAAAGGTTGGATGGTTAAAGGTATTACTAATCTGGGTGATGTCATGGGGAGGGAAGGAGTAGTATCTAAGCAAAACCATTCAACTGAGACAGTACAAGACTCCACTAAGTATAAGGCTGTACCGCCAGAGTGTATGGTAGCGTGGAGAGAGCAGCCAGGCTTATTTTAGGAGGGAGAGAGGGCTGTAGGAAAGTAACATGTTGTATACCAAAGATTCAATAGAAACACTGACAACCAGAAGTATTATACGAAATAAAGGTTTATTATAAATACAAGTAGGCCTAGTTAAGTCTTGGGGCAAGTACTGGTTATTGAGTAATAAACACTTTACAGCACAATGCTTGAAGGTACACAGACCAAAGCATAAACCTTCAGAATACCAACAGTAATTCTAGGGAATTCAAACCCATCATACACATTTAGCATAGGCCAATCCTATTCATAGGGAGTAAAAACCATTAGTTACTTTTAGATTACTTTCTGTAATACAAGGGTAGTAATCCCTGTCAGTTATGCAGTGGCACTCAAAGAAATCACACAATCAACCAACCCTGTTACCAGGATACTTTTCTGAATAGTGGAACACTGATTCAAAGCACAGTATTACACAGCCACGGTAGTGGCTGTGTAGTTATGGTTAAGTTGCTGTTTCCGTAGGAAGAACACTTATTGGGCGGCTTATATCTTCGCTCTCCCTGGACGAATCCTCACCAAACTTTGCATACAAAGTATATAGCCCACTCTGATTTGTTTTGCAAAGTTTGGTGAGGTTTGGTCCAGTGGGGGGCAAAGTTATAGGAGGGGTCCCAAAATGTCTTTTTCCCATAGACTGAATGGGGAAAAAAACTTTGCTCACGCCAACAGCCCAAACCGCTGGACGGATTTTCACCAAATTTGGACCATGAGCAGCAGCTTGGTCCCGAAAGCGTGCTTTTGTAAATTTGGTGAAAATCCGTCCAGTAGTTTTTTTAAATGACCAAAAAGTAGGTCACAAAAAATTAGTGATACCTATGTCCGGTCCGCGGACACACTTCCCTGTTCGGTGCGTGGAGAGTGTCCTGATTGGATAATCATCTTGCGTCATGTCCGCGGAAATGCAACATGTTCGCTGATTGGATGATGAAGAGCATGAAGTGCGTCAGATTTTTGGAAACGCCCGCCATCTTGGATTCGCGGACTTCGCCGCTGTCCGTGGACATCACGGTAAAAACATATTAAAAAACATAACATTGCAGTTGTCAAACTTATGAAATAATCTCTGGGGAGGTGAGGGGTGATGAGGATGGGATGGGATATGGCTGCAAGAAGCAAAAAAACAGGTGTTTTTTGCCACAAAAGTACGCGAACAGTTCGGATGTTCGCGAACAGTCCTGTGAAAGTTAGCGGACACCTCAGCATTAAAGGGTTGGTGAAATGCAGTTCTTGGATGGCTTATAACTTTGGCGCCACCTAATGGAACTGCATGATATTCCTGACCCGATTCTGAGAGAGTATGCAAAGTTTGGTGGGATTCTGTCATGAGGGGGCAAAATTAGAGGGGGGGTCCCAAATAATCTAAAGGCTTATAAATGAGGTGCCATTTGACGAATCTACACTTCATTTGGCAAACTGATAATAGATCTAGATATACATGTTTTTGCGAAGTTTGGTGGGATTCTGTCAAGAGGGAGTAAAATTAGAGGGGGGCCCAAAATATTGCAAAGGCTTATAAATGTGGTGTCATTTGACAAATCTACACAAAGGTTTTCAAAACGATTATAGATCTAAGTATAGATGTTTTCGTAAAGTCTGACTGGATTTTGTCAATTGGAGGCTAGGTTATTTGACGATTGTATGTGCATACATTTGACCCTTTTGAAAAAATAAAACATGGGTGGATTTCCAGCAAACTTGCGTAAGGAGCATTGGCAAGGACCTACAAGCATGGTTTTGCAAATGTGCCAGTGTTTTATTATTTGACAAGTGTCATAATGTAGCTACAAAAATAGTGGTATACCTTTAATGACTGAGGGGTAGCCTGTGGCCATGGGCAGTGGCCAGATTGCCGGGTCATGGAATAAGGTCATGGTCCAGACAATCTAGCAACTGGCCATGACCACAAGGGACAAAACATAGGATTCAAGTGGCCATGTCCACCTGGGACTGGCTTTGTGGTAAAGTTATTCGAAATTAGGATAGATCTGAAAGGGAAGAAAATGTGCTTATGGTAATAGGGTTCTCTTTTGCCTTCTGCAGGCTGCAATGGAAAGCAAAGAGGGCCATGTATGGAACCCTCGCCTTCCCTTTCCATGGAGGCCATCTTGGAAAAGGATGTTCCTTCCTACACCGGGACGCCGCAGGCATCCCAGTGTAGGAAGAAAAATCCTCTTTTTTAGCACCCCGGGTTCCCGCTTTGGAAACCTGGGGTGCTAATGGCCTTCATCCCCCATTTCAGCGGCTGGAATGGGGGGATAATGGTCCAGAGACCTTGTTATCCACCCTCACGTCGCTTGGGCTGATAACTTGGGCTGCTGGGCCGGTATCCACCAATCCAGTCCCTTGAATGGAGGATGAACGCCACAATATTCCCATTAGCATAACACAAAATGCAAATGGCAATGTTGGAAAATCTTATTGAGTCTATGTACTTTACTGAGAAATATAAAGTAGATGGAGTCTATACATGTTTTTTTAGTTCTATTTTTTAACTCTGAAAGGTGCTTCCTAAAGGAATATGTCTTTTGTTGTTTTTGGATGTATTTTATTTGGCAGGAGAGCGGAGAACGAAAGGTGGGGAGGGAAATGAGGGAAGAGGAACCAAACACTAAAATGGAGGGGTAGGTGGACAAGGGAATGTTGTGAGCGTTTTATTCCTAAGGTAGGGGGCAGTGTTTCTCATGCTCCTTGATTACAGCAGTGGTGGTGGCTCTTGGGCAGGAGGGATGGAATTAGCTGATGCCATTTTAAGATGAATAGCAGTTTTGCTAAAAGTATGTACTGTGTACTAGATTGTTAATGGATGAGTAGGTGTTGGAGCTGTGCAAGGGAAATTTTGAAGTTGAAAGTTCCTAGATCAGTAGAAAATGAAGTTCTGAACTCTCCGCGAAGCAGAGATCTTATCGTGAATTCCGGATGGGTTCTCGGACATGTCATCATGCCGCACGCCAGCGTATGGTCATGTGGCACTGTCCAGAAGGTCTGCTATGAAGTCAGAGGTTCGTAGACTTTTGCAGATGCAAAACTAGTTTAAAGTATATAGAAGTGTTAAAAATGATTCCGGAAGGTGGCAAATGGCAGTTTTAAGGTGACACTTTGTAAATGGGACAAAAATATTGCTATATTGGGTAAGTATGATTTGACTAAGTTGTAGGAAAATAGCATGCACTGGTAAAAACTCATGAAATTCACGGAAAAAAACTTTGTTAAAGGGACGTTATGGTTAAGTTGCACTAATAAAAACCTATGAAATTCAATGAAAAAACTTTATTAAGGGGACGTTATGGTTAAGTTGCACTAATAAAAACCTATGAAATTCAATGAAAAAACTTTGTTAAAAGGGACGTTATAGTTCCAGGTAAAACCGAAAAATCCCTGAAATTTGCCAGTTATGGTAAGCTAAGCAACCATAACTCACGCCACCACGGTGCACTGCTAAGACTAACACCCAGGACATCACTGATGACATCACATGTCTGGCTCACTCTTTTTTCCTATATGGATATATCTGGGCCAGTAACAGTCAGGAACTAAACATTCTAAAAGTACTATATTTGTAGACTTATACTTCAAATATGTTCTTACAGTAATTCACTTAGGGTCCACTCACAGCATATGAAACATATACAAAGGGGACAACACAGACTTGGAAGAAAGCAATGCTTTCTATGCATGAATATTAGTAAGGTTATCACCACTGTTTTATAGTTCTGTTTTTTTATTACTGTACTTTCCCTGGATATGCTCATATTTGTACACATTGCACTTACACTACTATCCTTAGGGCCTAATCACAATATGTGATAGTTATAGATAGGGAAGTAGTAGCTTTGAAGCAGAGCAATCATTTCTGTGCATGAAGATAATCAGTTGGGTTACTTCACTTTCCCTGTATATGCTCATATTTGTATGTGTAGTTGTCTGTGTGTTTTGTGTGCAGTAATGCAATAATGTAGTAAGTGGGTTTTATTAGGTACTTATTAAATGTTTCACAGTATGCAAAACTCTAATATGAAAGCATTTATAATTTTAGTATTTAACATGGCAAGATTATTAATATTGCATCTCCATCATGTCTCCTGCAAACTATGCCTATGTTACTTCATGTGTACCTTAGTATATTGGAAAAAACTTCATAATACAATGCTATTTGGATTAATTCATTGCTTAATGCACTGCGTACCTCAGGGTATTTATTCCAATGATCCTTGACACTACTTTTATTAACATTACAATAAGAATCCCATGTACAGACTTTTCATGAAAGGTAAATGCACATGTGATGTCATCAGTGACGTCCTGGGTGTTAGTCTTAGCAGTGCACTGTGGTGGCGCGAGTTATGGTTGCTTAGCTTATAACTGGCGAATTTCAGGGGTTTTTCGGTTTTACCTGGAACCATAACGTCCCTTTAACAAAGTTTTTTTCACTGATTTTCATAGGTTTTTAGTAGCGCAACTTAACCATAACGTCCTAACAAAGTTTTTTCATTGAATATACATAACTACATTTGTGATAACACACAGTTATACTAGGTGAGTAAGACCTTTTGGTGTAATATACAATTACAGTTGCTTTTCAGCTCAGTGGAACACAGTCTAAGATAAGCAAGAAATATTTACACCAACTTAGGATGCACGATGCAGACCAAGGTCAGCTACACCTAAAAAACACTTCAAGAATGGCACACAGCTATTCTAGGCAGGTAAAATCCCTTTTGTAATGAACTATTACAGTTGGTTTTCAGATCAGTGGAACACAGACTAAGGTAAGCAATAACTACTTATTTTGGGATGACAAGGCAGACCAAGGTTAGTAAAACCCCCAGTAACTTATTAAGAATTGCACACAGCTATTCCAGGTAAGTAAAACCTAAGGATGTAATAGACTATTGGTTGCTTTTCAGATCAGGGAAACACAAACTAAGGAACAAGTTACTTACCTATAACTATTGTTCTCCAGCATGGGTCTGGCATGGATTCACATGCTCATGAATATTCCCCGTCAGGCCAGGAATCCTCGGTAAAAGAAAAAAAACTTTTCACTTACAAACTGCATTTCTCCTCTAAACCAATCACTGTACTCTGGGTCATACTGCCCTCAGCCAATGACAGTACTCTCCCTAAGCCCCTCCTCTGGCAGCCATCTTCAAATTTGGTAAGCACGTAAAGTGGCAGTATGACGAAGATCCGCAGAGGGGTAGGAGAGAGGGTTTGCATGTGAATCATGCCAGACCCATGCTGGAGAACAATAATTACAGGAAAGTAACTTGTTCCTTTTCCAGCATGGGGTCTGGCATGGATTCACATACTCATGAATAAAGAATACATAGCAATACAATATTACACAAACACGGGAGTTGGCAAGCCTCAACAGAAGCAAATACTCTGACCCCAGGAACAGGCTCACCTCAAGCGAACAGGTTGCGTAGTACTGCTTAGCCGACTCTGGCCGCCACCCTGGAATCCCTGTCGATGCAGTAGAATCTCGTGAAGGTGTGCGTGGAACTCTCCGTAGCAGCCCTGCAATGTCCAGCAGGGGCACACTAGACAGGAACGCTGTTGTCGCAGCGATTGCTATGGTGAAGTGGGCTCTTGGACGGCCGGGCAGCGGTCGGTTCTCCAACTAATGACAGTGCGTGATGCAGCCAGAAAGCCACCTTGGAGATGGAAGCCTTGGACAAGGCCTTCCCATGGTTCACAGGACCAAAGTTCACAAACAGTTGAGACGTCGTCTGAAAACTCTTTGTGCGTGCCACGTAGAACTTCAGAGCACAAGCAATGTCCATCGAGTGCAAGGTCCTTTCAGCCAGTGACTAAGGCTTTGGAGAAAAAAAAACAGGTAGCAGCAAAGGCTTGTTGAGGTGGAATTCCGACAAAACCTTCGGCATGAAAGAGGGTGCGTCTGCAGCACCATCCTCGATTCGTGGAAAGTCAGATATGGCTGTTTGCAGGATAGGGCCTGGATCTCACCCACCCTCCTGGCAGAGGTGATGGGCATAAGGAAAGCCATATTCCACGAGAGGAACTTAAGAGGGGCCTGATGCATAGGCTCGAAGGACCCCCCCCCGCCAACCCAATGAGCCTCATCAGCACCACGTTGAGTTCCCACGCTGGGGCAGGAGCCTTCACCGGGGGAAGATCGAAACAGTCCTTTGAGGAACTCCTTGACGAGACGGTGGGACCAAAGAGAAGATCTTCCTGGAGATCTGGTGTAGCGGGAGATAGCCGCCAGATGCACCTTGATCGAGGCATGTGCCAGTCCCGCCTTGGCAAAGGACAAGTATGAAAGAATCTACAGGGCCGTGACCCTCAGGGGTGATAGCCTGTGACCGGCACCACGTAGCAAAACGCTTCCACTTGTGACCATAGCACTTCAAAGTAGATGATGTTCTGGCCTTGGCAAGGACCTCTCTGCAGTCTGCTGGCAACTCATTTCCTCCAAACTCTAGGGCTGCAGGAGCCAAGCCCTCAGGTTCAGCGATCCTGGGTCGTGATACAGGATTGTGCCTCCTTCTCTGGTGAGCAGACCTGTGACCAGAGGCAACACCCACAGCCTGAGAAGGTCCGGGTACCAAATCTGCCTTGGCCACGCCGGGGCGATTAGTATCATCCTGCATCAGCACTGTGAGTTGATTGATGATTCGAAGGAGCAAACAGGGGAAACGCGTTCCTCCATGCTCCCCGGTTGGTAGAACCTGCTGCCAAACATCTGGCATTTGGAGTTCGGCGCTGTCGCAAACAGATCGATCTGGGGCCTGCCCCACTTGATGAAGATGCGGTCCACCTGGTCCTGGACCTGCCGAAGTTCCCTCTCGTGGCAGGAGCGCAACTCCCTGCTGAGGGAGTCGGCTATGGTGTTCTTGACTCCCGCCGGGTCAAAGGGGACAAGGAACATCTCTTGTCCGACGGCCCAGTGCCACAGGTCCTGTGCCTCTTTGGAGAGCGCTGGGGATCAGTGCCCCCCCGCTTTCTGATGTAGAACATCATGGTGGTCTTGTCCGTGGCGATCCTCACCACCTTGCCGTTCAGAGATGGAAGGAATGACTTGAGGGCCCAGAACACCGCTCTCAGCTCCAGGATATTGATGTGATGATCCTTCTCCTCTGCCTGCCACAGGCCCATTGCGTGCAGACATCCAGTGTGGGTTCCCCAACCTTCCTGGGAAGCATCCGTGGTGAGGGTCTCCTGGTACGAGGGGCTCTGGAACCCTGTGCCTGTTAGGGAGAATTCTCATAAATGGTTAATTTCCCTTACCTACCGAGTCCCTCAGCAGCTTTGTTGGATTCCTAGGATTTATTTTTTCACCTGGTAAGAGTGTGCCTTTTGTCCCACTCTTACATGTGTTTTGCTATGTGTGTTTCTACTTTTTGTGTGATCTTGGGCTCTGGAGCCTCACCTACTCCATGAGCACCACTTTGTGTGCGTTACACAGCGCCTACAGTGCAGTGACAGAGGGTTGTCTTTCAGACTTCCCAATGACTCAATTTTTCTGGGGCCGACTACTGTCCCCCAGAAACATGTAAAGTTGCCATTAACTTTATGTAGTCTCTTTAAACCACAGACCCAGTACACCCCATCTTACATTGAGTATTGGAAAGGGTTAACTCTTATCCCTTTTTGTCTGTGCCTCTTGGAGCCTTGTTTCGCTCCCTTAACATTAAGACTTGGCTGGTGGCAGTGGTATCTACCCTAACTTTTCCACCGCGATTATCTTATATAAATGTGGTAATGTTTTAGGCTATTACATTAGCCTCGAACATAAACCCGCTTGACCAAATACATTTTATTTTGGTTCTGGCTGGGTTTATTCGCCATTTCTTTTTGTTAAAGTCTCTCGTGTTTTTCTCTACGCGCCAAACCGGGGATGATTGCTTTGTTCGCCGTCTTTTCGCGGGCTTCTACACAGAAGCCCTCCTTAAGGCGCCAGAAAGTCTACGTAGGCAGGATGTGAGGGAGGGATCTTCGGACCCCTGCCATGGGTTCCCCTGGTAACCCAAGTTGCACTCTTGTCTGATTGGCTAAGGGGACTGGCCTTGCCAGGCCAGTCACCCTGCTGTGTGATTGACAGCCAGGCTGTATGAATGGGGGAAAACTGCATAAAAAGCAGGTCTCTGGGACTGGAAGAGCAGAGTCGCCACTGGAACGAAAGAACCAACGAGGAACTGGAAGAAGAGGACCCCTACCACGACTGAACCGCCCGGTGAAGCCCTGCTGCAGGTTTGAATCTCCGAATCTGACGACAGAAGATCCTCCAGGAAACGTCTTCCTTTGAGCTGGTGGGACCAACCAGATCGCCCAAACTACAAGCCAGGACCCCTCCTCTGGTCGAATTTGTGTGTACAGAGCTACAGTGGGCTGGATAGCCAGGAAGGTCGGACCCTGCTTGGATTTTAAGGAGTGCACCTTTTATTTGTTGTTTTGCTCTGCTGCTGGCGTCTCCCCTGGGTGGCGCAGGACCCTCCAGTCTTCCTACTTCATGTCAGCCCGACAGTTGCTTCAGGAACCGTGAGCCTGCAGGAAACACCAGGAACGTCCGCCTCAGCTAAAGCTCCCTCTCCATTTTAAGGTACTGTGCAAGTCCGATTGCTCATTTCTTTCAACCGCGGTAAAAGTGTTTTAAATCTTTTGCTAATCCGAAGGCTTGTCCTTCTCTTCTCTTTGAGCTAACTTGTCTACCAACCAACCTCGTCCGGAATCTGTGCCACAAACCTTACCGCAAACTACCCTGTATTGTGTGATCTTGAGCAAAAGACTTTGGACCCATTGACTTTGGCCTTAAGCCTTTTCTAGCTGATCTCCTCACTGAAGTTCCTCTTGTTCAATTGCCCCGAGTACTTACCTGTTGGTAACTGTCTTTCCCTCCCTTTTAAATTGCTGGAGTGCCGTTTTGCTACCACTTCATTTTGTGAGCTTAACTTGTCTGGAATTTAAGGGAAGTGGTGTGGTGTATTAAGATTGTGATTTTTGACTTGCTTATAATAGTGTAATGTTATACAACTGAAGAGTGAAATAAATGTATATTCTTTTACTTGAAAACCTTGAGTCAGTGTTTGCCTGAATCATAGTAATTGCTGTCCTTTGTGTAACTATCTTGTACTGCTCACTTACTCTTGAGATAAGTCTGGCTGCTCCGCTACTGTACCACTTTAACAGTGTAGTACAGGCTTGTACCAAAGGTGAATTTGTACTGTCACTTGTAGTCTTAATTGTGTGTGGTGTTCCCAAAGGGTACTGCATATAATTCTGCCTAACAGTGCCCCAGGTGGCCGAGTGAACGCCCCACCACCGAATTGACAGATGGACCTCCTCGTCGAGCGGGCTTTTGTCCACAAAACTTCCGGACACCTGAATCCAGCGAGCGTCCAGGAACTCCTGAAGAGGTTGAATCTGTAACCTGCAGAGCCAGATAAGGTAGATGCAAGACGACATCATGCCGAGAAGCGACTTGATGACCCGCACCGTGGGGGTGTTCAGTGACAGTCGTTGCACTTTCCCCAGAACGGCTGCTACCCTCTCCTCCGAGGGTAGCACTAGGCAGGAGACTGTATGGAGTCTAGCTCCTAGGAACAGAGCGTTCTGCGATGGCGTCAAGCAGGACTTTGGATAACTGATGGAGAATCCCAGATCTGTCAGCAGCTGGACGGTAGTCTCCATGTGTCCGATGGCCGACTCTCGCTAACTGGCCCGAATGAGCCAGTCGTCCAGGTGTATCCCTAGTAGACGCAGATGGGCTGCCACCTGTGCCAGGCACTTCATGAACACCCTGGGGGCTGACTTCAGGTCGAAGGAGAGGGCCTTGAACTGGTAGTGCCGCCCTTGCACCACGAAGCGTAGGAACTTTCAGTGCTTTTTGCGAATGGGGACATGGAAGTAGGCGTCCTCCAGGTCCAGCAACGTCAAGAAGTCCCCTTCCTCCAGTTGTCCAAGAACGTGCTGCAACGTGACCATCCTGATTTTTTGGGACTTCAGGTATTTGTTGCGACGTCGCAGGTCCAGAATGGACCTCTAGCCCCTAGCCTTCTTTTGGATGACTAAAGGATCTGGAGTAGAATCAGGAGCCCCGGAACCAGCTCTATCTCCGCTTTTTGCAGCATGCCCCGTCGTTCCTCCAAGAGTTGAGGGATGTGCTGCTCCTGCCGTGCCAACGGAGGGATCCGCGGACATCTGTGCTGAAACTCCAGGGTATGTCCGTGGGTGAGAGTGTCCAGGACCAATCTGTTGGAGATCTTCTTCCACTCGCTGACTAATCCAGTCAGCCGGCCTCCCACCGGTGTGCATGGGTGGGTGCCCCGACGTCCTGGCCAATTCAGTACTGCTTTGGTGACAGCGGCGCGAACCATCTCCACCGCAGGCCTTGGAACGGTCTCTGTAGGCCTCCTGATTCGTGGACCTGGAGGGCTGGTGGTACGAGGAGCAGCCCTACGACAATCTGCTTGACTTTTCTCCAGAGCAGCGAAAGGAAGAGCGCGGTGACTGGAGCATGGCCAGGGCATGGGCCGTCTCTAGCCACCTTTATAGTATGCAGGGTTTCGTCAACAACCTTCCCAAAAAGGTTATCCCCATCGAAAGGCATGTCCAGCACTCTTGCCTGATCTCCTGGTGGAAATTCAAGGCCTTCAACCAACCTTGACAACAGAGGCAGACACTGTTCCCCATCTGCCGGAAACCTGTGTCAGCGATGTCCAGTGCCACAGTGATGGCATGGTCCGAAGCTACCTCTCTCTCCTGGAAGAGGGCTATCGCCTCCACCTGGTTGTTGTCGGGAAGGAACACCAGAATCGGACCAAGCTTGTACCACAGCTCCCAGTCTTACCTGGCCATGATCGCCCGTGCATTGGGCGCCTTGATGGTTGACTCAGCGGTGTAGATAACCTTCCACCCCATGGCAAACTTTTTCCCCTCACTGTCAGGAGGGACCAAGGACTATGATAAATGATTCAACTACCTTTTCCTCGCAGTCGCCGACACCACTGAGTCCGGCAATGGTTGCAACCGTAGGCACTTGGGTGCAGATTCCGGCACCCGGTACTTTTTCTCCAGCATATCCCGCTTGGCCGGGCAGGGGTTCAAGAGAGCCAGACCCTCCTCCCACACGTCGTCCAGCAAGGGTACCGCCATGATGGTCTTCCTTTTGGCCTCATGCCTCATGTACAGGAAAGCCTCCTTCTTGGTCTCCTCAGGCGTAAGCTGGAAAAGTTCTGAAGCTTTGGCGACCATGGAATGGAACGACCCCACCTCATCCGCCATGACGATTTAGTCGTCCATGGTCGCTGTGGCCGTCCCCGTATCCCAGTCCACTGGGGGCGGGCACCCGACGCGGATGCCCAAACGAGGGCGTTGGATGATGCTTCCTCTTAGGCGGAGGCTGGTCGGGGGCCAAAAGAACCGGGGCCTGCGGCATCCTTCTCTGGATTTCAGCAACCAAAGAGTGCAGGGTCAAAAGGATGTCCAGGGATGGATCCCTCAACGGAACTGGTGACCGGAGTGCTAGGCCCCATCGCCATCCTCCTTCACTTCCTCTTGGACCGTTTGCAGGGACTTCTCCACTCCCCCCCCCCCCCCCTTTTTGGACCCTGAGGGGTCGGAGCCGGTCTCAGACAGTATTCTCTTCTCCGGCGTGCCAGCCGGCCTTGCCACAGTCACAGTGGAGGCTTCCCGCCTCAGAATCAGAGACACTTTGGGCGCAAATAGGGGTTACCTTCACAGGGTCAGCCCCTTTCGCTTTTTTGAGAGCAGCCGCCACCAGCTCAATCGTCGACGATGACTTCTCCTGTGCCACCTGGGCCTTCTTGGGCAGGTTGGCTGCCTTTTCTTCAGTCCTTGGCTTCTCGGGCTTCTCCCGCAGCGTAGCTGGGTTGGTGTTATGCTCACCTGGTTTGTGCGGGGACGAAGGGGCACGGTTGGAGCCCTCCCTGGA